>NC_137464.1:266474871-267074871 GCF_964235325.1 Thermobia domestica
ACTACGCTACCCAGTTCTCTTCTAGAGCCCCCATACACTCACTTAAACACGTGGTCTCAGTGAAAGAACACCGAAGAGTGAGAGAGTGTATGGTGGTTCTAGGAGAGGACTGGGTAGCGTAGTGATTAACGCGTCGGTACGGTAGACCGAAAATCCCGAGTTCGAGTCTCGGTCCAGTAGTGTACTTTTTCACTCTTTGTATATTATTGAATTCGCACCTACAGAGGATAAGGTGTGTAAAAATAAGTTTAAATCGTTTGTTTCCTCTTTTCATTTATATAATACAAGTTTAATGCCTACACACACACACAAAAAAAAAAAAAATCAGTAGACGTTTATTACAACACCATCTCAGGGTATTGAAAGAAAAAAAAAATATCAAGGTTATATTAGACTTAATGTTTGGGTTGTGTTAGCTTTAGAAAAGAAAATTGAAGTTACTATCTATCATCAGAAGATTTCCAAATTCTTGCTTTGTGGCCAACCAAGAATAAAAGAAGAATCAATATTATTCAGCTTAACTGATACATTATTTAAAAAAAAAACAAAAAAAAAAAAAAAAAAAAAAAACCGAGCAATTAGAATTGCATAAATTCAAGTTTATAGATTATATTTGAAATCATAGAGTTAAATTTTTCGTGATTAGTTTATTCGTGCCATTTGTTAACATTTACATTATAACAGATTAAAAAAAATTTATTATTAAACATTTGCCTCCATCGTGGTATCTCCAAGATACTTTATCAACATTTTTATGAAATGATGTTGCTATAGTGCTTTAACATATCTAGATTCTCAAACATATTTCATTAGTACATATAGAACTCATTATCACTCAAAGAATTGACGATCCATCCCTTCTAATTGGGCGTTCATTGCTTATAATGTTCCTGTCGTTCATCAAACAACATGCAAATTATGCAGCCATAGGCAATATCATCGCTACTACAATTCCATTTTCAATAATAAAAAAATATGAGTATGTATTATGTATTACTTATATTATTACTTTACTTAGTCATGTATTACTTTACGTTAGCCTATGCATCATTCGCATAATACATTTAATATGAAAGCCCTACTATTAATGAAAATGATACATTTACAAATGTCTAGCGAGGACGAAAAAAAAAAAATAAAATAAAATCTACATATACTCGACAGGGTCCAATTACTGAAACGCCTTTTAAAGAATTATTATCAATTTTAACTTATTATCTTTGTTTACAACTAATTAAACTTATAGAGGGATGGATACGCATAAGGAATCATATTCTACTTGAGAGTGGCAAGTTGAAAAACATTTCAACACTATTGGTTTCCGATGAGGCAAATATATAAGTAGGCACGAACATTTAATTTCGCACCGTAATTATGGCACGTTCAAAGTAAATATCTACCTAAACTGAAAAATAAACAAACGTAGCACGAAATAGTATTTTATAAATAGTAATATCGAACTCCGGAGGTATGTCCAGAGTAAAGTTCTCCCGCATCGGCACAGACCGATTATTCGCACTCATCATGATATGATATCATCATCGGAGGACACGTTACGTTCAATTTTCCCTCACCTACAAAACTAAATATATATATATATATATGGTGCAACGCAATGTGATAAGACATACGAAAGAAGATTTTAAACTACTAATGTATTAAGAAGCACTATGAAAGGGCACATGACAAAATAGTAAAAAAAAAGACACGTTCAAAGTACAATTTTACCGACATTACACGTATTAACTATATGAAAATGTATCACAAGGTAGTATCACAGAGCACACGACAAAATATGGCTAGCACGTATACAAAATACATCACAAATTAATATCAGAGGGACACACGACAAAATATAGGAGAGCACGCTCAAATCACAATTGTTACCGGCTCTATACGTAAGAAATGGAAATTTTCCTTTTTTCTAACCTACACGCATGTATCACAAATACTACTAAAAGGACACATTAATATATTAGAGCACTCTCAAAGAAATTTCATCATAATGTTTACAACTGACATACATCACGGAGCAATCTTAAATCAAATGACAAGGATTACAAAGCACTTAAATTCTCAGATACGAAATATTCATAGGTGCGTTCATAGTAAAGGTTTTCCTAACAAAATAACATATATCACATTGCGATATATAAAAAGGCACGTATTAAATTTAGAAACATGGATAAAAAAAAAAAATCTCCTAACTTAACCTACATAAATACTATGGATCACACATTTACAATTTTAGACCTAACCTAACCTACAACAAATATTTCACGAAATAAACATTATTATGAAACATAATTCAGCAATGTGTTTAACATAACCCTATCTAACCTAGACATTCAAAATTCTCAAGGTACGTTGCCATCGAAAGGTGCGTACAAAGTAAAGTATTACCCTATTATCAACATACACATTTTCAAATTCACGTAGAGACACACATAAGATTTAGTAATTCAATTATACATGCTTGTATATGAGTGGACGACGATTGATAAGTTCAGAGACGCGTAACGCCCTTTAATTTAGTTACCCATCCTGATTCTTAAAGATGCCATTTGTTGAACTGCTATACTGTTTATAGAAAAATAAGAAAATGGATGTTACCCAATTATCCGCAGGTTTCACAGAATAGTCCACAGGTTAAGCTGGGTGATCAAACTCCAACTTCGCAAAGTAGGTTTCATCTACTTGCTTATTTAAAAATCGAGAGATAATTCCTCCGGAATACTGGCTCTACATTCCACGGCTGTAGGATGTATTTCCGGTACGCCGCTGCCATCAACTTCGATAAATTATATCTCCCACTCCATTACTGTATATGTCTAGTAATGGCGGAGATGACATCCGATGGCTTGTAGCCGAAAGAAGGTTTTACTAAATTTTTACTTCGGTTAGGCTCCTCAATATCTATTTTCTTCCAAATAACATATCAGGTTATTCTAAATTATAATTTTAACTAGGTTGAAGGCCGAATTGCACTTTTAGTTGCGAAATTTCTAAATTTTGGAGGAGCTAACCTAAGCCATCGTTCTTATACACTGAAATCTATCAATTCACTGCGTCATCTTACACTCGTAGCCAGGCCTTGATAAACGCGGTTTTTAATATTATATCTTTGACTATAATTAGCACAATTTTACCATAAATACATATCGATACAAGCACCTAACCGTAAAAATAATAAATCTCTATATCTATTTCTAATATCTAACTTACCAAAAATCCTATCTAATAATTTATCAATAGGGGTTTAATTATTTCTGGTAGTTATTTATTTTTCACTATGGCAACGAAGAACTTATGACTACTACCAGAACGCCATATTTAAAACTGTTATCTTCACGTATAGCGATTCGAACGCCCTCTCGCGGCAATAACCAGAAAACCCGCCATGACGGTTTGTTTCAAGAACATAAACAACAGCCCAAGCACAAGGAAAACAGTGGGTAAATATTTTGAGTAGAATTTTTAGTATTACTTGGTTTTACTTATATTAATTGTTCTAAAATACTGTATAGACTGTAAAGAAACGGTTACATGGTTTGAAGTGAATCGGTAAGAACTAGATTTAAAGAAAAATACTCAAATTTTAGATTAAATTTCCGGATGTGTTTACGTGCGTATCTCATATCAAGATTGAGTACATGTATTCTTTTGTGCCATCCCCTGTACTAACAATACAAAACGAATTAACATTAAATTAGTGTAAACTTACACGTAACAAAACTGGGCACAGTAATACTATGCGGGAACCAACTTCGACTTCAACCGGTAAACATTACAATACGGACCCAATGTAAACAACCGAGAGTCGGTCTGTTACACGTTGGTGTAACAGCTCTTAAAATGCGGATATTCTTTTCCTAAGTTTTAGTAGTTTCAGTGCTGTGTGAAAAAAATACAGCGTAAAAATGGGAAGAGCCAAAAAGCTAGGAATTACAAGTATTTTCAGGAATCACAAATAGAAATAAATAAAACGATGACACAAAATGTTATAAAATTTTAACCTTATAGAAATTTCGTAGGAGTGACGTGCTTTCCTCCTTGGCCCCTTCAATTGCTGCCAGATGACAGTCATGGAGATAGCTGCATCCATTTTTCATTACAAGCTGCATCAAGAGTCGAATTGTCAGCTCTAGAGTTACAAGACGCACACGACAATCTGGAAGGAAACAAAACACATTGTGGGAACTGAAATATATTGAAAATATATTCGTATATACGCATAGTTTGTCCTTTAGTTTTTTTTCCTAATAGTTCTCACATGAAAACTAGAGTGAAAAAGTCTTGGAAATTTTCCTATTGTTGTAAGTTAATTATGTTCAAAATAATAGACAATTTATCTTCAAGAATATGAAGTACTGAAGAAGGGAAAAAATCGTGTCTAAAACCTCTACGTCTTAGGACTCCCATTTAGATGCTTTGCTTATTGTGTTATGCATCCTGTCAGCTAGCTAAGTGTTTCTCCTTTCGCAACAGAAATAAATTACATAAAAAAAAAAACAGATTTTCTTCATCTTTCTCGTTAGCCAATTGATTTTTATGGGGAATTACTTTCTATTTGATTTGTATGGGGAATTATCCTTCTCTTTTATTTCTATGGGGAATTACTCTATTTTATTTGTATGGGGAATTAACCTTCTCTTAATTGTATGGGGAATTATTCTCTTCTCTTATTTGTATGGGGAATTATTCTTCTCTTATTTGTATTGGGAATTATTATTCTCTTTTATTTGTATGGGAAGTTATTCTTCTCTTTTATTTGTATGTGGAATTATTATTCTTTTATTTGTACCGTACGGGAAATTCTTCATTTTTATTTGTATGATTCATCCATTTCAATCTAAGGTTCATTGTACTAAGTTTGATAAACAGAAAATCCATCTTATTTCTATGCATACAGGAACGTTGTCATTGTCGTAATAATTACTATAAGTCCGTTACTAGGGAACATTCTGCACCCACCATAGATTAGGGTAATGTTTGTAAGGGTGGGGAAAGGAAGTACCTCTACTAAACCATCGCATTGTTAGTAGTATTCTATCTTTGTATTAGAAGGGCATGAAATCAAATTTGCACAACTTCTTCAATTTTAAAATTCGGTTTACTATTTTGTTTCAGTAGAGCCCATGTACATTCAACTAGCAAATGTTCAAGTATTAAGTGCAGCAAGTTTAGCCTTATTGCCTTATTGGTGCACAAAAATTCTGTTTAGACAGATGAGACATTGTTCACTGTGTGTCTGAAATGTTCTTTTCTTTCCTGTTGTGATGTAATTTGTTAAAAGTATTTAAAAAAAAAAAAACGCAGGATGCACTGCATTTCTCAAATGATGAGTATAACGGGGTTTGAGGTTCATGATTATTCGGTAACTCACCACCCCTCTCTCTCTCTCTCTCTCTCTCTCTCTCTCTATATATATATATATATATATATATATATATATATATATATATATATATATATATATAATATGAAACTAAAATGAATTATTTCTTAGTGTAACGTAAAACGTTTATGCTCTTTAGGCTAAAGGAGATAGATGGTTATTGAAAGTGAATGATTGTCAAATTTTCGGACTCTCCCACCAAGATTCGAGACGGAACCATATGTACTAAAGGTATACGCGCAAGCCACTACACCACTGGGGAGGACTCTATATATCGCTTAAGAAAATGTAATCAAAAGAAACACGGAAGGCCTGAACTGTTAAGTATCTTTCACTATAATCTCATTTTACCTTTCTATACACTTGCAAAGTGTGTCCTAAAATTCACGCAAGAAATACTTTTGACAGACTACACAGTTTATAATTAAAAACTGTAAATTTTTTTATTGCTTCATACAGCATACGTATAGGATTATGTATGGTATAAACGGACTCCACGGCTTTGCTAGAACATATGGACTCTTATTGAAATTTTCCATGACTGTTTTGCATAAATGTAGCTGAATTTCGTTAATACAGCCCACAGTTTCCTCTTTCAAGATGTGGGTAGTCGTGGACTTGTTAACACAAACCTTTAAAAAGTTTAAAAACGATCCAACAGCGTTAAATCGCATGATCTGGGCGGCCAATTTTGATCACCAAAAAGGGAAATTACATCAACAGGAAATGAGTTGAGTTGATTATGAGTTTTACGTCCCGTTCAGCAGCGAGGCTATATGAGACGTGGACCTACTGATTAACGTGGAATCCGAACCACATGAGCTCCCACCGGGAATCGAACCCGGGTCTTTCACGCCAAAGGCGCGTACGCTAACCGCTTAGCCACGAAGGAGCTCACCAGGAAATGAGTATGGGGTATATGGCATTAGGCACCGTCTTGTTGAAACATCATGTTGTACACATCTATGTTTCTCAATATTAAAAAAGGGGCCGCGGTGGCTCAGTGGTAGAGCGTTCACCTCTGGTGCTTGGGGTCCCGGGTTCGATCCCAGCTCGTGCCGTGTGGATTTTGTGGTAGAGAAACACCGTGTGCGTGGGTTTCCTCGGGGTTTTCCCGTTTCCTCCTACTTTGTTTTCATTTCACCATTTCATTTATTACACATCATTACCGTCTCCTTTAGCCTAACAGGCATAATCGTGGGACGTAAAACTCAAAGATTTAATTTCATTTCATTTTCAAGTTATAAAAATGAAATCTTTAGTTTTACGTCCCACGATTTTGCCGGTTAGGCTAAAGGAGATGATGATGATGAAAAATGAATGAAATTGTGGAAAGACAGTGGGAGGAAACGGGAGAACTCCGAGAAAACCCACGAGCACGGTGTTTGTCAACCACAAAATCCACACGGCACGAGCTGGGATCGAACCAGGAACCCCAAGCACCGGAGGTGAACGCTCTACCACTGAGCCACCGCGCCCCCATTTCTCAATTTAGGCACAAAAATCTGGTTTATCATGTGGCGATAGCCACAGCTGAATACGCTGTAGAGAGCTGCTTGAAACAGTTCAATTCTTGACAATGGTGCCGAATTGATGTTTCTGGACTCTCAGCAACACTTTCACTAACTGCTTCGTTGGTTTATGTTGGATGACTTTTTGAAGGACGGCCAGACTATTTAAAATCACAAATTAATCCAGTCACCCTAAATATTTTAATTAATTTCTTCTCAGTTAATGAACTTAAATCATTATTCCGACCACATTTTGTACGAAAATTGCAAACTGAATCTGCCAAACTTTCACTATTTTAAAAATATTGCTCCACAATGGAACACATTGTTCTTTCTTCTCACGCTACACTTTTAATAACCCTAAACTGTCAGCTGTCAAGTTTTTTTTTTTTTTTTCGTTGGCAATGGCTTACCGCACAAATGGTGCCAAATTCAAATAAGGCCTGAATTTTGGTACCCATCAGTTAAATATGGAAAGTAGGTTTCTCTTACGAAACAGATAAGTTTAATACTGGCCTATCTAAGTAAAGCATACACTCTAAGTGTAGTTATGACTACATTTCAAAAAGAAAGGAAACCCAAACTCACTTGGCTGGCAACTGGTGGATATGATCTTAATCAGTCGTTCCACTAGCAAAACGTTATACCAATGCTTCGTTTCCGGTTTATCTGAAGACGTGAACAGAACTGTGTCCAGCAATTCCGGGTTTACACCTAAAAGGAACATATATTCACATGAAAAAACTATGTAATCAAATTGATACATTCAATGATATTTAATGGGAATCAAACACAATATTAATTAATACTAAGAAAAATAATTTGATTCAACAGGAGACCGAAAATATAACAGAACAGCAACATCAGATTCTAAACATTACGTAATAGATATGGAGTGTCTATTTGATACAAAACAGTTCCCAACATACATTATCCATATAATGCAATGAAATACTCTTGTACTCTGTCAGTTCAAATATTGGTTTTAGATTTTTGTTTAATATTAAACCAATAATTTTTTAAAAAGATCAAATGAGCTGAGTTGATTTTGAGTTTAATGTCAGTTTCAGGAGCGAGGCTATATGAGACAGGACCTACTGATTAAAGTGGAATACGAAAAACAGTCGCCGGGAAAAAATCAAACGAGTGATAGTAATAGGTTATTTAAAGAAACATTGATTGCAAATCTCGTTATTTACCTATGTTTCATTTTATTAATGAATTAGTGCAATTGGTTGAAGAAAAGTGACAAAACAGGAACTGTATCTAACAACATTATTTTTTGGCCTGCAAATTCGAAATCTGCATCCTCACTCTAATCGTTACCACACTTAGGTTAAACATACTTTAAAATGTACCTTAGAAATGGTTTATGCAATCAGCCAGCTTTTTTTCTTTCTTTCTTTTTTTTTTCTTTTTATCCGTGTCTTGAATTTACTCTTTTCACTAAAATTCTGATGCTTTTGAGGTAAGTACTTCTTTAAATGAGTATTGAATAAGCATTCTACAGAATGTCCCACATAAAACCGGTTTAAATTGGTTGTGGGATGACAACACTGTCTTGAAAGTTGGCTACACTGCATTTTATCGGAAAGTTGAGTGCAGCAATGTATTCGTGCGTCAGTTTTTGTGAGAAGTTCGTACTGTTGAGTTGTTGCAGTGTGTTATGTGTTGAACCAGTGCTTGTGGTAACAAGGAAAATTTGTGACAGAAATGGAGCAGTTTCCATTTTTGGAATTTTACTTAAAGGCATGTGAAAAGCAAATGTATGCTGAGAATCCTCACACAATAGACGATCTTAAGCGAAACATTTCTAGATAAATTAACAATATTACGCCTGCACAACTACACTTGTTGCTGGTAACGTCATCAGACAAGGTCAGCGATGCCTGGATGCACATTGGCCACCATTTCCAGCATCTCTCATAAACAGGTAACTGTTTAACGTTACTATAATCTTGTTAGTTAATTCATTGTTGCTGTTAAAGTGTTACTTGAATCGCGTGCGTGAGGCGTACCGGTTTTATGTGGGACACGCTGTATTAAATCAAGCATGCAATTAGTGTATTTCGGTGAATTGAGACAGACAGCTGACAGATGAAACAAATATATATAAACTAAAACAATATTTGCACGTAATAACGTTTGTTTAATAGTTTTCAAACATCAAAATTGAAATGAAATCTTTTGAGTTGTACGTCCCACGCGTATGCCGGTTAGGCTAAAGGAGAAGGTGATAATGAGAAATGAATGAAATGGTGGAATGAAGAAAGTGGGAGAGCCCCGAAGAAACCTACGCACACGGTGTTTGTCCACCACAAAGTTCACTTGGCAGGAGCAGAGTTGGAACCCGAGACCCCATACACCAGAGGTGAACGCTCTACCACTGAGCCACCGCGGCCCCAGTTTTCAAACATCAAGTTAGTTTCTCTGGTTCTAACGATAGCAATTACTTCATATTATGTGTAATTTATAAGTACCGGTATATATATATTTACTGTTAAGTACATTAACAAACCGTTTTGATTACTAATTTAATATGCACCTAAGATTTAAAAAAAAAAAACTTCTAGGAAAGTTATAATACAATAAAATATCAGATTTTAAAAATCCTTACATTATTTGAAAAGGATGCTTACTCAATAGGACGTGTATTAAGGGCCAAGTAAAATTCTGGTTACTTACCAAATTGTATGTACACTCATGTCCAAAATGATTGTCGCTTATCTATAACTGTCTTCTTGTAAGAATATAATTTGATAATGATTTTGCAGGGTACTTTTAATACTGATACTATGTGTATAATAGGGAAATGTATATTTGTGATAAATTTCATAGGAAAAGAATTATAAATACGATGGGCAAGAAAGCTTTATTTTCGTTTTATTGTTGTTATTTACTGCTCTTTTGACATGAAATTTGCCACATATATGTCTTTGCCGATTATACACATACTAACATCATAAGAATTACCGGGCGAATTCGTTATCAAATTATATTTCTACAACAAAATACTTATAGACATGCGACAATAATTTTGGACATGAGTGTACATATTTAGATCTGGCAACGTTAATAAAATGCTTACTAAAGATTCATCGTAATTACAACCAGTAGAAGAAAATAATATACCCAACTTGAAGTAAAAAGAACAAGTTTTTGCACTTCCAGCAAGTTTGTGACTATCAGTTATTTTAAATGAAGATGTTTCGAACGAATTAAAAGATGTGAAAAGCAGTTTTGTACCAATATTCGCCAGAGTTCACTGAAACAGTTTTGGCTCTTAAGCATCACTTTTCGTAATTTAACAGCCTGCAACAATTACGTGTCCTTTATTTATCATTAAATTATTTATTTTATAGAATACTTCGTAGAATACTACGAAGAGGAGTCAAATGAAGTGGAAAATTTAGAAACAACTGCAATTGTCGTGAAAGCCTGCAACAAAAATAGACATGGCTTCAAGAGTAGCAAACTGGTGGAAGTACATACCAAGTTGGAATACTACACGAGAGCACAGCAGTGGTGTAAATCTGGTGAAACACCTCTGGCAGCATGCGCCAGAGATGAACAACGTTATTATTCCTTTTTAAGGAGTTTGGTTTATATATTTATCTTATCCGTGTGTCCGTCCCTCCGCTAGAAAAACTCACTTACTTACCACTAAATTTGGTCAGAATGTAGAGGATCCACAGTTATAAATCAAGTTCATTGGTGGAAGCAATATCCCTAACCATTTCCGCTTTATAGTTCATCGCTATAGAGCGAAAACGGCAATAGATAGCGAGGAGTTTTGTGTAATCGATTAAACGTCCCTAAAATGCATTTTATTTCCATTCTTAACTCTCTAGTAAAAGTGGAAGTGATAGAAATTTGTTATATCTTCCAGTTTCAACGTGATCTACCAACAGTAAAAACAGTAGATATATCGAGAAGTCGTTTTTTGGAAGCGTTTAAAGATGCATTTTCTTCTCTTAATCCACTATTCAAACCAGAAGTAGTACAAATTAGCCACTTCCGGTTTTAATATTGATCGTCATATAATAAAACTTCCGGTTTTAAGGTTGATAGTCAAAGAACAGAAGCTGTAATACGAGGGTTGTACCAAAAGTAAGGTTCTTATATTTTTTACCAATAGAAAACATTGTTTATTGTTATTAATTTATACATCGTTCAAAAGCTTACACTGTTGTCTGTTTTTCAACATAGTCTCCATTTTTTCAGGTCGCTCAGTGTTCGCTTGGCAGCCGTCAGAGATGGAAGTGTTGATCGCCGCCCCGCCAAGTGCGAGGTTCGAGCAGTAATCCGGTTTCTCCACGCAAGGAAGTTACCGCCCGTAGAGGTTCATCGGCAACTGACTGAGATTTATGGTGAAGAGTGTATGTCCGTGCAGCACGCAAATGGTGCAGGGCTTTTGCTGAGGGTCGCACCGAAGTTCACGATGAAGAACGAAGTGGAAGACCGCCGGTGTCGGATGCGATTGTCCAGAGGATCAATAGTGAGCTGCTCAAAGATCGGAGGGTCACTGTCCGTGAACTTGTTCTTTCCTCTTCCCCAAGCTAAATGAACACTTAGGTGGCAAACGCTTCAAAAGCGACGATATAGTCCGAGCAGAGGTCACACGCTTCCTTAAAGGATTGGCGGGAGACTTCTTCGACTTAGAAATACAAAAGCTGGAGCACCGTCTTCAAAAGTGTGTTGAAAAAAATGGAGACTATGTTGAAAAATAGACAACAGTGTAAGCTTCCAAACGATGTATAAATTAATAACAATAAACAAGGTTTTCTATTGGTAAAAAATATGGGAACCTTACTTTCGGTACAACCCTCGTAGATAGCGAGAAGCAGTTTCCTGCAATCAATTAAGCGTCCCAAGGTTATCTTCTATCTCTACTCTCATCTCTACTAAAATCGGGTGGTAGAAACCTACTACCACTTTCGGTTTCAATATTGGTTGACAAAATATCACGACATACAAACCAAACTTCTTCACGGGGTGTACATGTTTGACACTATTACTTGCTTCACCAGGAAGGGATAAAACCCACTGGAATTCATCGAAGAACAAAAAGTTAAGTACGTGATTCACGCCTATCACATAGTCTAATGTCACAAATGGTGGCATGATCCTGTAATCCAGCTCTCCTATAGGCGAAATAGTGTAGTGGGGAAGGGATTATACTCGGTCGTGGTTCGGAGCCCATGTTAATAATAGGCTTCGTCCTTCATAACCTCGGCGCTGCAAAAAGGACTAAATACAAAAAAACACTCACTCACACAGTCAATGTGAGTGAATGGAACAACTGCGTCAGTTGTGTGACAGATTGTTTTTCTTACGAGAATGTTACAGAGCATGTTGTTATTTGTCTGTCCTGTCATTGTTGCAAACTTTCATAGCTATATCTCTAATATTAACGCACTGTAAGATTTTCATCTGACTCCTAATTTCAATTCATGAATGATTTCAATATCCTCAAAATAAAGTTGAAAGTCAGAGTAACAATATATACACACGAAGGGAAGTCAGGAAATAACGATCGCAAATCAGTAAGACCAACACATCATCTGTTTAATGCGAGAACTCATTTGGTGACATACGATCCAACTCTTGCAGATGGTGCAATCTCAATGCTAACACAAAATTTCAATGGGAATCCCCTTCTTTACCCGGCAAGTAAGATGAAGATTGGATCAATCAATGCTCAGGGGTATTGTCAGACAATGGCAAGACTGAAATGTGCAATTCGTAGGAAGCGGCCTGGCCTAATGGCATCTAGTGTCCTCTTTTGGACGTTGGCGGTTGCAACGCCAAACTATCTTCCTACCCTAGGCTGGGAGCGTTTTGCCCATACACCGTACAGTTCCGACTTCGCGTTCAGCGACTTCCATTTCTTTCCGGTATCGAAGGCGGCTCTCAACGGAAAGTACTTTGAAACCAATGATGAAGCGAAGACAGTCCATGGAAATTTTTCCATCCAGGACGCATTTTTGTCAAGGAAGTTTTAAAAAACCTTGTAGAGAGGTATGACAAATGCGCCAACATCTTGCATAAACCGTAGTCTCCAAGGGAAACGTATTTTCCGTCTTACCCTCGTATTCAATTTCAATATAATATACACAGATTCTCAGAAGTTTACATCTTTTGTCTCTCAAACCCATTTACAAATTCCTGTATGAAAAATAACATTAATATCAGGGAACTTGATCTTTAAAAACGTGCTAATTTCTGAGAAATAACATAAATGCCAACACATTTAAATCTGGATATGAAAAGACAGGACTTCACCATGCTTTATTATTTAAGGACACAAATGCACGTGATACACATAGGGACTTCCGCAAAAATCATTATCTAAACTAAGAAGCTTTATCCTTTGGGCTTGAATAGACATGTACTCTAGAATTTAATTTTTTTAAAAAACTGATGGCTATCATTTATGATTAAATCTGACAGACATTATAAGTGTGTCGTTGTTTCGGATTTTAATGAAACTCCGTGAAGAAATGGACTGGATTGGGAATCGAATCCCGAATCTCCGGCTCACTATGTCGGTATGCTAATCACTCCGCTACCTAGTTAGGTCTCTGATTACTACTCATTTTCTTTCGAGGTTGCTCACTATCCTGACCATGCGGAGTGTATCACAATTCATGCTGTGCTTGGATAAAACAGTGTCTGCCGTATTAATGAGTGCCTATAACGTAACGATAAAATCAGCTGCTTTATGATTTCTTACCTAATAACTGTTTAATCGTCACAGTTAAAATGGAATTATTTCTTATTTAAGGTCCCACGAATATAACCTTTGAGCTAGAGAAGCACTGATAATGACAAATTAAGTTTTACATCTCAGGGTTATGCTGGCTAGGCAAAAGGATACGGTGATGATGAGAAATGAATGAAATGAAGAAAGTGGGAGGAAACGGGAGAACCCAGAGAAAACCCACGCACACGGTGTTTGTCTACCACAAAGCTCACTTGGCGCGAACTGGGATCGAACTAAGGACTCTCCACACCAGAGGTGAACGCTCTACCACTAAGCCACCGCGGCCCCTCTGATAATGAAAATAATTGGCTGAATGTGAGAGGAAACGGAAGAACTCCGAAAAAAAACACGGACACGATGTTGTTCACCCCATACGGCTTGCGACCGAACCAGGGACTCCTTGCACCACAGGTGAGGGTTCTACCACTGAACCACAGTGCCCTCCTGTATCTCGTTAGTGTTCGTTAATATGTCGTCGTTTATCTAGGTATAATAGGACACAACCCGATAGAATGAGCAGTGATCTCAAGAAGGGAAGGTGTATGGCCGTTCAGGAACGAATTGGATGACTGGAAAGATAAGCTAATACTTGGGTTCGATTCCTGGCTTAGCCTCACATATTTTCCCTGTTTGAATTTTCATTGCAGTACGGAAAACCTTGCAATCTATGTGGTTTGAATGGTTAAACATTAATATGAACGCAAATGCGTAACTAACAAGGAAGTAGACTGGGTGACGTAGCTGTTAGTGCACAAGCACATTAAGAGCCTGACATACTAAAAATAATATAAAATTTACCATTTTCTTTTAGTTGTTTATTCATAAGTGAAAGGAGATAATGAAATGCAACTTACCACAATTATAGATAATGTTATTCTACAACAGAAAACATGAACCTGAAGAATTTTTAGTGTTGCCATCCATTGAAATTACAGTGTTGCCATAGTAACAGTTCCTCCAAAATCTAAGTTAAGGCAGCGACTAGAGGAACGAACTCAACTGCATTTGATTACGTATCATCTGCACTACTTTTTAAATAATAGTACTGTGAACTACATTTTAAATAATAGTTATATTTAGATTGTAATAAACAAAATAGTTTTAACATACAGTTATTAAAATTAAATAATAATGTTATTTAAAGAGTAGTTCACAGGATACCAAAACAACATGTTACGTAATCAAATGCAGTTGACTTCGTTCCTCTAGTCGCTGCCTTAACTTAGAATTTGGAGGAATTGTTATTCTGGCAACACTGTAATTTCAATAGATGGCAGCACTGAAAATTCTTGAGGTTCATATATTCTGTTGTAGAATAACATTATCTATGATAGTGATAAGTTACATTTCATTATCTCCTTTCACTCATGAAGAACAAGCAAAAAGAAAAATCGTAAGTTTTGTATTATTTTTAGTATGTTTGGCTCCTAAAACATAGACCTGGATTCGAAAAATGAAATCGTTGAGTTTTACGTCCCACGGTTATGCCGGTTAGGCTAAAGGAGACGGTGATAATGAGAGATGAGTGAAATGGTGGAATGAAGAAAGTGGGAGGAAACGGGAGAACCCCGAGAAAACCCACGAGCACGGTGTTTGTCCACCACAAAGTTCACTTGGCGGGGGCTGGGATCGAACCCGGGACCCCAAGCACCAGAGGTGAACGCTCTACCACTGAGCCACCGCGCCCCCAGACCTGGATTCGATTCACACTCAGTTTCACTTTTCCATTCTATGTTCATTGAATTCGTGTACTGAACGTGGGTATGGTGTAGGAAAAAACAGGCGGCTTCCTCATTTCTCATACGTCGTTTCGACCCTGCTGGTCCAATGGCTAGTGCGCACATCTTTGGTCCGCGGGATCTTGGCTTTGATTCTTGATGAGAGAGCAACGAATTTTGAATATATTACTTTGGTTTGAATTTCATTTTAAACTGTAGGTCCACGTCTCATATAGCTTCGGTGCTTAAAGGGATGTTGAATTCCAATTTAACCGACCAATTGAATACTTAAAAGCTAGGTTGCCATGCCACAAAATCTTGTAGCTGTCGTTTAAAAAAAAAATCTTGCAACTCTACATGTAAACAGTCTTGAAAGGGACATGCAACAATTTTTCCGCCTTGCAAGGATTCAAACCACGTGCAACTTTCTGGGTCGTCTTGCTTGCTACCTGCTATCGCCCTCCCACTGTCATAAAGAAAGAAAAAAAAAAAAGAGTTTCGTCGCTTTCGAAACGACGAATTCTTCATTATTTTGTCATAAACTCGTTTGTACATTATTTTGGCTGTATGCGGCTCAAGCAGTTTAATTCTCTTTTATTTTAAAAAAACTGTCACTTGCAAGCAGATTACGTTTCTATGTGTGCGTTTTCTCCTCAGAGGATGCAGACGACTGGCTTGACCTTGGCCAGCGCTTCTCCAGCCAATCACAGCTCTGTCCGCTCTTACATCACCCAACACGAGAAACTCACGCGAACAGCGAGAACTAGAGAGATTTGGCGGTAGGCATCACTAATCGGCGCGAAGACAAGGACAGGATAACAGCTCAAGAAACCCTGCTGCAAAACCTAATCTCTCAATAATGTAATCTACAATTGTATCAAGATTTACAATCTTACAATTGTATTTAATCTACAATTGTATTGATTTACTTTATCATATAAAAAAACATCGATATAAAATTATAGTATAATATTCAATACCCAATAGTGGGATATGTAAGTATGATCAATTATTAAAATTTCAAGTCCATTTATGCGTATTAGTTGTGATTTGCGTGTTGTATCCTCAAGCCTCGTGGTAATCAATTTAAGTGCACGGTACTGGAAATAATTCTTACTTATTGTTTGTGGTGTTTATTATCTTTCGAAAACTATGATGCTGAATCTTTGGGGTGTAAGCATATTTAAGGTTGTGTTTAGGATCTTTGCTTATGTGTAGTTGGCGTTGAAAGGAGCTATTACTTATAATAACTTGTTTCATCGTCAACGCTCGAGCAAACATCCTATTTACGACTATCTAATATAATGTTTGCTCTCCTTGGATTACGATCCTATGGAGTAAACGTTATAATTTGTCCATTAGAGTGCAGTGCTGCATGGGTTGAGATTAGGGATGGCCACAAAGTTCCGGTTCCGTCGGAACCGGTTCTTGGAGATCCTGTTTTCAGAACCGGTTCTAGACTTGGATCCGAAAACCCGGTTCCAGAACCGGATCTTAGGAACCGGTTCCAGACGTGGATCCGAAAGCCCTCAAAGACCCGTAAAGGAGGCACAAATTTCACCTTCAAAACACTGCAAAGAGGACCATGCGCTTGTGCCCTCCCCGCCCAGACTCTCTTGTGCCCCCAGAAAAAAATTTGGGGCCACCAGTGGGTGTTTAACCAAATGAGTTGGCCAGTTTGCCTGTTTAACCATTGAGTTTGCCAGTTACCCAGTTTATTTAGCCAAATGAGACAAGCGGCCGCCACCTGGGCGCCTGCATGTCGCTTCCACCATTTCATCTAGCACACTGTTCACAGCCTTCCAGCAGCTCGGGTTTAGCGTAGGGATCGTCTCAAAGTTTCGGTTCCAGACCTGGATTCGAACACCCGGTTCCAGAACCGGATCTCGAGATCCGGTTTTAGACCTGGATCCGAAGAACCGGTTCCAGGCCTGGATCCGAAAAACTGGTTCCAGACCTAGATCCGAAAAAACGGTTCCGGAACCGGATCTTCTAGAACCGGATCAGTTCAGACCCGAAAACCGGTTCCAACAGGAACCGGTTCTGGCCATCCCTAGTTGAGATATCTTTCTTGCTTTCAGAAAGTTGTACTATTTAAACAATAAATAGAAGAATGGGGTTGCAAGATTTTTTAATGAGAGCTACAAGATTCTTGAAGTATGGCAGCCTAGCTTAAATCTGCATCACGTATTTTGTTTTTGCTTGAACGGTAACAACTGAAGGTCACGCAAGGGCAACCGATGAAGATAATCGGAAAACATTCTATCAAAGGAAATAAATTAAAAAGACCTATGGCCTTCAACGAAGCTGTCATTTTAACATTCACAATGCAACTTCGGAAAACACTAACTTTTAATAACCACACTGGACTGATTTCAAACACACTAGTGTCCCAAGTTTATATTCAACAAAACACTTGCGGAAGACCCCGTATACTTTGCTTCGCAGAATAACGTGCAGGCTTGTGAAAAATCTTGAGAACGCTAACAAGCACTAAAAATATAGAACTCAAAAACTTTTATTAACTAGATCAATATAAGCTAATGCCTACCATCTATTTGCACCAGGACGCATGAAAGGGAAAAATCGAAATGCATAACATGAAAATTAAGAAAATAACAAAATACCATTCACATAATAATAATAAACACAACGACTATATACATGCTGATTATATTATCATTCTACGCTAAATTAGCAAATCAAGGGAAATAATCTTAAGAACACTGCAAACGTAGGGGATCTGGAGGTATTTATTTAAAACTGTTGAAAAATTCAAAATGGAATCAGCTACAATAGGCATTCAAACTTTAAGAAAAAAAAGCATGCTGAAAGACACAATGGGTTTTAAAATCTATTATTATCTTAAAAAATTACCACAATTACATAACTGGATGATTAAGTTCTTCGTTTCATATGTGTTTTTTTAGTACTATAATTTAAAAAGATAAATCTAAACTAGAAAAAAACTTCCACTGTCAACAATAGTTCAGACGTAAATCCAAACATGAGCTTTCCTCACTGTGCTACGTACGACCATTCTATGGAATTTATGCGCCACTGCATCATTTTCATAATATTTCTTAATATGAAAAGGATCAATTGTCAACTCTTAAGCTACTATAAGTTTTGAATAACAGAATACTCTATCAGATTAATCAATACCAGAATGCTTTTTTCTTTTAATTTTATCGAATTATGCTTTAAAACTTCGGTTATATAAAAGCCATTACGCTGATGGTTAATTTTTATTGACATGTTTATTTGATATTTTAAGTAACAAATGTTGCAGAAGTTATATCTTAGGAAACATTTAAAAGTACAATTAATTACAGACCTATCTAAAGTACTATATCTTTTTAAAATGTGTACTTTGTTTTATGAAAGTTGCATTTATTAATACGATAAAAAAATATAATTATTATGCAAAAAAAATAATATTTGATGTTACTATTTAGGTTTTTATTTTTTTCTTCCTCCCCCCTTCCTGCTGAACTTCCGCTTTGTGAGCTAGAAGAAGTCATTTTATGAATCACATGATTTTTTTTTTTTTTAATATGTAAGAATAATTGGTAACATTTATAATTTATTGAACTGTATCAATAATGAAATAATCTCTGTGAAGTTTCTAGCTCCTTAACACTGTAGGAGGTAAAGAGTGCTTTATATCAGAGGAGTATTAATTGACGTTAATGAATCAATAACTACAATTCCCAACCTGTTTCTCTAGTTTGAATCACAGAAGAAAGGTAGTGGCTGCCCTACCCGGTCTAACTGGCTTGGCAGCCCCATATAGCTACTTTAGAGTAAGTGGGCTACAAACTGTCTTGAGGTAGAATAGTGAACTAACATATTTGCTCCCTCCCCCACCAAGGCTGAGACCTCATAAAAAGTTGTTCACACATGTGATTACAAGTGACAAGAATAATAAGATCTCTTATTAAAAACACAGCGCACTGTGGTATCATTCATACCAGAATCCTCTGTAACATCACTTTAACATTAGAACACATGTAAAATATGTGACACAGTGACCGGCAGTGAATTACTAGTAATACTGGGAGCAAAAGACCCTCTTAGCTATCTTCATAAATAATAAGGTGGTTACCATTACAGAACATGATTCTACAAAAGCACACTACTATTCAGTAGGGTCTATGCTGTTACGGACATTTTAAGAATGCATCAAGCTACTTGCTCTCAGCCTACGTTTTGGACAAACAAGCACTCCCTTTATAATTTCATTTTTGAGCTCCAGGAACTAATTCATTTTTCCTTCTAAAACAACGTAATTTCTTATTATGTTGACTGTTTATGAACTTTTACATTCAATCTGGGGCTTTTTTATGGCAGAAAAATGCACAAAAACAGAAAACGTGAATTATTTTACTTTTTAATTAAAATCGAAAAGCTCGTCCCATTTTATACGTATTTATACATATAACGTAAGTATAGATACTCACTACTATATTGTTTTTAGTTACATTTAAATGAAGCTATTAATGGGAGTTCAGACAAAGAATCATCAATACATCATAAAAATGTGGGTGGTAGTTCAATATACATGTCAACTTAGGATTGAATACACGGCTTTCTACTCCTGTATGAGCCTTCTCCAAAGCAACACGGCATCTTATTTATGCATGTATGTAGTGGCTCTAGCGTCTATTTCCCGGAGGTTTACTGTATAGCCTCTCCGAAGACAAAAATCGGTAGTTTCTGGATTTGCAGAAGATTGGATTTACTTTCGATGACATAACTAACGAGAGGATTACCAATGGCAGCAGCTTGTAAGTAACGGCATGTAAGGCATTATCAATTTTGATCCCTTGACTTATAATCAAACAGTGGATTCGTAGTTTATCTGCGTATCTATTTGAAACATTTCTGTAGCTTTAATTAACAAAAAGTTATCGTAATCAATATAAAACAAAGTTACTTTTATTTGTTCCAACTAGTTCCAACAGGAAGTAAGTACAGAACATTATTCCACATTCTGCTATCAAAATATACTGCATCCATATATAAAGGCTATCCTTAATGAATGTACTAAATTTACTGAAAGGACACATACCTTGATTATGTCCTAAGGCATAGAGTAAGCACAAAGCAAACAAGGCAGCGTAATCGTTTTCTGAGCATTCTAAAGCGTTGAATATGGCTTCAAGGAAAGGCCGGTTCGCCAGCGAAGGACTTGCACTTGTCTCCATTGCCAAACGCTGTTCTTTTTCTTCGTCTGTGATGTTCGTATTGGTATCACTAGAAACCAGAGAATCCTCCGGTGCATGACTCGCTTCCTCCGATGTACTGGCTGCTTTCACATCACCTGCAGTAACAGATCAAGTTATTTCATTCAAAAGTGGGATCTACTCCTTCCAAAAGTTAAACGTTAAAAAAGTATTATAAGTTTGGAACTTAGATACTAAACCTGGGATTCGATATTATACGGAAAAGCTGAGCGATACTTGCGATCGATAGCTGAGGTACCTTATAAAGATCTCCTCACTCACTTAAGATACTAAATGTCATGGAAGAAGAGGAAAAATGAGAGACAGACGGTAAAGAGAATAGGAAAAGATGGTTGATTAACATTTTGAGTAAGATATCTATAGATTAAACATAGTAATTTATTTATCAAATGTGCCTTTTAATTTATGCAATAACGGTTATCATTTCAACATTCAGGCTAATGTCATCCTCAGGCCGCACCTGAAGTCCTGAGGACTATGTACGGAAGTTCCTTGAAGACTTTCGTTAATTTATAAGGGCAGTACAAGGATATCAAAATGTCACATCACTGTGTTTGCATTAAAAAAAAAAAATACTTTCCTAGTGCTCAGTTACATATTTAACGTACAGTTTCAAACTTCTCCATTCCATTACTTTACCGTACCTTTAAATTCTAATCTAGGAAAAAGGTGATAGCCCTGACTACCGAATATTCAGTAAATGCAGAACAAAATATTCCCTAAACCACGGAATACACATACCTAAGACACAGCGGCAACAGCATCGGGAAAAATAAAATTTCTCGATTTACGTCCCACATTTATGCCGTGGTAGGCTAAAGGAGATGGATGATTAATGAAAGTGAATCATTTATGAAATAATGGTGGAATGGGAATGTGTGAGGAAACAGAAGAACGGACACGATGTTCACCACAAGCTTGCATAGCCCAGCATCGAACCAGTAACCCGTCGCATACGGGTTAGCCCTCTACCACTAAGCCAGCGTGACCCAGGAAGAAAACACAGTTGATGATAGAAGTATTCTGTGCACCACTGTTAGGAGAAATTAAAAATAATAGTATATACTTCTTATATATATATAAATGAAAGTGACTACGTTTTTAACTTAATAACTGTTGAACCACCTCACCGATCTCGATCAAATTTTCAACATAGATGAGGTTCGGGACTGAGACTGTTCTTATCATTTCATTTTCACGGTACAACACGGGGGGAGGAAAGATATTATATATATATTTGGTCTAGGAATTAATTCGTGCGGTTGGTACGCACACATTGAAGCTGTAGTACAAACACAAAATACATAAATACCTTAAGAAAAATATTGTCCATCGCTAGCCACCACTTTCGCCCATCTGTCAGGCAATGTACGGATTCCGTGGCGAAAGAAGTCCTCATCCTTGGAAGCGATCCAGTCAGAGACCCATGTTTCGATATCTTCTGAAGAAGTAAACCGCTGTCCAATCAAATCGTTGTTCATGCAATCGAACAAGTAGTAGTCCGAAGGAGCAACGTCTGGTGAATACGGCGGGTGGGGTAAAACTTCCCATCCGACATTTTCTAAATAGGTTTTGACCGGTTTTGCGACATGTGGGCGAGCGTTATCATGTTGAACAATAAGTTTATCATGTCTGTTCTCCCATTCTGGTCGTGTTCTGGCCAGAGCTTGCTTCAAACGCATTAATTGTCGTCGATAACGTTCTCCATTCATAGTTTCACCCGGTTGCAGCAGCTCATAGTACACCACACCTTTCATATCCCACCATATGCACAGCATAACCTTTGCACAGTGAATATCTCGTTTTGGTTGTGATGGACCTGGTTCACCTAGGTCTTTTTTCGTTTAGGGTTCTCGTAATGGATCCACTTCTCATCACCCGTAATAATTCGATGCAGAAACCCCTTTCTGCTCTGTCGTTGAAGCAGCAATTCGCAAATGGTTTTTCGTCTTTCAACGTCTCTGTCTTTCAATTCATGTGGAACCCAATGTGACATCTTTTGAATCATTCCCATGGCTTTCAAGCGTTTGGAGACTGTTGTTTGATCAACGCCTAATGCTGCTGCAAGTTGTTCCTGCGTTTGACACGAATCCTGCTCGAGCAATGCTGTCAATTCTTCGTCTTGAAATTTTTTTGGCTGTCCAGCTCGCTCTTGGTCTGCCAAGCCGAAATCACCACTTCTAAACCGTGCAAACCACTTCTGACACGTTCGCTCAGCTAGAGCATGGTCACCATACACTTCCACCAAAATACGATGACTTTCAGTCGCACTTTTCGTCATGTTAAAGTAATGCAGCAGGACACCCCGCAAAAACACTTTATCAGGCACAAATTGCGCCATGTTCACTTAACTACAAACTGGTGTTGTTGACGCTTTAATCCACTGCCCTATACTACGAACGATACGCGATGACAGGGGTTTGCAACACATGTGTGGATACACGGAACTGTGGGACGCTCCGTTCGTTGCGCCATCTCTTGTCCACCCGCACGAATTAATTCCTAGACCAAATATAAAACTTAATATCTCTTGAACCACGAGTAAGATCTGGATCAAATTTGCCATATAAGATGGGGTTCGGGCCTGAGATAGTTTTTATCATTTTACTTTGACGGTAGAACGTAGGGGAGATGATATATGTATATAAAATAAATAAAACTTAACTCTCGAACCAGGCCACCGATCTCCATAAAATCTGCGACATAGATGACATTCGGGTCGGGCAATATTTTTATCATTTCACTTTGATGTTGGAACTTAGGGAGGGGGAGGAGGGGGATATATAAAAATGATCGAAAATGACCGATGTTAGTGTTGAATTCATAATTTTCGGGGTTGCTGAGATGAACTATGACACTTTAGATGCCGTTTAAATCCGAATTCAACCTACAATAGTAATATTTAATTTTTAAGAAAAAATAAACATATCGTCTATTAGAAAGCAATTCATTAATAGTAAAAAGTAACTGACTGAAGCGGATAACTGACGCTAGTAAATAAACAAAATCGAGCAGAATGAAAACTATCAACAGCATGAGACTGGCAGCGAACGACCTACCTTTTAAGTGCCATAAAAATTAATTTTTCTCCATTTCCTCGAATACTACCCATCAGAAATTACTCACAACTATACATTGTTCAGCGTAAGCTCAAACTCCGATAAACAAAATATTTTTATCCTTCCGCTTGTCACAAATACGATTGGCTAGTGATGTATCACTCCCACTCCCCACGGGGAGGAGCAAATTATACACGTGCATTTTGACACTACTGTCTCGTGTTGTCCAGATACTTACAGCAGCAGCAGAAAAGAAAGAAAAGAAACTCGAAAGATTAAATATATATATATATATATATATATATATATATATATATATATATTTGAATTTCACTCGTAAACAATTGTTGCTTAGCGAGTAGAGGTTTGCCTTCTTGGTGTTTCACCACAACACTCGCGGAACTGGGATTCATGCCAGTCATCTTTCAGACTTTAAAAGCAGAACACCCGTCCACAGTTGAGTTGGCGCCATAATTACTGCGCATGCTTACTGTTTATTTCTATTGTTTCATTAGCCAGGCTCGATTGCAGTATTGTTAGATAATCCGTATTATATTTTTGTCATTTATAATAATATAGCAGTTTTATATGAAGCTTCATAGTAAAAATAATAATGCAATCACATGAACTATTTTGCGGAGGAGTACAAGCGTTGGTAGGACAACAGCAAATCAGCGAGATTTAATTTCACGTGGCTTTGTTTATCGCAGTTTAGAGTTTACTGTGAGCCGAATAGTGTTTATGTTATTTTGTTCAGCTCGATATGTACTATCGGTCGGAAAAGTGTAAGAGCTTTTTCAGGCCAGCCATCCTGAATGGGGTTTTCCTCATTCACGCCAGACAATTGTCGGGATGATACCTAACATACAAGTCCGGCCGCTTCCTTTCTTCCCTTTCCTTTCCTTGGATAGTGTGACCGCTGACGACCGTCATCTCTCATAACGTGACGGACTATGATGACCACAGATGTCGAAAGCCCAGAAATCTAATCCTAATCAGTATGTACTATCAACTGATACCATACATATCTCATCTTTGTTTAAAGGTTAATCTTAATTTTTTTTAACTTTACCGCATTAACCACACCATGTATAATCTTCTTGTAGGGGCCATGATAAACAGATTGACTGGTAGGTCCTTGTACAGCATCAAGCTTAAAACAAAAAAGTTTTAATCGATCTCGAAAACTATTCAAGGGCTTTTATACTGACACATACGAAGTGTGTTCAAAAAGTATCAAATCTTTAGTTGGCAAAAATACATTTATTGATTTGGGAATCCGAAACACCAAACCCCGTGAAAGTAGTCTCCTTGGTAATGCACACACTTCTCCCAGTACTCCCGCCATTGTTAGAAACACTTCTGGAACGCAGTTTTTGGAATGGTGAACAATCGTGCTGTCGTATTCCGCATCATATGTTCTCTTGACTCAAATCGAGTCCCTTTTAGTGGTATTTTCAGCTTGGGAAATAACCAAAAGTCACACGGAGCCATGTCGAGTGAGTAGGGAATTTGGCGACAAAAAAGAATGTCATGTTTGTCATGAAAGCGTGAATCAATTTTCGCAGATACACTCTTCATCCCCAAATCCTCGTTCAAAATTGAATGTACCAATTGGATCGAATGATTTCCGCTTCGGTATCGCTAAGGTTTTGGAAAGAATTTGATGCAATATCGCTGCTCAAGTTTTTCTATCATTTTGCAAAAAACTGAAATCCGACGGCCGCTCAATACACTCCGTCTTCAGTCGTTGGCCGACTGCCAACGAGTCACGCTTTTTGCAGGTGGGAAAAATTCATGACTGCGTATGAGTGTAGTGTCCGGTCTACATCTACACTGAAGAAAGTCTTCGGCGCTTTATTGGTTTACGCCGGAAAAAAAGGTTCGATACTTTTTGAACACACCTCGTATACATTTGGTATAGCTCAATGATATCTATAGATCGATGAAAAACTTGTGTTTCTACATTTTCTTTCCTCCAACGCTAAAAATATCGCAGATAATATTCTGTAGCATACGTAATTCTTTCTCCACGATTATGCACGAAAGCTAAGGGAGAATCCCGAGAAAACGCATGCACACAGTGTTTGTCGCCGTCTTGGTTGGAGCTAGGATCAAACGAGGAACCCCACATGCCACACGTAAGCGCTACCACCGCCCCACTGCGCCTGCTTTTCATACTAGCACTGACATTCCTTCATTATACCTAAAAGTTAAGAGAAATTTCCTAACGCTTTCGAATCACAAGAAGAAACGAAAATAAGAGTTATTCTAGTTACACTATACCATCTTATTCTAATGCTACTCATTACTTATTACAACAATTCCTCGATTTACTGGATTCCGGAAGCAAGGGACAAATTCTGGACCAGACGATTCACTCTGGAAGTCGTGCTCTGTACGAAAGAATACCTTTTTACCGTCCATGATACATTTGATCTTAAACTAAAAGCGTTGCATTTACTGCACTATAGCGTTAATTTACAGTGTATAGGTATTTTACCCTGTCAGATTGGGTAGTATGAGTAGTAGTCCCCCCCGTATGTCCAGCCGAGTCAGCAAAAATTTTTGTGACGTCATAGGTCAAAGGTCAATGACCTTAGCCCTGGGTCAATGTCCTAGGGGTACCTAGGACCACCCCCTCTAAATTTTGGCAGGGGTACCTTGGCCCACCCCCTAAATTTTGGCAGGGGTACATAGGACCACCCCCCTTAAATTTTGGAAATTGCCAAATTTAAAAATTGGGTGTGGTAGCCTAGGACCATAGTATGTACATCTATCAGTATTGGGGGTCTATGTCGTTCCCTTTCATGGGTAAAAAATTGCCAAAAAGTCAAATTTCGGGGGTTTTTGACCTAATTTATCCCCTTTGATGAGGTATTATTACCCTATATAGTTATATGGGCGTATACAGGGGTTAATTCCCTTTCATAAGACATGGGTATATTAATGCACCCCTTGAAAAATTTGGGACGGGTACCTTGGCCCACCCCTTCAATTTTGGAAATTGCCCAATTTCAACATGCGGTATCATAGTACAGGACCCTAATATGTATCATGATAAATTTGGGTGGTTTACCTCATTCCCTTCTAGGGGTACAAAATTGCCAAAAATATAAACGTAAGCAATACGTTGTACCACGTGTTTGGTTTTCGACCTAATTTATCTCCTTGGATGAGGTCCTATTACCTTATATGATTATATGGTGCTGTATAGGGCTCCATTACCTATCATAAGACATAGGTGCACCCCGGGAGGGGTACCTTGGCCCACCCCTTTAATTTTGGAAATTGCCCAATTTCAACATTTGGTATTATAGTATAGGACACTAATATAGATCACAACCACGTGTTTGGTATTTGGTACATTTTATCCCCCTTTGATGAGGTCCTATTACCTTATATGGTTATATGGTCATGTATAGGGGTCCATTATCTATCATAAGACATGGGTACATTAGTGCACCCCGGGAGGGGGTACTTTGGCCCACCCCTTAAATTTTGGAAATTGCCCAATTTAAACATTTGGTATTATAGTACAGGTCCTCAATATGTATCATGATAAATTTGGATGGTCCATATCGTTCCCTTTTAGGGGTACAAAATTGTCAAAATATAAACGTTGTACCACGTGTTTGTTTTTTTTTTTGGTCCATTTTATCCCCTTTGATGTGATTCTATGATTACAGGGGTCCATATCCTATCATAAGATATGGGCACCCTTCTTAAATTTTGGCAATGGGGTCCACTGAAATTGTCCAATTGAAGCATAGTACAGGACCTCAATATGTTTCGGTGGTCCTATTACCAAATTTTTTTAAGTACAACCACGTGTTCGGTTACTGACTCAATGTATCCTATTTGATAAGGTATTATACCCCTTTCAATTTGGTAGGACCCTTCGGGTGTAGTACAGTCACGTGATCAATGATTTGGTTTTAATGCGCGACGAGGTCCCTGGTCAATGTTCTCTAGGAAAGATTCTTGGCATTTAAAACTTTTTTTTTCAACTTTTGAAACTAAAAAAAATGAAAACAAAAATTGAAACGAAAAAATTTCGAAACAAAAATGTTCAAACAAAAAATTTTAAACAAAAAATTCGAACATTTTTTAAACTTAAATTTCAAACAAAAAGTTTTTTAGTTTGAAACAAAAAATTTAAACAAAAAAAAATTGGAAACGAAAAATTTCAAAACAAAAATTTCGAAACAAAAATTTTGCAACAAAAAAATTAAAAATTTTCAAACGAAAAAAATTTCAAACAAAATTTTGAAAACAAAAATTTCAAAACACAAATTTTCAACAAAAAAAATTTCAAACGAAAAAATTTTTAAACAAAATTTGAAACAAAAATTTTGAAACAAAAAAAAATTTTTAAACAAAATTTTTGAAACAAAAATTACAAAACAAATTTCAAACGAAAAATTTTCAAATAGAATTTAAATCAAACAGTGATCAGCTTTCACGGTTAACCGTTAAACTTTATCCGGTTTTTAACTATTCGATTAACAAATAAACGGTTTTCAACTATTCGATTAACAAATAAACGGTTTTCAACTACTCGATAAACAGATGAACGGTTTTAACCTTTTCACACCAGTGAGTGCAAGAATTTACAAACTAAAACAAAAAGAAAATTTGTACTCGCTTTAAATACGCATCAGTTTTGAAACAAGGTGTTAGTGTTCATCATGGATACACAGTGGAAACATCCATTTACCTGTATTCTCGCAGGGCCTAGTGGGTGTGGAAAAACGTATTTTGTGAAGCGATTACTGTCACATCTCCCAACCATGATCAATGCAAAATTTCGTAAGATATACTGGTATTATGCAGAATGGCAAGACGTGTATGCAACAATGCCAGTTCCAGTAGAATTTCACGAAGGACTTCCACGAATGAAAGATTTTCAGCCTCAAGATGGACCACATTTGATTATTATTGATGACCATATGCGAGAAGTGAATAGTGATATTGTTGATATGTTCACAAAAGGATCACATCATCGAAATATTAGTGTGATTTTTATAACACAAAATGTATTTCATCAAAGTAAAGCAAATAGAAATATGAGTTTAAATTGTTCGTATTTGGTGTTGTTTAAAAATCCACGTGACAAGTCACAAATCAAGCATATGAGTTATCAAATCATGCCTGAGCATCCACTGTTTCTACAAGAAAGTTATGCAGACGCAACAAGAAATCCACATGGTTATTTACTGATGGATCTTAAACAAGATACACCCGATGAAATGCGATTTCGTACAAATATTTTTCCCGACGATTTGCATCATTATGTTTACGTACCAACAAAACATGTTTAAATTATTGTGCATGTGAAAAGAATGACTTAGTCTGTCACGATGTCTCCTACAGTGAAACACGCTGATCTGCTACGTGCTCTGCACAAAGCTAAACCAAGATTGCGTAAAGCTATTATTGCCAATGCAGACGCTTCATTAATTCATAGTATTTGTGAATGTTGTTATAATGTCTTAAAAGGCAATGTTCCACTGACAAGTGCGCAGAAGTCAAGATTAAAGCGTTACAAGAACACGCTCCGCTATCTCGTAGGCAATACAAAATCATTGGATAAAAAGAAGAAACATTTAGCCGTACAACAAGGAGGATTCTTACCTGCATTACTTGCACCTATTGTAGGAAGTGTGTTATCCAGTATTTTGTTTAAACAATAAACATCATGGAACATAGCAAGAAGATGGTTTTAGTCCCACCAGAAATGCTTCAACGAATGCATGCATCATCATCCCGTGTGAGTGAAAATCGAGAATCTAATCTCGATCGTGAAATGCAATCCATATTGAATACATCGTATCCAAGTGATGAAGAAAAATGGAATCAGTACAATAGAATATTACAGAAATATCTTTATGTGATACGTAAACAAGAAGAACCAATACCACTTACAATTACATCAATGAAACCTAATGGTGACGTCCCGAATGTTGACGATAGCACGAAACAAGAAATTTTAGCCGCAATACCACAAATGTATCGTAAGAAAGCCGAACTACTATTCCGTCGTTTAAAACAAGATGACGCAATTACGTGGGATCATAAAGGAACAGTGTACATCAACGATAATAAACTACATGGATCCAATATTGTAGATTTAATGTGCGATGTGACTCGACCGAGGAAACATTCTAATCCTCAAGGCTGGGAATTGTTTTGCAACTACCTTGCATCGTCAAACACACCTCAAGAATTGATTGGTAATCCACGAAGATTAAACTATATTGTCAAGCATAATAGTACATCAGCATCTGAAGGATCTGCACCACCAAAACCGGCACCTGAATTATTTTCTTCCGGAGAAGAAGAAGAAGAAGAAGATGATGATGATGTTTTAGAAGTCCGACCAAAAAGAAAACGTATCATTCCACAATGGTCAACGTACAAACCATGAACAAAAAGTTGAAATCCATTTATTACAATCCAGCACATCCTGCATCGTTTTCTACTGCAAAGAAATTATGGCAAGCCACAGGAAAATCTATACCTCTAGCCAAAATAAAACTTTGGTTAAACAAACAACCTACCTACACGTTACATCGTCCTGTACGTCGTCGTTTCCGTAGAGATTTTTATCTTGTCAACAATATTGATGATCAATGGGAATGTGATTTAAATGATTTACAATCACTTCAAAACTATAATGACAATTACCGCTATATTCTTACAGTGATTGATGTGTTTAGTCGGTACGGGTGGGCTGTACCACTAAAATCAAAAAGTGCCGAGGATATAGTGAATGCATTTGAAATGATTTTCCAGGAGAGGAAACCAATTGTACTACGTAGTGATCAAGGAACTGAATTTACCAACAAGACAGTACAAAAGTTTCTCAGGAAACACAACGTGCAACATGTTACAACAACGGATCCAGATATTAAAGCCAGCATCGCAGAAAGATTTAATCAGACATTGAAACATCGTATGTGGAAATACTTTACCAAATATCAAACATACAATTACATCAAAGTATTGCCTTTACTTGTAAAAGCATACAATGAAAGTCGGCATTCCAGTATTAAAATGGCACCTGCAAACGTTTCTCAGGACAATTTACTGGAGGTGTGGCATAACTTATACGACAAAAAGCTACAACGTTCAAAACAAGATACGGATTTATCTGTTGGTGATACTGTTCGTATAAGTAAAACAAAACGTATCTTTGACAAGGGTTACCTCGAGAACTGGACTTGGGAAATATTCAGAGTAAAAGCCATTGTACCAAGAAACCCACCAGTGTATCGACTAGAGGATTTAAATCATCAACTTATCGATGGTGTTTTCTACAGAGAAGAATTACAACCAGTACCGCTCCCTTCGACGTTCCTCATCGATAAAATATTACGTACAAGAACAAAAGGTCGCAGAAAGGAGTATCTCGTCCAGTGGAAAGGATATCCTTCCTCATTCAATTCGTGGATCCCTGCAACTTCATTGAAGAAGAAGAATGGAACCTGATCAAGATTTTTACGTTACACTTCCCAGTAATAGTTCCATGGATTATTTTCCAGAAAATACATTGACTTCATATATTACGAAATTACAACGACGTGTAGAGTTTCGCCAGAAATGGGATGTGGCAATTGTAGAGATTCATTATCCACATTCTTTGCTGAACATTAACAGTAAAAACAATAAAATATATTACAAATCATCAAGTAGTAATGATCAGGAACCGTGGAAGGTTGTAACGATCCCTGTACGCTATTATAACAATATACGGGATCTTATTCATGCAATTAATATACATCATAAAGAAACCAATTTATTTATATCTCATGACGCAACTAATAATATATGCCTCATAAGACATCCCAAAAAGGAAATCCATACTTCTGTACAATTGTCACCAAGTGTTAGTTTAATGCTTGGATTTGACCCGAAAAGTGATTTAAAAGATATGGAAAAGGGACAATATACACCGGATGTACGATTAGGCTTACCATCACAAATGTACGTCTATTGTGACATTATTGAATCTGTCATTGTTGGAGATACAATGGTACCCTTGCTACGAATTGTCAACATGGATCCTGTGAATCATACTTTTGGAAGTCATGCAGTACAAATCTTTAATCCTGCACATTATGTTCCGGTGGAAAAAATGAATTTTGAGCAAATACAAATCGATATAAGGGATAGCACAGGTCATCGGATGCCATTCACCTTTGGAACGGTGTGTACAAAACTACATTTCCGTCGTCGTCGTCATGACTGATCCGTATTTGCAATACTACCAAAAACAAGCGTTATCCGGTATCGGCAACGTCTATGTGGGAAGTCCCTATCAAGCAGGACATGGCATTGGAAGTTTCCTTGGTGGCTTATTTCGTTCAGTGTTACCACTTGTGAAGCAAGGCGCTAAAACTGTGGGAAAAGAATTATTAAAATCAGGTGCCAATATGATTAATGACGTTGTGATCTCGAATCAACCGCTGGAAGAATCGTTTCATCAACGGATGCAAGAGGCAAAATCGAATTTACAAGAAAAAGCTAAAAACAAGTTGAAAACTATGCTGGGAAGTGGATATCATAAACGAAAATGGGATGACTGCTCTCAGTTTGAGGTTGACCTTCCAACGATCAACAACACCATCAATCCTACAAAGAGACGTAAATTATCACATAAGAAGAAGAAGAGATCATTGGCATCGTCACCAGATATTTTTGATTAATTCAACGATGGCTTTCTTACATCATCAATCCTGTGAATGTGTAAAAAGTGAATTGGACATTTTTTCAACGTTGCCCACGCAAACCAGTGTTCTGGACAATCGTATTATTGGCTACAAACCAATTAGTTCAATAGCTGAAAATTCACCAATAGAATTTGTAGTGAGTGGTAGCAGTGATGAATACATTGATTTGCCACAAACCTTATTGTACATCCAAGCACAAATTGTGAAACCAGATGGTTCCTCCTTCATCAATACGGATAAAGCAATTGCACCTGTCAATGATTTTCTAAATGCTATGTTTAGTGAAGTACAAATCTACTTGAACAATAAACTGATTTCATTTCCGTCACATAATCATCCATATCGTTCGTACATGGAAAAACTGCTCAATTATAGTGATGGAGCTAAAAATACACATTTACAAACAGCAATGTGGTTTCAAGATACGGCTGGTCATATGAACGCAACCACAAGTGAGAACAAAGGATTTCAACAACGCTATGAACTGACAAAACAAAGTATGAAATTCGATATGATTGGACATCTTCATTGTGACATTTTTAATCAAGATAAATTTTTAATTCATGGAGTGGAATTACGTGTGAAACTTATTCCTGCAAAGCCAAACTTTTGTCTCATGGCCGGTGAAAGTGGTGTCAATGCAAAAATCAATATTCTAGATGCATCGTTGCAGGTGAAAAAAGTCAGCATCAGCCCTAGTGTTAAATTGGCACACAATAAAATTTTACAATCTACACCGGCAAAGTATCCTCTGACAAGGGTTCAAATGAAATCATTTACCATCCCGAAGGATATACAATCCAAAACTATTGATAACCTGTTTATGGGAACATTGCCAAATCGTATTATTGTAGGATTTACATCGAATGAAGCATCCAGTGGAACTATTACCACCAATCCATTTGAATTTCAACATCTAAACATTAATTTCTTTACATTGTACGTGGATGGAAAAGCTGTACCTTCAAAACCATTGCAACCCAACTTTGAAGAAAATCTCTACATTTCATCGTACCACACATTGTTCTCAGGCTCTGGCATACATTTTACCAATACTGGAAATACAATTTCAAGAGCCGACTACAAGAATGGATATACACTGTTTGTATTTGACCTAACTCCCGATTCTTCTGCTGGAGATTGTCACTATTGGAATTTACAACGACATGGAGCCATCCGATTGGAAGTTCATTTCCAAGAGAAATTAGCAGCACCTGCAAACTGTATTGTGTATGGAGAGTTTTCCTCACTCCTAGAGATAGACCACCAGCGCAACATTATCCTGGACTTTTAAATTACAAGGTACGTATACGTTATGTATCATTTCCATTCACGATGTTGAATACATTACAATTAGCTAGTGCTTTAAACGGTAGTCCATTATTCAGAAATCATTTTACCGGGGTATTTGCAAGCGATGAGTTGCCCTCACGGATTTCTCTTCCTCTGGCAATGATTGTAAATACAGATCCATCCACAAAACTAGGAAGTCATTGGATTGCAATTTATATTGATCATCGCGGTGTTGGAGAATATTTTGACAGCTATGGCCTTCCTCCTTATGTACCACAACATGTTGCATTCTTAAAACTTCATTGTATGTACTATAAATATAATAATAGCCAAATGCAAAGTCTTGGTTCATCCGTATGTGGCTATTATGCTTATTTTTATTTGTGCTGTAAAGCCCAAGGAAAATCTCTGCGTGAAATTCAATATTTGTTCACAACAGTACCCACGGTTAATGATCGTAGACTGTTGCAATATACCTTCCAGGTAATTTTATCATATTTATCATTGTAAGTGTATTTGTTTAAGCATCATCTATTTCTATACTAATCATCTTTTTCCTCGTTCTTTTTTACAGAATTCACAATACGAAGCTTTGCAAACGGGTGCTATGCTGCAAAACATGGAAACAAATCATTACAATCAAGAAGAGGAGGCGGTCTAATGAAGAAACCCAGCTCAATATACAAACATTGTCAATAAGAAAGAAAAAGAAGAAACCAGAAAATGAATAAAATACAATTTATGCTTATTTATGTGTTTTTATTGTCCATTCCATATACAACGTTATCAGATTCTCCTAAAGAACTGTGCGATATAAGACGAGAACCCTGGACAAAGTTTCCACCTAATTCCTAGAGAACATTGACCAGGGACCTCGTCGCGCATTAAAACCAAATCATCGATCACGTGACTGTACTACACCCGAAGGGTCCTACCAAATTGAAAGGGGATACCCATCCATACCTTATAACCTTAATTGAGTCAGTAACCGAACACGTGGTTGTACTAAAAAAATTTGGTAATAGGACCACCGAAACATATTGAGGTCCTGTATTATGCTTCAATTGGACAATTTCAGTGGACCCCCATTGCCAAAATTTAAGAAGGGTGCCCATATCTTATGATAGGATATGGACCCCTGTAATCATAGAATCACATCAAAGGGGATAAAATGGACCAAAAAAAAAAACAAACACGTGGTACAACGTTTATATTTTGACAATTTTGTACCCCTAAAAGGGAACGATGTGGACCATCCAAATTTATCATGATACATATTGAGGTCCTGTACTATAATACCAAATGTTTAAATTGGGCAATTTCCAAAATTTAAGGGGTGGGCCAAAGTACCCCCTCCCGGGGTGCACCAATGTACCCATGTCTTATGATAGATAATGGACCCCTATACATGACCATATAACCATATAAGGTAATAGGACCTCATCAAAGGGGGATAAAATGTACCAAATACCAAACACGTGGTTGTGATCTATATTAGTGTCCTATACTATAATACCCAATGTTGAAATTGGGCAATTTCCAAAATTAAAGGGGTGGGCCAAGGTACCCCTCCCGGGGTGCACCTATGTCTTATGATAGGTAATGGAGCCCTATACAGCACCATATAATCATATAAGGTAATAGGACCTCATCCAAGGAGATAAATTAGGTCGAAAACCAAACACGTGGTACAACGTATTGCTTACGTTTATATTTTTGGCAATTTTGTACCCCTAGAAGGGAATGAGGTAAACCACCCAAATTTATCATGATACATATTAGGGTCCTGTACTATGATACCGCATGTTGAAATTGGGCAATTTCCAAAATTGAAGGGGTGGGCCAAGGTACCCCTCCCAAATTTTTCAAGGGGTGCATTAATATACCCATGTCTTATGAAAGGGAATTAACCCCTGTATACGCCCATATAACTATATAAGGTAATAACACCTCATCAAAGGGGATAAATTAGGTCAAAAACCCCCGAAATTTGACTTTTTGGCAATTTTTTACCCATGAAAGGGAACGACATAGACCCCCAATACTGATAGATGTACATACTATGGTCCTAGGCTACCATACCAAATTTTTAGATTTGGTAATTTCCAAAATTTAAGGGGGGTGGTCCTATGTACCCCTGCCAAAATTTAAGGGGTGGGCCAAGGTACCCCTGCCAAAATTTAGAGGGGGTGGTCCTAGGTACCCCTCGGTCATTGACCCCGGGCCAAGGTCATTGACCTTTGACCTATGACGTCACAAAAATTTTTGCTGACTCGGCTGGACATACGGGGGGGACTACTACTGTATGCTTGATTAAAAGTGCAGGATTGTATTATAACTTTTTTTTTCTTTTGTAATGTAATTATGGATATTAGCCATTGCGGACTTAATGTCGAAAATCATGGACAATCGCCAACATTCCCTTTTAGTTTGTTAAAAGAAGGAATGACTGTGACTAGTTTACTCTTTATATACTAGAATTAAACTAATAATAAATTATATAATTGAGAAGGATTATATTTAAAAAATAGTACCGTCTGTTGCCTCTTTGTCCGCCCTATCTTCAGCATCCGTGTGTTCTTCCCCTGCAACATCCGCGAACTCCTCTTGGTGTTGGCCGAATCCCCATCCAGGGTTGATCTTTGTCTCCAGTGATTTCTCCAGCGTCTCAGTAGGAGCCACGAAGCCTGGCTTACTCGAAGCAGAACCCTAAGCAAAAAGAAATAATACATGTCAACCTAGTCAACCAACGTCATTCTATTTAACCCTTATGTAGTAATAATCGTTAGATCCAAAACACAAAACTAATTATAAATTATTTACTTGTATTTATCATTATCTTCTTTAGATAAAACAGTATGATCACTGGATATGACACCACCCAATACAAGCTTTAGGAAGGTTTCCTTTAATGTAACTGTCATAACCTCTTTCATTTACTACGAAAAAAGGGAATTTCTAAATGCAGTGATGACAATATTTTTTTAAATTTATTGTTCCAATTTTGTTTTCCAGTTTCCTTTTACTTTCCAGTCTCTTGAAAATAAACGATGTTTAGCAGTTTACTACGTAACAAATAATTTAAAGTAAATTTACAGAAGAGGATATAAGTAAAAATGAAATTTGTTATCCTAATTTTAATTGCATTTTCAGCTACTATTCCTTGCGAAAGTCCTATAAAGTACATCTAGGACTCCCTGTTCCATCTCCTGGGGGGCGCGGTGGCTCAGTGGTAGAGCGTTCACCTCTGGTGCTTGGGGTCCCGGGTTCGATCCCAGCCCCCGCCAAGTGAACTTTGTGGTGGACAAACACCGTGCTCGTGGGTTTTCTCGGGGTTCTCCCGTTTCCTCCCACTTTCTTTATTCCACCATTTCACTCATCTCTCATCATCACCTTCTCCTTTAGCCTAACCGGCATAACCGGGGGACGTAAAACTCAAAGATTTCATTTCATTTCATTGTTCCATCTCCTATCTTCCTGGCTTAATCTTTATTTTCATTTTAATTATTACGATTATAGTAAGGAGTCTTATGAAAATGTATCCGTCCGTTCGTTACTCCACAGATAACTCCTCAATAAAAGTGATTTTTGAATTGTTTTTTAATAGATAGCTGAAGCGATTATCTCGGTCGAGTTCGTTAATGGAGTCAATCCGTTAATATTGTAACGGGTAACGGTGACTATTCATATCCCGTTTAATATTTCTAACATTCCCTACCTTTTATGCAACCTGCACAGTTGCAAAGACTTGTTGATTGCCTATAATTGAAGGATACGTAGCTTGTCTTACTGCAATTATCTCGACCGAATTCGCTAATGAAGTCAATCCGTTAATATCTTAACAGGTAACGGTGACTTTAACGGTCGTCATCCATATCTCTCGTGTGATCCTCTTTACGGTCTTTACCACAGTCTACTTATTTATTTATCATCACACAGCGAGTTAAGGAAACTAAAGAAGCTTCTTGACAAGAAAACGTGTTTATACAGTATAACTGCTTATAATGAGCACCTTCCATATTTTGTTCCAGTTAGTCTGCAATGTTGTCATATTTTCACTTTAAAAAAATATGACTGAAGTTAGTCATTAAAAATCGTTCTTGTTAATACTCTGGTACCAAATTATATTACGTATTTTTTCTTCTTTCTTTTGTTCTAAAATATATATAAAATTGATGATTGTATCCCTAACATGAAGACTTATTTTCTATCTAAGTTGCTTTCCTCTAAATTCAAGTTTGGCTCCTTTGTAAGTAAAGGTAATTAAAGTTACGGCTACAAATTTTATTTTTACTTATGTTGCGCTCAAGGAGGATAAAGATGCGAACTTTAAAACTGTAATTCAGGAAGGAATTTTAACTGCAACATTTCACACTCCTTACAAGAACTAATATATGTCCCAAACTCTTCTTCCTAACACAAGATATTGGGGACTGGAAATAAAATAGTTACGATCCACACACTAACAAAATGAGAATAACGACAAAGTAATTTGGTAAGAAATCTCAAAAATGTCATAAAATTACACGAAATTTTTTTACTACAAAATTAACGCAACAAGAATGAAACAAATAAACTTATGCTTAGTTTTATATACAGGGTGTCTCAAAACAACGACAAAAAAATATAGACCAATCTGGGTGCATAAATCCGTCATTTCGGAGTCAGAGGCTGCCGTAAACATGAAAAAATGAACTTTAAAGGTTCATAGCTCTAATACTGTGGGACCTACCGTAGTCGGGTCAAGACTTTACATAGGAACTAGTATGGCCCCTATCCAAATATCCATATTTCAGAACCCTGCGGTACTTCCGCAAAATTTTTTTATATAAGTAGTTGATGAGTACTGCAAATTATATGCCCGTAGCCACACACTCTCTATAAAAATTGTTGCGTGAGCACTGCAGGATTGTGGAACATGTATATTTGGATAGGACACATACCAGTTCCTGAGTAAAGTCTTGATCCGACTATGATAGGTTCCATAGAATTTAAGCTATGGACCTTTAAAGTTCATTTTTACATGTTTTCGGCAGCCTATAACTCCGAAACGACGGATTTATGCACCAGGTTGGTTTATACTTTTTGTTTTATCTTGGTGTCAGGAATCACCTTCAAAAACGTTATCGTGTTGTTTTGAAACACCCTGAATATACAAAATTAATAAGATACACATGAAATCGCAAAATACATAAATCTACTCAACTATTTCGACCCTGACATAATGCCCTAAGAAAGACCATAACTCTTGTCTGCTCACCTGTCGATAGGAAGCTAGTCTTTCCGAAGCTCCTTCTGAGAAAATATTCATGTCTCCGTTTAGAATGATCCAAGCGAGAACCTGCACCAAAGGAACGTGAGTGATAATCAGGAAGACTTGTGACAGAAGAAACAGAGACACAACACTGCTTACATGAGGTTTCGTATCCTGAAAAAAATAAAAGAAATTAAAATTACAGAAAGTTTTTAAGAAAATAAGAAAATTCAGTATTAGAAAATAAATACCCTTAGCAAATGACATTTACGAGGAGTAATCAAAAAGTAAGGTTACAAAGCCTGCAGTGAAAGGTGTATATATTATTTCATACAACCAATACAGGCCAACAGATAGTACATATATTAGGTTATTTTTTGATATAGTCTCCATATCGGGTGAGATACTTGTAATATCGTGGGATGAGTCTGAATGAAGATTCTCTCCAGGAAAAAAAACTTTCCTTGTGTGTTCAGCCACGTTGTCACGAAATGTTTCACTTCCTGAATATCGTCCAAATGTAACGAACGCTTTCGAACGACATTCCCCATTCTACCATCAGATGGCGTAACGTGATCCTGTTGTCCTAAATCAGTTGTTCCACGCAAGCTGTGTTCAAATCCATTGATGCCGTGCTAGGTTGGCCACTCCGCTCCTCGTCGGTGACGTTTTCTCAACCAGCTGCAAAGTTTCGATACCATTCTGTGACATGCTGACGACACATTACAGTCTCTCCGTAAATCTCTAGCAGCTGCCGGTGAATTTCAGCCGCGGTTACATGTTTAGCCGACACAAATCAAATAACTCAGCGGACTTCTTCGTGAGACCAGTTTTCCAAACGAGTCGCCATTTGCATTTACCCACAACTAGCGCCGTAGGTGGCAGGTGACTGAATTAAAATTACAACACTCTCCTCATTTCTCTATAACAGAAGAGACTCCAGAAATATCAGCCTTGTAACCTTAGTTTCTGATCCTCCTTCGTACTTTCCCAAACACATTTCGCAGGAATAACAAATTAAAAAAACGAAGTTAGGCTTTCCAATCACGAGAAGCTAATCAGACACTCATTCAACCTATTTAAGCGGTGTGAGAGATTAACCTTTTTGTACCTAGGCAATGGTTTCTACAACGAACATTTACACAATTTTGTTTTACAAAACTCACAATACGTGAAATGAAATAAAATTTCTAGATGATTAACGTTTCCACTGTTATGACCTTAAGGCTCTAGGAGACCAATGATTAATTATAGTGACAGATTATGAAAAAGTATTAGAATGTGGGAGAGGACGGGAAAACCTAGAGAAAGCTCACAAACACGACTACTACATGCATAACTTCGAAGTGTTGAATATAATGGTATGGTTTTTTTTCGATTTTATTCGAGTTATGGGATTCTCAAAAGTGAAAAATATTTTCACATGGTTCACACTGAAGTTTTGATACTGATTTCACTGATTAAGTCAAGTCAATTTTCCCTTACCGCGAACACTTATCATTTATAGTTAGGTTTAGAACAAAAATCAGCTTCCACAATTCCCATAACCGTCTAAAGCTCTTTATTTCTTAAATTCAGTATAGCTTACTTTCTTACAGTAAACACTTAGTGTAAGACAACCTTCCTGTATTTGAAATACAATAAAATACCAAAGTGCCAAACAATAATTATAGCCTACATTAATGTAATATCTCGGCACTGTGAATACACTCAAAAATAAATAAGTAACTGTATACACAGCGAAGATGAATAATTATGATAATTTGGCCTACCTCTTTAATTACCTACAAGTTCATAACAAGGGTCATTGTTAGAGTCATGTAGCCAGAATGGAAGAAAGTAGGAACGCTTTCAGTCTTAACTGGAAATTTAATCAGAAAACGACCATTAGGAAGACCTAGGCGCAGATGGGAGGATAATATTAAGATGGATCTCGCAGAAATACGAATACAAAGTAGAAACTGGATCCAGTTGGTTAAGGACAGAAGTCAATAGAGAGATTTCGTGAACGCGGCATTCTACCTCCGGGTTCCAAAGGCTATTGAGTTAGTTAGTTTGCTCTAATACTTTCTAAATTTCATAGGATTTTCCCTGATTCTTCCGTGAAATACATCCATTTCTTTGACTCTCGGTATATTTTGAAGCATTTCGCTGACTTTCAAAGTCAATGTGAACCCTAATTTATCTTCTGGTTAGTTTAACACCATAGCGGAATACTACTTACTGAGGAAGAAGTCTTGAAACCGCGTGTGTTAAAATTAATAGAAAAATTAGGATTAGGATTTAGATTTCTGGATTCTCGGCATCTACGGCCATTTAGCACGTCACGTTTGAGGGATGACGTCCCTCGGCGAGTTCACTATCCGGGAAAAGGGAAGGAAGGAAGTGGCCCGGGACTTGTAAGTTAGGTACCACCCCGATTTGCCTGATGTGAATAAGGAAATGAAAGACAGTTTTTACGAAGAAGTGGAACGGATATTTGACCAACTCCCGCGATACCATATGAAAATTCTATTAGGGGATTTCAATGCGAAGGTAGGACGAGAGGATATTTTCAAACCGATTATAGGGAACGAAAGTCTGCATAAGGTAAGTAATGACAACGGTGTTAGACTCGTGAACTTTGCAACGTCCAAAAACCTAATCGTGAAGAGTACAAAATTCCCACATCGCGACGTTCATAAATACACTTGGACATTACCAGACGGGAAAACGCATAATCAAATTGATCACGTTTTAGTAGATAGAAGAAGGCAATCTAGCATAATTGATGTCCGGTCGTTTAGAGGGGCTGATTGTGACACTGACCACTACCTGGTAGCAGCGATAATACGAGAGAGGTTATCGTTGAATAAAGGTAATATTCATTGTCCGAAAACGGAGAGATTCAATTTAAAAGAAATTAGAAGAGAACCAGGTAAGAGAGAAATACCAAATTGAAGTTTCGAATAGATTCTCGGCTTTAGAAGATTCGGAGTGCACTATTGTTGAGGATACCTGGATTGAAATTAGAAATAGCATTAAAATTTCAGTAAAAGAAAAATTGGGACACGCGGAAATGCGTAGGAACAAACCATGGTTCGACCAGGAATGCATAAAACTAGCAGAGAAGAGAAAACAGGCAAAATTACGCTGGCTACAAAATCCGAATGAAATGACTACACAAAATTTCGCGGGAAACTTCCAAAACTTTTAGAACAAAGAAACGCGATTTTCTGAAAGCTAAAATTAAGGAACTTGAAGATAATAGTAAAAATAAAAACATACGGGACATGTATAAGGGAAAATGAAATGAAATCTTTGAGTTTTACGTCCCACGGTTATGCCGGTCAGGCTAAAGGAGACGGTGATGATGAGTAATGAATGAAAATGGTGGAATGAAGAAAGTGGGAGGAAACGGGAGAACCCCGAGAAAACCCACGCACACGGTGTTTGTCCACCACAAAGTTCACTTGGCGGGGGCTGGGATCGAACCCGGGACCCCAAGCACCAGAGGTGAACGCTCTACCACTGAGCCACCGCGGCCCCCGACATGTATAAGGGAATCGACGAATTTAAGAAAGGCTATCAACCTCGTGCTTATATATTAAAGAAAGCTGCCGGTACAGTTCTCACTGACACGGATAGCATCTTAAATAGATGGAAAGATTTCTTTGACGATTTGCTTAACACACAACCAAAAACTAGTGTGCGTGGAGAAAAGGAGATACACATCGCAGAACCGTATATTCCAGAACCCAACCGAATAGAAGTAGAAACCGCTATAAAAAAATTAAAGAAACACAAATCTATTAGCAATATTCTATTAGCAAGATTGACCCCATACGCAGATGAAATTATTGGAAATTATCAGTGTGGATTTAGACGAAATCGATCAACTATCGACCAAATATTTACCATTCGCCAAATACTCGAAAAAAAGTGGGAATACAATACCCCGGTACATCAACTATTTATTGATTTTAGAAAGGCGTACGACTCGGTTAGGAGAGAAAAATTATACAACGTTCTTACAGAACTTGGAATACCGAGAAAGCTAATTAGATTAATTAAGATATGTTTAAATGAATCCCAAAGTAAAGTCCGGGTAGGAAAATTTTTGTCCACGAAAAATGGCCTGAAACAAGGAGATGCGCTGTCGCCATTATTATTTAACTTCGTTCTGGAATACGCTATAAGGAAAATCAAAGATAGCAACCAGGGCCTACAGTTGAACGGTATTCACCAGGTTATGGCATATGCTGATGATGTAAATTTAATATGGGATGATAGGAGAACAATAGAAAGAAATGCAGAGATCTTATTAAACGCTTGCAGGGACATGGGTTTAGAAGTAAATGCAGAGAAAACTAAATACATGGAAGTGCGTCGGGACCGGAATACAGCAAATTATGGATGCGTTAAAATATTAAATAATACTTTTGATAAAGTGGATAGTTTCAAATATCTAGGATCAATATTAACAGAGGAAAATCATATTCACGGAGAAATTAAATGTCGACTAAAAGCAGGGAATTCATGTTACTATTCGGTTCAAAATCTCTTGTCGTCGCGAATTCTGTCGAGGAATTTGAAGCTTAAAATATACAAAACGATAATCATGCCTGTTGTTCTGTATGGCTGCGAAACATGGTCACTTACTCTGAGGGAAGAACATAGACTGAAAGTATTTGGGAACAAGATCCTGAGACGAATATTCGGACCTAAGAGGAACAGGAATGGGGAATGGCGGAAACTTCATAACGAGGAACTACATAATTTATATGGTTTACCGAACATTGTTAGGGTCGTCAAGTCTAGGAGGCTTAGGTGGACGGGTCATGTAGCTAGAATGGAAGAAAGTAGAAACGCTTTCAAAGTCTTGACTGGAAGACCAATCGGAAAATGACCATTAGGAAGACCTAGGCGCAGATGGGAGGACAATATTAAGATGGATCTCGCAGAGATTGGAATACAAAGTAGAAACTGGATGCAGTTAGCTAAGGATAGATGTCAGTGGAGAGCTTTTGTGAACGCGGCATTGACCCTCTGGGTTCCATAGGCCATAGAGTTAGTTAGTTAGTTAGTTTTAGAATAAAGAAAACTCAGGAAAACCTCATTCAGGGTGGCTGGCCTGAAAAAGCGTTTTACACTTTTTCGACCGAGTGACCCCACCGGGAATCGAAAGAGATTTGGACAAGATGTCTTTACCTTTTAAAGAGGTCCAGTTTACTAACAAATCAGAAATGACCCACATTTGATGTAAGCCAGTCTTCTTGCTTCTAGTTTGCTTTTTATTGTTGGTCGAAACAATGACTTAGAGGTACAGTACATCCTTTTAATATTATCACTATACAAGATATAAACTATGGAGTCTTTTATAATACCATTTAATAAATGTGAAAATCGACAATATAACAAGAGTAAAACAACATACCTCTAACTGGGAATGTCTTCTTCGTTTCGTGAGAGAATAAACGTAAAGAGGTATTAAGAGTTTGTTCAGCAAATGATCAGTGAGCACTTCATTTAAGTCTCCGATCTCTAAGCACAAGATGTCGTTCAGGTAGTGAAGATGGTCTAGATGCTCAGCCACAAGGTCTGCTAGGCGGTTCTGACTCTGATGACTACAACGAAAATAAGTTTTCAATATTTTATATAATGTAATATAAAGTAAAAGACAAAAATGTTTTTACCTTCATTTAAAACTTCCCTGTAGGCAGTATATTAAAAAAAAAAAAAAAAAAGTACCTACCAATCTTTGAAAATCATTATATTCTCATCTATGGATGGACTAAATCAAATGTGAATCTTTTTTTCGAGAATTAAGCTTTTTATTTGAAGACAAAATACTAAAATTTCCCATGAATATTGCGAGAATATGGGCTTTACAGCGTACTCAATGGACAAGATTTTTGACTGTCCTGTGGTAAATAAGCAAGGTTTCAGAGAATAAGATGCGCCTTCATTAACGTTAAGCAAAAGACAAATATCATCAACAGAGCACCTACATTCTGTTTTATTTTTTGATAATCATGCTTAATTTTCAATTTGTTTTTAATATAAAAAATGGAACGCAAATATCATTCCAAATACCTTATTTTGTCTATTTATTAGTTTTTATTTTTCATATCAATAAACTGAAATTAAGTGCTGTTTATCAGTATATAAACTGAAATATTTCTGTGACAGTAAAGTAAGTTAAATTTGCGATATCGCAAAAGCATTTTATTATGTGCAAATTCTCATTGCTTATCATTAATTAACCTGAAACAGAACTGTTGGAGTAATTTTGCGACAACAGTGTTGCCAGAGGCCTCTTTTCTATATAAAAAAAAAAACACCCATTTTACGGACTTCCATAAAATAGCCTTTTTATATTGCAACACTGCATCAACCTTATCATATTTTCGCACCAATGGATAAATGTTGATGCATACTGTACATATACACAAGAATTTACCCGCACGAAATCAGTTTTCTGTAACTGAATATTGATTTTCTTCATTTTGCACATTTTTTTTTTATTTTACATTTACGGTAATTTGTTTCGTTACTACACAAAAACGTTACAAATTCCAACATTGGTCATGATCTCGAAAATATCTACATAGGACATGCTTACATTTGTTTCAAGTCTCAGGTCTTTATCATTCTGAGATCAAAAGATATACGCAATCAAATTTTGGGTTGCGCAATTTTACGGACACACTGTATAATCTTTCAGTTTCATGTCCCACCAATATGCCTGTTAGGCTAAGGGAGACGACAGCTATTACGGCAACTGTATGATGATAGAATAATTAGTGGAATGAGAAAGTGGGAGGAAATGGAATTGATCCGAGGAAAACATGGACACTTATTTGGTCGGAGATCGAACCAGGACACCACGCACCAGAGGTAAACGCTCTACCACTGAGTCACTGTTTCCCCTCATTCTAGCTGGAAATAAAAACTTAAAACTAAAATAATAAATTTAACTTTTTATTACAATAATTAGACTAACAATTAAACAGACAACTAATTTTCCAACATTATGATTTATTATGCTTTTCAAATCAGTTTCACCTGGTCCATTAGACATGTCAAAAGTGTTATGCTCTAATTATTAATATTCTCTGACAAACATATAGTCATTCCAATGAACTCTGACATTGCATGTATATTGGACTCGATTTTCAACTGTATCCCTCTTCGGAGTCAGTTACAAAGTGTCCAGAATATAATATAACTACTGCATAACATTAACACGTGGCTTAACGTATTATCCTTAAAATAAAGTAAAGTTTTTCAACAGAAAGGAACCTGTATGAAACTTATTATATTAGGACAAAAGAGCCTACACTAAATCAGGATAAGGACTGCAAAAGTATCAAAAGATTTACTAAAAAAATTAAGTTACTTTGAATTTTATCACACCTTGATGTTCCGAGAAAGGAAATGCTTAAAGACGATCTTTCTCACACGCGCAACTGGACAAAGGAAATTGTGAAGCTCAATGTTTGCTGAGTTTATATTCTGTGAGTGCCTATTATAAATCATCATCATCATCATAGGTTTTTTGCCCTTACTGGCAGGTCACTTCCAGCAGCTGAGAAGCTTCCATGCTCCACGATCCTCCGCTAACCTCTTCGTCTTCACGTATGATCTTTCCGTTTTTATATCATCCATTAATTGTAGTCTCCTTCGTCCCCTCCCTCTCTTTCCCGCCAGCATACCCTCTAGGACGTCCCTCATAATACAATTTCTTCTTAGGTAATGTTGCAACCAGTTTCTCTTCTTAACAATGTCTAAAAGTGTTCTTTTCTCCCCCACCATTTCTAACAGCCTTTCATTCGTTTTCTGCTAGACCCAACTAATTCTTTCCATTCCTCTCCACACCCACATTTCGAAGACTTCCAGTCGTTTTTCATTACTTTTACGTAATGTCCACGTTTCCGCCGCATACAATACAACAATCCACACGAAGCATTTTATGAGTCTTTTTCTCAACTCTCTATTCAAGGTCCCACAAAACAGATTTTTTCCCTTCTAAAAGCTTCTTTCGCCATTCCTATCCTTGCTTTTATTTCACGCTCGCACTTCATGTCATTACCCCGATGGCAGAACTTTGTCTTTCTGCGATGAGCTTTAGTAAGTCAAAAATTTTCTGCAGGAATTCCAAAATAAAAAATCAAGATGATATCACGTTTTTATTACAGCGTTACATGAAGCACTGTAAACAGTTTTCAGCGGTATCCCTAGTTCGAGTTACAAACTGTGAAGTTGTTTAAAGAGTTTTGCTAAAAGAATCAGATTTAAAATATGATACGATACACGGATTTTTTTTCTGACAATTTTCTGCACAGGCGCGGCAAATTTTCTGCGATCACATCGCAGATCGCGGCATATTCTGCTATGGGGGTCATTACTAAGTATACTACCCAGATATCGAAAACTATTCATTTGTTCTATTTGCTCCCCTCCCACTTTTATATTTGACACAGACCCCTTCGTTCCAATCACCATGGCTTTTGTCTTTCTAACATTTATTTTCATCCCATATTCTTCAAAGCCCATCCTCAGGTTTTCTAACATTTTATTGATTTTCTTTTCTGATTCTGCAACAAACGCCATATCGTTTAAAAATCTTATGCATCTAATTATTCTACCTCCTACCGAAATGCCGTCATTATCATGTAAACTCTTTTTCACTATCTCTTCTAGATAGACATTAAATAGTGTTGGCGAGAGGTAGCATCTTTGTCGAACTCCCCTTCCAATTGCACTCTCTTCCGTCAGTTTTTCCCCTATCCTAACACTTACTTGTTGGTTCATGTATAAGTTTCTTATGAGTCTTGTCTATTATAAGAATATAGTTCCGGCCTATTATAAAAAATGCCCACAATTCGAATTATTACGATCGTGTAGACGTATCTATATAATGACGAATTATTCACTATTAAAACTATTTTCAATCACTACACATTTATTTCACTTAGATGAGACATTATATTTCCCATTAATATCAATTATTTTTACAGTTGCACTACGTACACTCATGTCCAAAACTATTGTCACATGTCTATAAATACGTTGTTGTAGAAATATAATTTGCTAACGAATTTGCCCGGTACTTCTTATAAGGTTAGTACTGTATAATCCCCAAAGGCATGTGTGTGGCAAATTTCATGTCTAAAGAGTAGTAAAGAAGAATAGAACGAAAATAAGACTTTCTTGTACATTTAGCAACATTTTGTTTTACTCATTCTAATATTCGTATTTATAATTCTTTTCCTATGAAATTTACCACAAATATACATTTCTTGATTATACACATAGTATCAGTATTAAAAGTACTGCAAAATCATTAACATATTATATTGTTACAAGACATCATTTTGGACATGAATGTACCTCTGTACTAGATAATGGTTGACTTGGTTATCTCATCATAATTAGCTATAAACATTTACATGGAAACCAACCGTTTCCCTGGCAACCAGCCCAACAACTACTATTGCCATAACAACCGATTTATAAACAATTGCAAGTAGTAACGCAAAGATAAGACATCACGAAACCAACATTATTCATAACAATTAAATTTCTTCTTCTTCTAATACAAAGCTTGTGCGTGATAATATTGCACTTTTGCTCTAAATGATAAATAAAAATAAATAAGAATACATGATATACACGTTATCGTTGTACTATTGCCCTCACATTATTTAATGCCTTCCAGTTTCTCACAAGCTAGTTACGAGTGACAACATATTGGAAAGAGCAAGAATTCTTACAATCATTTTACTTTCAGATAATTGTAACTTCTTCGCTTTCGGAGGTTAAAAACAGGGGAACGAAAATTGAAAATACCAGGATAGAAAAAGGAACGGGCGTCACCACGGTCGAACAGTGCGGAAATAAATAAATAAATAAATAAAATAAAATAAAATAAAATAAAAAAAAACAGCTTGCACCATTTGATGAGTGACCAGGCGACCAGCAGCATTTTTTTTTTTTTTTTCACTACTCGACCCTGGTGAGTTCGTTTCTTATTATTTTTTCTCCTGTTTTTAACTTCCTTAATCAAGACTCCAGGGGAGAGCCGAAAGCTAGGAACTACAAAGTTTTTCCAGGAATTACCGTTGTCTGTAAGTAAAATGATTTTTTTTTTTTTTTTTTTTTTTCGAAATTCTTAAGTTCCTTCAGAGCAAAAATGTTAAAATTTGATTTACTACACGCGATGACATCATTGTCGTAGTTTACAACAATTATCTGTTTGTTGGTTAATCAAGACTTCATCAAAAGTTTTCCATTTTTAAAGAATTTGCTTTACCGAAACTTCTTTATGTACTTACTCCGTCTACGTACGTCTGTCCGGAAGAGGAAAATCTGAAGAACTACCTCATCATCAATTTTAGCCAGGATGTAGAAGGATCAAAATTACGAAATTGATCCGTGGAACCTCCCCTTATATTTCTTTAATTTATAGAAAATTAACCTCAGAAATTATATACGTAATCTTTTATTTTTACAATATTTGAAAATAATAAAGTGAATATGAAATTGATGTATTACGAAATATATATATATATACACAAATAAAATCATTGGTGCCAGAGACCCTAATTCGACTCCCGATAGGGATACGTAATTTAAGTCTCTCATTAAACTGCAGGTTCACATTCAATGTATTGAAAAAGGACTGAACTCCACATAACCAAGAACTGTCTTCACTTACTCAGCGTCGTTCCTCACACAGCAATCAAGCTCGAGAATGTGGTTGCCAATAAACCAGACGAGGTTGGAGAAGTAGGGCGCTGCAGTCTTATCTCTGATGAACTTCAACATGGATTTATCATCGACTTTGTATACATTGAGCGTTAACGTTCTCACGGCTATCCTCACCATACTCTCCGGGTGGTTGAAGAATTTGATGGCTTCTGTGTACAACGGAAAGTCATTCGTATGCTGTAAAGAAAGTTTAATTTCAGTTAGAATACCCATGCGACAACTACAGTACCGCAGAAATAAATTACAACTGAGTCCTGAGATCGGGAACATATTCTATTAGTATTGGGGTCTATTTTATGTGCTGATCTCCTTTGTATTACCAAGAAACTGTTGGGATATTACTGTACCTTCAAGACTATGTTTTCTGTTTCTATTCCTTGATTCACGTCAATTATTATTTGATATTAGTAGAAGCCTGGGGCGACATAACATTAATAAAAATACAAAGCACAAGTACATAGCATTAAATTTAAGTGCTGAGATAAACTCAGAACTCTTCAACTAATGATAAGTTTTAATTGGCTCAGTGATTGAGCGCTCACTTGTCGTGTGAGGGGTCTCTGATTCGATCTCAGGCTATGTACGTTTGTGATGGGCAATATCGTTTCCTTACAGTTCTATCGTTTTCTATCACATTCTCATTCCACCTCCAGGCCATAACCTTGGGACGTAAAACTGGAAAGTGCATTTCACTTGATTCCATTTTACTCTCAAGACTCAAATACAAGAATATGGAACTTGAACGTTAAAAGCACCGATAACATAAAACACACCACAACTTTGGACCTCAACATATTTTCAGCTAAATTTAAAGCCCCGACTTTCATATTGGCAACATCTAACAAACTGATTAAATCTTAAATGTTATAGAGATTTTGTGGTGGTTCTTAAATAGGAGCCTTACCTCATTATAAAAGAAGTGGATGGTATGTGTATTAAGCTTGAGAGAGAGCGTCTTAAGAAACGAGATGTAGTAGGCCATCACCTCCTCATCCGAGAAGTCAAACTTATGAACGATAATGGAATTCACGTGGTTGTTCGACAGAAGATAATCTAAGAACAAAAAGTCTTCAATTACTACAATGCTTATCACTACAAACAAAAATATACATATATATCAAGGTTTCAGGTATCTATATAATTTTCACAAAATTCAAATCACATTTTCCTAGCAAAGTAATGTTTCTTCGACTGGGTTCCTTCTCTTCTCAATATTTATATAGTGTATATATAGATTAAGCGAAGGATCATATGTAGAACGTAGATACTGTATTAATACGTGGTGACATTTGAAATTTGTTTTCACAGTAATATTTGCTAGCCCAGTGTATTTAGCAGTCTATAGGTGTGCCTTAGACTTTCCAATTGAAGAACTAGTTGGTAGATTGGGCGCAAGTCCTAGAAACACTTACATTTGATTCGTTGTCATTTAACGGTGTTGTCACATAGTGACTTAGAAAGCGGTAAGAGAGAGTCTGAGAGATGCAATATATATATATACAGATATAGACGATGATCTGAAAGATAGTGATGGAGAGTTATTAGGTAAGTGAAAGGAATCCAAATTCCGCTTAAGCACAATTTCAGTCAAGCAATGTTGAAAACTGATGAAAAAAGAGGAGAGAAATCCTCTCGTTCTGTATTTAGAAGACTGACTTACCAGTGTTGACAACCAGTGGTTGTTTTTCCTTTTGTTTTTGTTTTCTAGCTTAATGATTTATATGAGGAATAATTTTCTGCTTCCTTTGAAATTTTAACGGTTTAACTAATTTCTTCTTTGAATGTTCCTAAATGTATTTTATTTCGAGAAAATCAAATTTTGCTGTATAAAACCTTAATATTTAGTAAGTGATATTCAATTTATTTGGATAAGCAATGAACATTTAACTAGGCTTGAGGAAGACATCAGTAAAACTGCATCGGAAGATTTCCGTTCACTTCAAAGAAAACAGAAAAATATTTCTCCATAGAAAGCAATGGGATAAGAAATAAACATGGTGAACATACTGAGTTGAATTGATCTTGAGTTTAATGTCCCTTTTAGCAGCGAGGCTATGTAAGACGTGGACCTACTGATTAACGTGGGATCCGAATCACATGAACTCCCGCTTAGAATCGAACCCGGGTCTCCCACGCCAACCGCTTAGCCACAAAGCAGCTCTATGGCGAAAGTATTCAACGCCGTTAAAGAAAAGAGCATTTGAATGAACATTCATCATTATAAGGAAAGAAACGACAGAAGAACATGCAAAGTGTGCTTCAGAAAAGAAAGGAATCAAACCGTCCTTCGAACTTTTACATTCAACCAGAGACATCACACAGGATCATAATTATGAATAGCTGACAAAGTGTAAACTCTAAACATGTAACTTATAATTTAAAAAACTGTCCATCCATTCGACCAGAAAGCAGTTGCGTGCCAGCGATCTGCACACAGTAAACCCCTGCAGTTTACACAGTGACATTTCTGTAAAGGAAATACATGGATACCATTCTAATATCCATAAACAAGTTTTGTACATATATGAACGAACAAAACTAGAATATTCTACGGAAAAAAGTGCATACAATGAAAGGTGTCAGTGACAAGTGAAAATATCTCATAAACGAAAAAAAAAAAAAAAATCTACAGACACTATTCTTACACCTTGAAAGTGAACGGACATAGTTCAAACCTTCATATGCCAAGATATTTTTAATGCTTTTTGAATACTCAAGAGTGCGTCCTTACTATAGGACCACAAAAACTACATATTGTCTCACTAATTTATTACAGTTTGGGTACGAGTGTTCGAGTCCATGGCCAGAGCGAGTCGAAGAATAGTCTTAGGTTTTAACAGAGACAATGGCACCGAGTGCGAGGTCCTTTTTAATAAATGTCTTGTCATTTTCATTTTCTTTTCGTATATTTAGTCAAATATAAACATATATATTTCAACTTGCAAAGCAGCCATGCCACTAAAAAGAACGTTTTAAATAGCCATTCAAACAGAAAATTCTGAATTTTCCAAATTTACATGGTACATTATTTTTCCATTTACATATGTAACGCTTATTCTTTTGAAATATAATGAAAAACAGTCAACATTCTTGGAAAAACTTATGTATACCACAAGTTTACATAATATACGTAATCTTTTTAAAAAATAAATATTTTACACTCGAACATTGCAGCTACTGATGCTCAAATTTGAAGGAACAACGATATGATACAAACTGTATTATAAGCACCACGCTCAACTATCATCATCTCAAAAATCAATAGTGATATTAATTATATTCTGAACACTGGACAACCCCCCTCTGTAGATCAATCTTGAATTCAGAAATGAATGAACAATAAAAGGGACTGACTTAATTAAATTAAAAGTTTAAAATCACTCAAGTAAACACTTACAAAGTGAAGTCTCATTGCGAATGTTTTCGAAGAGAATGTTGAGAGTCTGTAGAAGTTGAACACAGACGTAACTGCCACATTTCTGTTTCATAATCTTCAAAAAGAACGACAACATGTTCTTCTCCAGAAAAAAACTACAAACAGAAAGAAATACAACTCCATTATTACATTATATATATATATATATATATTCAGTCATCATAATTTGTCAACAAGATTCGCCGCTAAAAAATGGTACGCTGAGGGGTATCCAATATAAATGTCCTTACCAGGGTTACTATTATCTAATACTGGCTTTATTATCTTGTTTTGCACAATCGAGGTTATGATGGAAAACATACTATTAACATTACTAGTACCGAAAACAGATTATCATATAGCTAGTGTTGTAAATAGAAAACCGTTCGTATTTTTTCAGAAACGTGCGTTTTTTTAAAAAAAAAAAATTACTTCTCGTTTTAATCTAAATTCAGTTTTTTTTTTTTTTCAAATACCGTATTTTACGGACTATAAGACGCACTTTTTTCTTCTAAAATTTGCCTCCAAAATTCAGGTGTGTCTTAAATTCGAAATTAATATAAAATTTAGTATATATATATATACATGGAATGAACTGGGTACAGCAGTTGTTAAACAAAGCGGAGACCTTGCTTTAATTTTCAGTCCAGTCCTGCAGTTTTCTTACTGTACATCATCACTGCCGTGTACCTACTTATAAGAAAAATAGTATGATATGAAATCAGTTATTTCCTACATTTACTATACGTAAATATATACCACTTTTTTTTTCATTGATGACTGCTCGTCGAATTTTACAACAAACGTTTACAAAATATCACAAGGATTCAAACATAATACTGAAGTATTTGCAAACGTATCAAACTTAAAAGGTGCTAATTTTGCTCTTCTGTATCGTGTAGTTAAGAGTCAAACTTTCGCCGAGAGCTGTCATGGGCGACACTCTGCTATTATAAACTTAACTACCTGACACAGAAGAGCACAGTAAGCGAGCATCTTTTGAGTTTATTGATAGGATTGCTCTTCAGCAAGTTTTTACATTATAATGTTTACAACCAAACTTTGAAATACGTTCATACGCTTTAGTGACGTACCGTTCAGTGAAAATATTTACAAATAAATAATGCCTTCCATATTAACTGACTATATCTAATGAATATTGACTTACTCAAAGACGCTGCTATCATTTTGATCTCCCCAGATAAGAATTTCAGCAATCGACCTTAAAGTTTCCACCAGCAACCCTCGATTATTCTCTGACACAGTCTGATTCTTTGACAGGACGTTGTATAAATACCTGGAAAAGTACGAGAATATTACCATTGAAATAAAGATAATAATAAAATAATAATAAGAAAAAGAACGCATGAAATGCCCAGCGGTATTCCCAGGGTTTCTTTTTGGAGAAGGTTAAGGATCGCCACAAACATGGTTCACCCAACCCATACCAAAGAAATATTTAACTAAGTACTATATTTAAAGAATGAAAGTTTTTATTTGCAACAGTAATCTTGAATGTATTAATATATTGTACGAGTAAAGCTGTGCTCATTTAGGAATCTTTTCGTAAATATGAATGTAGGCACTTTCTCACCGTTTTGTCCTCAGAATAAATAAAGAGTTATATGAACATATCAGATACCTCCCCTTAAAAAAAACTATATATAGTAAACTTTTTCAGTTCCTTTGGTCAGTAATTTTGGAAGTGAGAACGGTGTCGTCCTGTCTCAATACAGCACCTCCTATATATGTTTCAGAAACACGTGTTTGTTCTTACTAATAAAAATAACTTTACCATTATAAGTGTTTGCTGTTACCGTCAAGGAGGCCGGTGACAGATTCTCATAATGTGTTCTGCGCGACAAATATAATAAACAATTGTATCATACTTATTTAACTAGATACAACAAAATGGTTATTTAAAAACAGTTAAAATAATAATGAAAAGATTTACAACTTATCATTAAGTCTATTACACAAACATCAGTTATATTTTACATTATACAAAACCTCCAACTGAAACCCTCCTCCGCTTAATTCTGGACGGAGCTACTGAATTGTGGTGGTTTCAGGCCAATATGAAATATGCAGGAGTATCATCCACAAAACAAAATTTAGTCAAGTCAGAATCTTCGACAGTGTACGAAGTAGAAGAATCTATCAGTGGGGTACTGGAAGTAGACTCATCGCCAGATCTTGAATTCAACATGCAAATGTTCTGCTCCATGAGCGGAGTCTTCTTGGCCAAGTTTCAACCTGCTCTTACTCCGGTTCAAAAGTTAGAAGTAAAACCTTCTTCATAGAAACACGTGTAAAATCAACCAAACCCTAACGAAGTAACACCCTTTGTCCGTTAACGAACCCTTTTACTGTCAACCTAGTATATGTTAATTATTTATTTTTTTTTTTTCATTGCCTATGTCCATTTATGTGCATTCTCAACATTGCTTCGCGCCTGCTCGTCATGGGGGGTCAATCAGCTGTACTCTACCCTTAAGCAGGTAATATAAAATACTTTCTTTTAGTGGCCACTTAGCACAGCTTGGTTAGCGGTGTTTCCACTATCGTTTTATGGCATAGGATGTGTCCGCATTACAATAAAAAATTGCACGCAATTGTAACCTAACATGTGTGGGAACAGCATATCATATGTAATCAGCACGTTACACTGAGTCAACGTACAATGTCTTAATTTCTCTGCGTTTAGGTGCGGTATCTCAGATGAATATTAATTGACGCGTGCAAATCATTCAGAACTGATCTCTCATCTTACGGAATTTATATGCAGTAGCCTTAGATTGTACTTTCATAATGTGTCTGATGAGGGCAATGGTATTGCTGAAACTGTACCACTTAGTAGTAATAAATATCTCCTTTAGTCAGATTTAAAGCTATCTTAGAGGTACTTATTTTTTGGTGTGTGTGTCTCAAGAATTGAATTTCAGTAGTTGTGTTCTTCGTTCTTATGCAACACGAAGTTCTGACGGACAGGATTCGGTGCAGTTTTACTATACGGATCTATAGAGTTATAAAATTTTCAGAAGAAATTTCTCATATTATTTTAATAGAGTAGTGTATAAGTAATGGAATTATGGTGAGCACTTACCTCTGAGATGTGTATTTACGTGGAAATATAGAAATGAAAGTTGAAACTGAAATGCACGTAATCTCCCATAAGGTAATTACAGATGAATGCATAGTTTGTGAAATGTTTATGATAAATTACAACAAATATTATATTAGAGTAGTCTTTAAGCAATCGAAGTAGTTTCTGCTTTTACGTCCGACATGGATTTGTACATTAAAAAAAAAAAAAAAAAAAAAAAAAAAAAAAAAAGTGAAAAGAAGTGTAACGTTGTACACATTGACGTTGAGCCAGCCATTAAACTGATTGAACGTGAATCAGGGTATACGAGAAGCAAGAGTTAAGAAGCGGAATCAATGAAAGCCTGTTTAGATTTTTAGTAGCCACCTTGTTTTTATGTAAATTGTGAAAAAGGTAAAAAAAAAAAAAAAAAAAAAACTGCGAGGCTTCTAACCCCCCCCCTTGCTCGCCCGGCTATGGGTTGTTAATCTAGCAGTAGTGCTTTTTGGCAGCCACCTAACACAGGTTGGTTGGTGTTTTTTTGCAGAACTGTTAAAGTGAATCTCAACCGGGGAATTCAAGAACACATCTCAAAAGTGATTACTGGAGGTACAGAAAGTGAGAGTAGGCACAAAAAAGTATGTCTTTCATGAATTTCCGTGTAGATCCGTATAGTAAAACTGCACGCAGGACTCAGATGGGTTCCGAACCACGACCGGGCCTTGGCGCACAATCATACAAGATTAGCCCTTACTGTATAAGAACTTCCTCACCACACCATTTCGCCTACACGAGAACTCGATCACAGAACCATGGCACTGGCCCTTCATAAGAAGAGTCAGCCCTATATAAGATTGACATCTGTCACCATATGACGTCTACTGCCTTAAGAACTACTTAATTCTATAGGCAATTTTCTATTTGTCTTTCGTATGCTCCCACGGTCTAATTTGTTTCATAACCCCCTGAATGTGGGAACCAAAGTGAAACGAGCACAAATAGAACAGTGGTTAGAGCACGGAAAACAGTATCTGCATGTCAACTAGGTATTACTTACAATAAAGTACATACATGAAAGAAGCCTGTTCGAGTGTATGTATTATACAAAATACGGTACTACTATGGATGAATACGTCGTTGTGACGATTACATAATGTTTATTTTAGTTAAAGGTAAAGATAAGCACCTTCTACATATATTTTTTTGTGAAGTATCAAGTTAAGTTTAATGAAACTTTTGTAAAATAAATAAATAATAAATAAATAAAAATAAATGATAAGTCAACAAGTGAATACATTTCTAATGAAAATCAAATCTTTGATTTTAGTAGTTTATTAGCACAGCAAAAGCTAAATAACGTTAACCCGAATTTTCAGTGGACTAGAATAAATACCAGGACCGTTTTACTAGCTGTTAATAAATTAAAATCTTCAAATACTGAAGATTTTTATGGGTTTTCTAATAATTTGTATAGAAAAATAGTTGATCCTTTGGTTTACTTATTGAATTGGATACTTTTAGACGGAATCTTTCCTGGCTGCCTTAAAGTGACAGTTACAGTATCTATTCATAAGAAAAACGATAAAAATGATCCTAATAACTACCGACCTATATCATTAGTCCCAATCATTTCAAAAGTTTTTGAACAATGTATTAAAAGTAAATTATCAATGTACTTTGAACAAAATAAAATTATTCCACAGTCCACAATTTGGATTCAAATCTGGCCTTTCCACGATTAAGGCCATGGAAAACGTAGTATCACACATATTAGATAGCACTGAAAATAATTTAGACAATATTGGTGTAGACAATATTTTAAGGATTTACAAATTATGACAATTCCCTCTCTATATATTTATAGTTGTCTTATGTATGTTAAAGCCTCTAACAATATCCATTCATATAATACTAGACATAAAGATGACTTACATACTCCTTATATTAGGCTAAGTATAACAAAAACGAGTTACAAGTATACAGGTATGAAATTATACAATACATTGCCAGTGCATATACGAATGATGTGTGATAATGACTTCAAAAAACATTGTAAATCTTTTCTTGTAAATAATTCTATTTATAGTATCGACGAATTTGAAGAAAACTGTAAATTGTAACTTTTTTTTCTTAGTATATATTTATTTATATATTAACACTGTCTATTGCAACGAATGTTGTTTAATGACAATAAATGTCCCGTTCTATTCTATTCTATTCTAAGTAAAATACAATGTGAAACTTTTTTTTTTTTTTTTTTTTTTTTTTTTTTTTTTTTTTTTTTTTTTAAAGGAATGAGTGTCAATATAAGAGATCACTGTCATACACAGCATATCGAAATGAATTTTGGGCTATTGCTTAGCTTTGGAGGGCCAGGTTTTTAAACCGACTTTTTTGCGATATTCTATTCACATTCGGTTAGGTTAGGTAATAACATCTAATTCAGACAGTATTGCCAAGCGAGCGTTAGCGAGTAAAGGTGGGTTAGAGCCCCGCAGCGCACGTTGTTTCCTGTCTTCGTTAGTGTTGGCCTCCAATTACTAAACTTTGGGTTAACTGCTGTAGGAAATTTACCGGATCAATTGGAGAATTTATTTAAGTTTGTGAGGAAGAATGTGTGAAAATCAGGTAAGGGGAAGAGTAAAAGTTAATAAAGTGGTTGTATTTCCTGATTGATTTTCATGTTGTAAGCGGCACTGTATGTGGAGGCGGATGGACTATTTCGCGGAGAGGTACACCTGTTTCATTATACGGATCCATAGACTGTAAAATGCACAGAAAAAATTGGGAAAATCATTAATTTGTCCATTTCATGTCAAGAACAGAACCCAACAAACTCCTGCGGGGCTTCTAACTCGTTCCTACACTACTACTACTACTTCTACTCCTACTCCTCCAATAATTAATATTATGGATCCGTATAAAACTACACGCCTAATAACGTAATCTAAGGTAACGTAATGTAATCCAACCAAATATAACCGAATGCAATACATTTTGGTACTTTTCAAATTGGTCCGCCGATACAGCAGTAATGCCCTAAACATTTACCGAATTCTGAGTGATAGTGAATGTATTGTATGTGTAAGTCCCCTCTTCCACTATTCTCGTGTATGCGTAACCCCCGTCGCTAACGCACCTGCTCCCTACGGACGAACTCCCTCGCTTACGTTCGGGTTCCCATCCTACTGTTATTCGTTTAGATAGCATTCGTGCTTTTTAGTGGCCACCTAGCAAAATTGATTCGTGTATTATGCACTGCAGTTTTTGTTATACATAAACACTGTATTGATACTGAACCCTCCTGAAGTCAATCTGCATATAACAATGAGGCTCCTCATTTAGTGCATGCCCTGCTAAAAGAAATAGCTACAAAGCTATAACCTAGATTGAAAATTTAAGATATCCCTCAAAATTTCGTAGAACCGCCTGCTCGAGTAATGATATATTAATATTAATAATAATAATAATAATAATAATAATAATAATAATAATAATAATAATAATAATAATGTCTTTATACTTACTTTAGATGTTCTAATGAATGTGGATTTTTGGGCTTCCAAAGTCCACTTCCAAACCAGCTTCTACTTCTGAACATATTTGTTTGTACTACCTTGTCTTAAACTAAACTGAGTAATTATGCACTACTAACTGCCTACCCCATAACAAGGTTAACTCTTCCTTCTCGGAATCTAATCTCACGAATAAGCTTTTCACAATCGCTTCTTGATATTACGAAGCGTGGTGTAACTGAACACATTCTGTCTGCCAAATTTATATACAAATTATGAATAAACATCTTATCAAATTGCAACTAGAAGCATTTTACAACCAAACTTCTATTCACTCAACAAACTGTCAGCTGACGACCATTTTCCCATGACTCTTGTCTTGCAGTGCTGCCCAACCACAATTTGTAAATTCCACTAGTGAAATTACGGAATTACGAAATTACGGAACGCAAGAATTGCGATGTTTTTGTGATGATTGGCGAAAATTTGCACAATTTGTGTTTCTTTGTTCTACGCAGAATTTTGCGACGTCTAATACAGAATACTGTCCAAGATGAAATGAAATTGTAGTTCAACGTCTCAAGAAAATGCCCCTTAAACCAAAGGAGGTGGATAATTAATGAAAGTGAAATTTGTAACGGACCCCAAACTGTTGCAAAAATTGTATAATATGAAGAACGCAAGTGTTAATAAGGCGGTTTGTAGGTCTCATTTTTTGCAAATTTACAGGTTGCAGCGCAAGAAAAAATAATGCACTAAATAATTTTACATCTGCCAAGTTGGTTATCAAATAATAAAACACAAATTTGGTATTGCCTTTTTGTTTGTGATAATAAAAATAGCTGTTACATCTTATCTTTAGTATTTTTTACCTGATTGTACACTACACAGTGTTTTCGAAGGCTGATGTAGAAAAGGTACTCATTCCGCAACAGTGTGGTAAATATATCACAAAGTTTGCATTTTATTTGCGAAATTGATCATCACACTTTTAATTACATCTTATGTTTTGTGCATTCTTTTGCAAGTCGCAAATTTTTCAATTACTTTTATAAACATAAAATGACACACAAAGGCCAGTCTCCGTGAACCACTGTGCCTTATTAATTCCGAAAGTAATGACAACTATAAAATGTCTGGAAGGTGTCCTAACATATCTTTGTAAAGAGAATATTCTTGAAAGACACAAATTTAGAAAGTTTACATAGATAAAATTTGGATGGCTATGCATACTCCAATGTTCGGATGAAAAAGTGTGGATATTATATTCCTCTTTTATCAAACTTAATTTCCATAACTTTATGTTATCTTTTCTAAATATTTATCACCTTCTTGATATATTTATTAAGATTAAAGCACATCGATTTTACTTATTAATTACAAAAATTAAAACTTCTTTAATTCACTGCAGAAGGGGTCATTTACAGTGCAAAGGTGTAATACTGTGTAGACTTTATGACGTAGTGTCATATGTTTCAGTTTCATGCCGTAGATTGACCCGTCGTGTCATCATCTGATTCTATTATCAGTCAGGGAAATTGTACTGTGTTGTGAATGTAAAGTGTGAAAGATGTTTCGTAGCTCTTCAAATTTCGATAAACTTTTAGGTATGTGTTGATGTATGAATTGCACTGTCTTTTGGTGTTATTGATAGAGAGTAATATGCTTTTCATATAGCCTACATCTGTGATATGTCCATTGTCAACTATCCTTTGATCAGACAATACCTGTTTAACCTTTCACAATCGTTATGTAAATATTTTATTCATGCAGTTGCGAAAAAAATTAGAACAATTTAAATATACAGGTTATATGAAAACGTGAGTTGGGATTGAAAACCACAAAAATATTGTTTCGAGGAAATGTTCATGTCAGTTTTCACAGCTCGTTATTACTATTATCATTACAAATGTTTCTGCGATATGAAGGGCAATAATGTTAAAGATTGGGTAACTGCCATCCAAGAGCCTCTGAAAAATTCTTTACTTTGGGCAAGGCAGTGATATCCTGTCAATAAATAGTATTGCTGAGCGAGCGTCAGCGAGTGAAGGCGGGTTAGACCCCGCAGGGCACGTTTTCTGTCTTTCCTTCGGAACTGCAACTGTAAGTGTAGGAACCGGTTCAGATGATTTGGTTATTGTCACTGCCTTGCCTAAAATAAAGACTTGCCAAGGTTCAAGTTAGGGAATGGGTTAACTTTACAACGCCCGCTCCAGCAGGTATACTTACTCAAAAACGAGAAATTACACACTAATAATTTTATGAAAATGGATCAAAACTTACTTAACCTTAAGCTAACCTGTTCCTAACCCCTACCCTAGTTATTTATATCTTACTCTATTCTGCCTTACCTTAACCTACTGTATTTTTTAAAAGGGCCTTAATCGATGTGCAGCTGAAGCGTATCTTGTAAAGTTTACCCGAAAACTAAAATAAGATTAATTCATAAAAATTTTTGGCATTTGTGCCGTATCGCCGGACCACTTTGAAAACTGAAGAAAGAAAAAAAAAAGCACCAAAATGTATTGCATTCGGTTATATTTTGTTGGATTACATTAAGTTACGTTACAGTAGGCGTACAGTATTACTTTAATACGGATCCATAGGATAAGTATTAGTAGTAGAAGGAGCAGGAGTAAGAGTAGTAATAGTAGTAGTAGGAACGGGTTAGAAGCCCCGCAGGGGTTGGTTGGGTCCTGTTCTCGACATGAAATGGGCAAATTAAAGACTTATCAAATTTTTTCTGTACATTTTACAATTTATGGATCCTTGTAATAAAACAAGTATACCTCTCCGCGGAATAGTCCATCCGCCTCCACATAAAGTGCCGCTAACATCATCAAAAACAATCAACAAATACAACCACTTTCTTAACTTTTACTATTCCCCTTACCTGCCTTGTATTCATTCTTTCTCACAAACTTAAATAAATTCTCCAATTGACCCGGTAAATTTCCTAAAATTGGTCCGTCGATACGGCACTTATCCCTTATTTTGGTACAAGTTACATTGAAGAGCTGACATCCTGTATTTAGGGAGTTATGGGGAAAGTGTTTGTTGCCAAATATTAGTGTTCGTACCACTTTTTAAAAAATGTAGCAAATAAAGACAGTATTGAAAAAATGCTGCCACCTTTCCCAAATAGTGCAAAAGTGATACTCTTTATGAAATAATGATAATTTCTTGAATCAAAAATTTTGGGGTTGATATTTAGTTTCTCCTCCAATCTTGCACATATAAGATTCCAGTATTACTTGCTTCACAGAATATAGCGAGGGAGGTTAGAAGCCCCGCAGGGCTCGTTGTTCCCTACCTTTATCACAATTTAGACAAAAAGAAGGTATTCTGTTTTGGAGCCATGCAACGAGTTGGGAGAGATACTAAATGCCATTCAGTATCTTATTATTATTTTTCCACTGTTTAATCCCTATGTATTTCCTGTTTTTGGCACACGGCACGAATAGTAGTAAACTAAAGATCTACTGGAAGAAAAGAAAGCATATTGTAAAGTGGATAAAGCATATTTAAGAGATTGTTTTTTACGGGTACTAGTTGAACCTGTGCTCTCTACACAGCGCATCATTGACATATGAGCGTGAATCTCCTTGCAATTCCTCACATCTGTACATGTCCCTTTACAAAAATAAGTGGAGGAAGTCTTGATTAAAAAACGAAAAAACGGCAAAGGGGATCATAAAGAGGAGATTTTTTCGATAATTTTTTTCAATATCTCGCGCCGTTTGCAAGATTTGAGCCTACTTCCGGTTTTAGTTTCTAATTCATGTATGACCAGTGTTTTGTTTCTTCTTGCATGCAGTGTGTAATAAGCAAGTACATTACGCACACAATTAATTATAATGTCAGTGATATATGGTGTTCATTGGGCAAAACACTCCACAATAAAGATTCATTTTAGACTGGAGAAATGGTTATCCTTCGTTTCTCATTATCATTTGAGTATGAAACAAACGCCTGAGAGATGCACTACTCCCATATGCAATTATGTAGTGTTGGAATATATAACTCGTAGGATATGATGCTTTACTTTTTAAAAATTTCAACACTTCTATTGTACCCGTAAAAATACAAGAAAGAAATAACGGTCATGTTTTCTAAATATTCAATTAGAAGTGGACAACTTGCACAAAATTTGGAATCGACCAGTGTAAACGGAACGCTTCTAGCACCTGTGGTTTTCGAGATCTGTTTGTCGAAAGGATTGGTGACAAACATATAAACTAGCTGAACCTGCGCTCTCTACACAGCGCATCATTCGCATATGAGCTCTCCTCATTCCTCACAACATCTGTACATGTCCCTTTACAGACAAGTGAAAGACGTCTTGATTTAAAAAAAAAAAAAAAAAAAAAAAAAGGCAGGGAGTATCACAAAGGGGAGATTTTTTTCGATTATTTTTTTCTCAATATATTTTAACGTTTGCAAAATTTAAGCCTGTTTCCGGTTGGAGTTTCTAATTTATGTATGACCAGTGTTTTCTTTCTTCTTGCATGCTGTATGTAATAAGCAAATACATCACATATACAATTAATTATAATGTCAGTTATATATGGTGTTCATTGGGCAAAACACTCCAAAAATAAAGATTCATTTTATAGTGGAGAAATGGTTATCCTTCCTTTTTCAGTATTATTTGGCCATGAAACAAACGCCTGACACATATTCAACCCGTATATACAACAATGTGGTGTTGGAATGTATAATGCGTAGGACATTGATGCTTTAGTTTTTTATTTATTTTTTTTAATTTCAATACTTCCAGTTTACCCGTAAAAATGTAATAAAGAAATAATGGCCATGTTTTCTTTTAAATATTCAATTAGAACTGGACAACCTACGCAAAATTTGCAATCGATCAGTGAAAACGTCATCTTCCTAGAGCGTGTAGGTTCCGAGATCTTATTGTCAAAATGATTGGCTACAAACATATAAACGTCTACAAATATTTAGTTTAAAAGAACTCCAAAGATGGCAGCTCAATTCATTTGCATTGATTTTGGAGAAGGCTTATTAAAATGCAAAGGCTTTGAACAATAGCTTTAAAACATAAACTTTATAAAAAAAAGACTTATTTAAATAATAATTTATTTAAAGTACGCATACTTTAAAATATTGTCTTTGTTAAACGTGAAATCACAAATAACCGTAAGTCAAAGGTTTGAAATCCAAAGTTAGAGGTTGGAATTTAGGTGTTATTATAGCTTTTGTAGCATTTTAATAGATAACACTATTTCAATACGCAAATAACAAATTTCTACGTATACACGTTAAAAATGAAGCGCACGTGTTTGAACACGAATTGCATCATCTTCCAAGTAGCCAAAGAACTCGTTAAGGGAGTTTTCTGTCATAATACCCTCATCAAGCCTATCTATCTACAACTTAGGTTAATGCAAGGTGTTTACGCCAAACCTGTGAGTAGTTAGGGAAGGTGAGTAACTATCACTTTCTACTGTCTTTCGCTATAATTTCCTAAACAGACAAGTATGTAGTGTATTAGAAAGTGCATTCCTCTTCGTGAATTTCAAAGAATAGTATTTCTCATTTTTAATTTTTACAGAAAGTCGTATTGCACTTCCGAGAGTTCTTAAAAGAATAGTGTGCTTTATTAAGATTTCCTACGTCATCCATCATTAATTCTATACGTAGAGAAGTGTAAGAGACATTTTATTTTGTAATATCAAATGATCTTCCAATAAAGCACTCCAATCTACCGATATTGTTGAAGAGAATTATAGCGAGACACTGTAAGTGATAAGTTAAACTAATTCTTAATTATGGGTGTCGAAGACCAAGAAATTTACGACAAATCTCCACCATTTAAAAATTCCAATATTTAAGAAACGCCACTGTAGTTGTTTTGGATTAACCTGTGGCTTTCAAATATCCAAACCCAACACGTAAAAGCTAGGAAGAAGGTAGCAGCATAACTACCGAAAATTAAGCTCACCATCTAGCAAGATAACACTTGAAAGGCATGAATTCGTAATATTTGTTCAGTATATAATTTACCGTGTTTGAAAAAAAATAAAAAATTGACTGAATTTAAATTCTTGTTAAGTCTAAGGGCATTTCAAAGAGCCGAATAAGAAACTTATTGTTTACAGTAGATGGAAGTATGAATTGCTTTCACCTTCAAAATTTAAGGCTAGTTTCATTTATTGTATAAAAAGAAAAACAGTTTGTATAATTGTTCAATGTTGATTTTCGTTGCAGACAAAGCAACAAGTAATCTGCGTCTAGAACCAGATTGGCCAACTATACTTCAAATATCTGATCTCATTCGACAAGGAGATGTTCAGTAAGTGTTTTTGCTACTTCTGGTTGTATGCTACTTTAGTTAAATTATTTTTATATTAAGAATGAAAGGTTAAATTTCTTTATAAAGTTGTTTGACGTTGGTTATACTTAAATTATTATTGAAATTGTTTGATTTTAATTATTTGGATTCTCTTACCATACTAATGAAGCGGAAGTTGTTGAAAGTTGATATCAAATATACATTCATTATTAAAGAAGGCTATTATTCATAAGAAGGCTTTTAAACTAATGTGAAGCGAACTTTCCATGCCTATCTCCTAATCTTCTCTTTGAATCACAAATTTTCGTTGTCGCTTCAGGAACGTTTCTGAGCTTAGAAATGGTGTAGGGAAAAGTGGAACTGTTTGTTGTCCTATATGTAGAAAAGGTCGAGGTGATCCCCAATAAGAGGAAACAAAATCTTCATGAATAAAGTAATATCTATACTCCAGTACCGTATGCGTGGTAATGTTTACAGGAACTATATTTTCGGCCATTAGAATGTGGCCTAGAGAAGGAAGGACCTTTCAAGATGCTAATTTTTATCCGAAGAGTTGACCCCATTTCTTTAAAACAGATATTCTGAAAATATAGCATGTTACCTAATCATCTGTAAGCCATTTCTTGTGAAATCAATCAAGCTCAAAACGTCATGGTGTCAGATTTCGATGAAACATGGTGTACATATAGACCTCTATGAGAGAGGATCGTGCACCAATTTTTAGCTCTGTACCCCATGTAGTTTCAGAGTACATGGTGGTAAAAAATGGATGAATTTTGTTTTCAGTTGGTCATATCTCTCCTAAATATTGAGCTAGAGAAAAATAATATACCATTTTGAAGAGGAAAGAATAGGTTAAAAAAATATGTCAGGAACATTTATTTGAAGATTAAATATCATTTTTTGGAAAAATATTGAGTCAGTGATATCTCAGAAAGGGTATATTTGATTTCCTTGAAATTGGGTACCAAGGTAGCCCCATATGTCCGGCATAAGTGTGGCAACTGTCAACTTGGGCGAAGAATGGGCCACGTATAACAATTAGGCCAACATATTATAAAACTATCACAAAAGCTAAATAATTGAAAATCAACTTATCAAAGCATAACTTCACAGCAGCTGAAGCAAATACGTTGGCACTGGTAAGGTTAGTCATTATGTGGAATTGTGCAGTGTGGAATGTCAGTCATTATGTGGAATGTGTTTGAAGTAATTTTGCAGTTGCAAGCAAACGTTTCTCTTCCTTTTGCTTGTTTAAGAAGACTTCAGAAAGAATGGGCCAATCGAAGTATTTTTCCGTAATGTAGAGAGACCTTAATCGTCTATAATTTCTGTACCCTATGGGTTTCGGTGGTGCCTTTCGTTCCAAAGACACTCAACACTGTTTTTACATATAAGGTGTTTAAAAAAAAAAAAAAAAAAGTAATTAAATAAAATGTCCAAAGATGGCACACATACTGATCAAAAGATATTAAACTGAACGAAACGATTGAGTAAATATTCATGCGTAGCTTTTTTTTTTTTTTTTTTTTTTTTTTTTTTTTTTTTTTTTTGTAAATGGCCATGATACCTATTAAGATGAAACTGATACAGACGTATATCCGCATCGACCTTTTCATAAGACGGTAAATACATAGTAATATCAAGCATACATAACCAAAAATTATTGTTAAACTCTTATAACTGTAATTTTTGTTTAACCGTAAGTGTGCGCGAACATGAGACACAATGAATCGATAAATGACATCTACCTGAGCAGAATTACATGCTTAAGGGTAAACATAACGTTTATTTATGTATTTATTTATAAAGGAAAATACACTGGTAACTAAAGCAGGTTGCCTCGATAGTTGTTTGTCTTCTAACAGTAACGTGCATACTACTCCAGGCTGCCTATCGGTCATGAAAGTCAAGAAAAAGTCACAAAATTTAGCTTTTGGGTCACGATTTTTTTATCTGTAGTAATATAAGTACAGACTGCAAAATTTTGTTCTATAAAACGTCAAAATTCATTACCAAAAATGCCTATGGTTAGCTTTAGACACTACCAAATTTCAAGCAAAACACGTTTCTATCGCATGTATGAAAATTCGGCCTAATTCGCTCTTGAGAATGTTGCGAAATTGTATGCCTTGGTAAAGAAAAGATTACGAAATTTAATTTTGGAATTTTAGTAGACACTCTGTACTCGTAAACTTGTAGGAATAGATGTATGAATTTGTAAACTGTACACGTTTATTTCTTTCGTGTGTGTGTGTCACTAAACTAATACTTTTCCTTCCAGACCAAAATATGCCGTAACTGCAATCAAAAAGAAGCTGTATCATGCAAATCCTCATGTGGCCATGTTTGGTCTTCTGGTAGGTTCATATTTTAGTATTATAGTAGATACAGTTCTAAATCACGGCACGAAATTTCAGGGCTGAATCCAGTTGCCAAATTAGTAAGTTTGCGCCCATTTGTAAACTAGAGGTTTCCAGATCTTTGAATATAGATTGAGATAGAGAAGATACTTTTATCTGAAATTTTTGTTCTTATCTGTTATTAGTATCTTTTATTAATGGGGTAGACTACTAAATATTTTTCAAAAGCTAACAATTTTTCTTTTGCCAGTTTTTCGCAAGTGAAAAGAGATAATAAAATGTATCTTACCGCAATACTAGATGATGTTATTCTACACCCGAAAATACGAATCGGAAGAATTTTCAGTGTTGCCGTCCATAGAAATTACAGTGTGACCAGAATTTGAATTACCCAAAAATCTAGGTTATGGCAGCGACTAGAAAAATGAACTCAAGGGCAATTGATGACTTATCATGCTGTCTGTGTTTCTTGTTAACTACTTTTTAAATAATATTTGTATTTATTTTGTAACAAAGAGTACAAAATAAATATTATTTTTAATTATCAGTAGAATTAAAATACAATAGAATATCAGTAGAATTAAAATACAAAATAAAATAGAATTAGAATTAAATTAATTATCAGTAGAATTAAAAGAAGATGCGTGCTACTGGCTGAGGCTAGCGAACCTCTCTTCTGCTGTAAATCAATCAGACGGCAGAGCTTCCTTGTACACAATATAAACTCAGCTATGAAGAACGAGGCACTTGTGATCATATAATAAAGTCACGAAATTTAGCTTTTGGGCACTTTTTAAATCTGTACAAATATAAGTACAGACTGGAAAAGTTCGTTCTATCAATGTCAAAAGTAGGTAGGTTTGGTAAAAGCGCACCCAAATTCGCTCGTAAGAATGTTACAAAAGTTTATGGTTTGGTAAAGAAAAGGCCACGAAATTTCATTTTGGAATTTTAGTAGACACCCTGGTTTTAAATAATTTGTCACGATTGTGGTTTATATGTTGAATTTTTGTAATAATTCTGCCATTTACGTAAACATATCAGAGAGAAATGTAAGCTTTTTATGTTTGTGAAAATTAATGCGAATAGATTCAATTAAAAATATTTTTAAAATAATATAAAATTTTGCGCATTATTCAACAAAACGACTTCTTTGCGTTCTATGAGTTTAGTTTCTAGATAGGCATTTTGTTAATATTAAACAAATTCTTCGTGACATTAATCATACTTGCTACGAATTGCGCTGGAGGTTTCACCTTTTGTAACACCGCCACGTTAAGGCATTTCCTATGAATTATTGCTGATACTTCTTCCCTCTAATCATTATGGTAATAACGTAGATTGTCTTGTCCATCCAATTTTTATGTTCTTTAGCTTTGCCTGTAGGGTTGTAGAAACATATTTATGATCGTTTTCTTCCTTTCCCTAGGTGCTGGAGTCCTGTGTAAAGAATTGTGGATCCCTAATCCAGGATGAAATAGCCACCAAACAGTTTATGGAGACTCTTCGGGATCTGGTGAAATCAACCAGCCATGAAAATGTCAAGAATAAAATACTTGAGCTGCTTCAAGCGTGGGCATACGCTTTCAGAAATAACACCAAGTATAGACTAGTACAGGTTAGCACGTTACCGCTATATTTTGCAATGTGGTAAGAAAGAAAAGATTCATAGAGTACGTTTAACGTCATATTAGTTTGTGGAGTTTCTACAGAGATAAGCTTACACTTTTGTGGCGTTTCATTGCAATTTAAATTCAATCTGATATTTTTTTTTCTTTCTTTCGTGCATTATTTAGATAATCCTTTTGTAAACCTAAGATTAGAATTTATGTACTCGTGATAAGTATCTCTTTTTGTTCTGTAAATCATTAGAAATTTGGTTGTTGTTGAGTTTAACTTCCTTTTCAGCAGCGATCTTATATAGGACAGGACCTACTGATTAGCGTGGAATTCGAACCACATAAGCTTCTGCCGAGAATCAAACCTTGGTCTCCTACGCCAAAGGCGCGTACGCTAACCGTTTAGCCACATTATTAGAAATTTTCTTAACCTGTGTTAGTTCTGAGTTTCAGAATTGAAGGTTTTTTTTTCTTCTGCAGTTGCTGTTTTAATATTGAATGTTATTAATTGTAGGATACGTTTAATGTGATGAAGATGGAAGGTTACAAGTTTCCTGCGTTTAAAGAAAGTGATGCGATGTTCTCCGCAGACACTGCTCCGGAGTGGGCCGATGGTGATGTGTGTCATCGCTGCCGAGTCCAATTCAGCATGGTCCAGAGAAAGGTACGGATTTTTTTTTCTAGTTATTGTCTAAATGTGTGATTATTCAACAGATCTCAGCTTAGTTTATCATAATGTATCGACAAGATATAGAATTCTTAATACATGTTTATAAAATCATATTATTAATCCTGACAAGTTTCCTCAAACTAATGCGAAAATAGTACATTAAATTATCTTCTTATCTACGAATAAATAAATAAATGTAGTAAAAAAAAAAGTGTGTGCTACCTTTTTCTTAAACTGAATTCAATAAATATCCTATAATATGCAGGGGCGCCGCGGTGGCTCAGTGGTAGAGCGCTCACCTCTGGTGCATGGGTTTGCTGGTTTGATCCCAGCTTGCGCCAAGTATATTTTGTGGTGAACAAACACTGTGTGCGTGAGTTTCCGCGGATTTTCCCTTTTCCTCTCACTTTCTTCATTCCACTATTTCATTCATTTCTTATTATCACTGTCTCCTTTAGCCTAGCCGGCATAACCATGGGATGTAAAACTGAAAGATTTCATTTCATTTTCAATAATATGCAATAATATTGAACAGTGTGAGATGATGTCGAGGTCCGCTTCTGCTCACTTAGTCGTCGGCAATGAAAGAACTCAGGCGTTTAAGAATATGCATTCTTATTTGTCCAATTGTAACATTGCACTGTATCATTATTATTATTATTATTATTATCAATTAAACCTGTTCTCTTATACACACATTTTTTTAAAAGAAGACACAAGCTGAAAAAGTTATATTTACACAGCATGTAACCGAATCACACTCAACATTAAATGTTGAAAAATCTTGCCGGGGACTGAGTTGCATTTTCAGTCCAGCCACATAGTTTCACACAATATAAAAAGTTCGCTTTTTCCGCACTAACTTACAAATTCAGTGTTGTACTGACTAATTTCTGTCAGTTTGATCACGTATTGATTGTTTGGAACATAAAAATAGCAACCCACTCATGTTAAAGTTCAGTATTTTTAAATCTTAGTTTCGTTGTTTAGTGTTTCAACGGATATTACTAAGAATTTATAATAGTACATGTGTTAGTAAGTATAAGAAAGTTGGTTAGTTAGCAGTTAAAAAATTTAAAAAAAAAAAAAAAAAACTGCGGGATCGAGTTGACAGAATTATTGTATTTTTTCAGCACCACTGCAGAGCTTGTGGCCAAGTATTTTGCGCGCAGTGTTCTTCCAAAACGTCTACGCTACCCAAGTTCGGAATAGAAAAGGAAGTGAGGGTTTGCGAATCCTGTTACGAGAAGTTCAATAAGTAAGTATCAATCTCGTCTTTAACATAATTATTTGTAACGAAAACTATGTACGTAATTTCCACGTTTATACGGGATAAAATGTCTTTTGCACATAATATATATTGTAAGTGGGTTATGGTACGATTGTTCGAATCTTATATAAAAATAAGTCAGTTCAGATGGGAAGAAAAACTCTCGTTTGATACCTGTTCAATTAAGACTACTAAATATGTTACCTTTTTTTCCTGACCCTGTATCTTGAGACTGAGAGTGGAGGATGATTTTTTTTTTTTTTTTTTTTAAATAAATCCAGAACAAGATAGGCAGAAGAGAACGGTACAGATGGGAAACTTAATTACAGTTGTAAATAAAAGAAAAACTATGGCAACCAATTGGGACCGCAGTGGCTCAGTGGTAGAGCGTTTATCTCTGGTGTATAGGGTCTCTGGTTCGATCCTAGCTTTCGCAAAGTGAACTTTGTGGTGGACAAACACCGTGTACATGGGTTTCCTCGGGGTTTTCCCGTTTCCTCCCACTTCCTTCATTCCACTATTTCATTAGTTTTTCATCACCACCGTCTCCTTTAGCGTAGCCGATATAACCGTGGGACATAAAACTCAAAGATTTCATTTCATTTCATTTCGTTTCTAAGGCAACCAAGTTCAGAATGGTTACGACCAGAACATAAATTATTACAGTTAAAACCAGTGTTAATAATAACAGGGCTCATAGCGAGTCACTTTTTTTAACTAGAAGTTACTTGTTTTCAAATTTGTCACTAAAAGTTACTTTTTTTCAAATTTGTCACTAAAAGTTACTTTTTTTTTGGAGGTAAAGTGACTTTTTCGTGTGATTTATGTTTTGCATTGGCAGTTTTCTAAGAAAAATATTATAAAAATAATTGGAAAAAGACAGAAACGTGCTACTCGTTACTCCTTTGAAAAGCTTCAGTACTTGCTGCCACATGTAAAACAGTCAGCTTTATTCTCACTTCAGCTCTTATTCTTTCTAAAGTGCGGTGGATGGTTGATGGATGCTTAAGCTCTCAAGGTGGGGTTGAGACCCTTTCTGTGTCTATTCTTTCTTCTATCATAATAGTCTTTTAGTTTTCTCTCGTAATGGTTAACGCTCCGCTCAACATTGTGTGTGTGTGTGGTTCATCATGTTCGTCTTGTGTTACGCTTCTTGTATAATGTTCTTAATAGTAGGTGATGAATTTGAATATTGCATGGCTTTGAGAACTCTCAATGCTAAGTTAAATATAATGTCTGGAATGAAGAAATTCGGAAATAGGTTAGAACTATTTCTACTTACTCAGAAGCTTCTTACATCTGCCAAGTCTCCTTATCGTAACTACAAAGCATACTTAGAAAACCTGGGAAAGGAGGAAGCTCAAAAAGAAGAAAAGATTAAACAAAACAACAAAGAGAGAGGTGATGGAGAAATTGACAAAGGAAAAAGGGGCATGATGAGATTTTGGTCACTTTTTCGTTTGCTTGTAGTCACTTTTTCGTGTGCTTTTGGTCACTTTTCAACTATTTACAAGAAACCAGACCACTGTGAGCCCTGTAATAACTTAAACAGAAAAGATTTAGGGTTCGGATAAAGAGAGATGAGTAGGAGGCATTGTGTTCAGAATAAGGAGAGGATGTGAAGGAACTGTAGGGGGAAAGGAATATTCAAATTAAAATCTGAAAAACGAGTTTGTAAGTCCAGGGTTGAATTGGTGTATTCCGAAATAGTAACAGGGTTCACACCGACCATGAAAGTCAGGAAAATGCTTTAAAATGTTCAGAGTGTCAGGGAAATCTTTTATATTTAGTAGAGCAATAGTCAGGAATTTTTTTTTAGCTGTCCACAGAAAATATGAAGAAGATTCAAAGAATGGAGCCGAATTCAAAAGACGGAAAAAAAAGGATGAGAAAAGAAAATTATCTTTAGGAATGAAGAAATGTAAGGGCCTAAAAGAGTTAAAACTTTCAAACTTTGAACAAATTAAGTAAAAAAAATAAATAAATAAAATAAAAAATAAAATGCTTCAGGAGAATACACTGTGATCAAAAGTATCCGGACACCCTCAAAAACATAGGTTTTTTCATATTACGTGCATTGTGCTGCCACCTACTGTAAGGTACTCATTATCAGCGACTTCAGTAGTCATTAGACATCGTGAGAAAGCAGAATGGGGCGCTCCGCGGAACTCACGGACTTCGAACGTTATCAGATGATTGGGTGTCACTTATGTCAGAAGTCTGTACGCAAGATTTCCACACTCCTAAACATCCCTAGATCCACTGTGTCTGATGTCATAGTGAAGTGGAAACGTGAAGGGATATGTACAGCACAAAAGAGTACAGGTCGACCTCGTCTGTTGACTGAGAGACCTCCGACAGTTGAAGAGGGTCGTAAAGTGTATTTATAAAAGGCATACATCTATCCAGACCATCACACAGAAATTCCAAACTGCATCACGATACACTCCAAGTACTATGACAGTTAGGCGTGAGGTGAGAAAACTTGGATTTCATGGTCGAGCGGCTGCTCATAAGCCACACATCATGCAGGTAAATGCCAAACAACGCCTTAGTGTAAGGAGCGTAACCATTGGACGATTGAACAGTGGAAAAACGTTGTGTGGAGTGACGAATCACGGTACACAATGTGACGATCCGATGGCAGGGTGTGGGTATGCCGAGTGCCCGGTGAACGTCATCTGTCAGCGTGTGTAGTGCCAACAATAAAATTCGGAGGTGATGGTGTTCTGGTGTGGTCGTGTTTTCTTGGAGGGGGCTTTCACCCCTTGTTTTGCGTGGCACTTTCACAGCACAGGCCTACACTGATGTTTTAAGCACCTTCTTGCTTCCCACTGTTGAAGAGCAATTCGGGGAGGCGATTGCATCTTTCAACACGATCGAGCACCTGTTCATAGTGCACGGCCTGTGGCGGAGCGGTTACACGACCATAATATCCCTGTAATGAACCGGCCTGCACAGAGTCCTGACTTGAATCCTATATAACACCTTTGGGGTGTTTTGGAACGCCGACTTCGTGCCAGGTCTCACCGAGACCTACATCGATACCTCTCCTCAGTTCAGTGCTCCGTAAAGAATGGGCTGCCATTCCCCAAGAAACCTTCCAGCACCTAATTGAAAGTATGCCTGCGAGAGTGGTAGCTGTCATCAAGGCTAAGGGTGGGCCAACACCATATTGAATTCCAGCAGTACCGATGGAGGACGCCACGAACTTGTAAGTCATTTTCAGCCAGGTGTCCGGATTCTTTTGATCACATAGTGTATATATATGTACGTAGTCTTACCATAAATACTGCGTCAACTTTTAAGGGTGGCTGTACTTTTACTCGTACAAGCGAACGACATCAAGAGCAGTATCGCGAAGTCATTGCTGGATGAGTTGAAGAAGTGTAAAAGGTGTAAATTGTAAGATTTGAAGATCTGTTCTCTTCATAGAATATTATTGAGATCCTAACAGTAGGCAGTAGACTTGGGTTCGATCCTCCAGTCACATTTTTTCATAAGTTTGTATATTTGTGACGTAAGAAAAGTATTGTGTTGTTCATTTCTCATATAGTAAATATGCTTTCCTTTTTCCTTCCCCTTTTTCAGACCAGTAGCGTCGAAAGCTGCTGAGTCAGAACAACTGCCTCCGGAATATGTGTCCAGTTCCCTAGCTCAACAAACACAGGTAAGCTTTTTTAATTGGTGGCGAGATAGGTGTGGAGAATTCTATTTCTATCACGGTGGGGCTTTGTAATTGTGTGTGTGTCATGACAACTTTATTACAACATCAATACAGTAATGTTAACAAGTGTTCCGTTACACATTGCGAAACTAGATTAGACTTCCAAACTCTGCGGACTCATTATTGAAACCGGTAGTAATATATTAATGACTTTCAATTGCAACAGAAGGATATGGCCGGAGACGGAACCTGATCTGAGGACACAGAATCCATATCGAAAACTGTTTCTCGTTACCTATTACAGTTTTTACTATATAGAAATCAATGTTAGAACCGGAATTGGTAGATGTCTAGTACATCCAGTTTTAGAAATATAAGGGCTGAGATATAACCTATTCTTGCGATACTGAATTCATATATATATATATATATATATATATATATATATATATATATATATATATATATATATATATATATATATATAATATACGAAGGCAATTCGGAAGGAAACCGACGTTTGGTTATCAATGACATACACTCGCGGATACAGAACTTTTATTATACACATTAGAAAAGTACAACATATTCACCATTCAAATTCCTTCGTGGCTAAGCGGTTAGCGTACGCGCCTTTGGCGTGGGAGATCCGGGTTCGATTCCCGGCGGGAGCTCATGTGGTTCGGAGTCCACGTTAATCGGTAGGTCCACGTCTCATAGCCTTGCTGCTGAACGGAACGTTAAAATCAACTCATCATTCAAATTACTCTCGTGAGAACCGACGCAGAAAAAGTCTCTCAGCAACTTTTCAAACAGAGTCATTGTTTTAGGTACACACACATACGAAACCAAAACTAACTTTGGTGCCTCTGAGTCGAAAATAACGATAAGACTGTTTCAATTTTGCTAACTTAAGTCTTGTGGAAAAGAAAACTAAGAAAGTGAACGTTTTAATTTTCTTGCTTTAACGAGCGTCCCACTGTCGATAGCAATTTTGCACTCTCATTCGCAAACATAACAGTGACACATTACTGCTCATCATCTGTTTCCTCATCGGCATCGCTATCTTTTCGAATTTTTCCACTTTTGATGGGCAAATACAAACAAAGTACACAATCTTTACAGAATCATAACTAACGGGATTAGCAGTGTTTGGCAAAATTCCATTTAATCTGGCCTAAATTTGCATAACTCAAATCTAAGACGCACCTTGAGTTTGGGGGCACAAAAAAAAAAAAAAAAGTGTCTTAAAATCGCGTAAATACGGTATATTTCTTGTATGGCATTCAACCTTACATTATATTTTCTATTTAAGCGTATACTTTATTTTCTCGTGTGGCCTCATCACTGAGAAGTAGCGTAGTCATTGACGCTGTCGCCTTTGGTACGAGCGGTCTCGGATTTGATTGAAATTTGAATGCATTCCAGTGGCTCGAATTCCATTTTAAATTGTAAGTTGATGTCTCATATAGCCTGTGTGCTGAAATTGGGCTAAAACTTGTTTTAGATCTGAAAACGTGAACTTAATCCTTGATTATAGTTTAGTATGAAAATAAAATATCTGTGACGCAATATATTAATAATTGTGTTATTTCAGGCTCCACCGCGGAAGAGTGAAGAGGAGCTCCAGGAAGAGGAAGAGCTGCAGCTTGCATTGGCTCTTTCCAAGTCAGAAGCAGAACAGAAGGAAAAGGAGGTGCGTACATGTGTGGCAAATTCTTATTTTGAGTATTTTATTCAAATCACATTTATACATAATAGAGGAGTTCTATGTAATAAGGGCCCATAACGGGAAACCATGCTTTGGAATAAGGTATAAGATAAGGAATAAGGTATTTCAAATATAGATATCTTTTGTATTTAATGTCTGTACATATGTGCACCTAACAAGAAATGCTAAGGTGCTCACGCAACAATTTATAGAGAGGGCATATAATTTGAAGTTATTCACCAACTACTTCTATAAAAGGGGGGCGCGGTGGCTCAGTGGTAGAGCGTTCACCTCTGGTGCTTGGGGTCCCGGGTTCGATCCCAGCCCCCGCCAAGTGAACTTTGTGGTGGACAAACATCGTGCTCGTGGGTTTTCTCGGGGTTCTCCCGTTTCCTCCCACTTTCTTCATTCCACCATTTCACTCATCTCTCATTATCACCGTCTCCTTTAGCCTAACCGGCATAACCGTGGGACGTTAAACTTAAAGATTTCATTTCATTTTTACTTCTATAAAAATTGTTGCAGAAGTACCGCAGCATTCTGAAACATGGATATTTGGATAGGGCACATACTAGTTCCTAAAGGAAGTTCTGACCCGACTACGGTTTAGGTCACATAGTATTGGAGCTTTAGACCTTTAAAGTTTTTTTCTGTTTTCGGCAGCCTGTAACTTTGAAATGATGGATTTTTGCAGCCAGGTTGGTTTATACTTTTCGTCTTATTTTGATGTCAGGAATCACCTCCCAAACGTTGTGGGTGTTGTTTTGAAACACGCTATGTGCCAAGCGAAATATATTAATATCTCATAAAATCACCATGGAAATAATTTTATTTTATATTAGGCAATAATTTGTTCGACTTGGCACGACTTGAAAATATATATATATATATATATATATATATATATATATATATATATTATTTACAATAGTTATAAATTTTTTCTATTATTATTGTCTGTTTTAGTGCCTTTTTAAGTTTCTCAATGTCACTAGCACAAAATTTCATAAACCAATCACATAAGAGGCATTCATTCACTGCGCTCTGTAAGCTCAAATACACTGGTGATATTTATTGTGGTTACATATGTAGATTTTCGCAGTTTCAACTAGTAAAAGAAAATCATTCGCAATTTGTGTGTTTCCCGTGGTGCTTTTTCACCTATCTTGTTCAGCATCCCAGTCTGATTTCTGAACGAAAATGTTGTGACGCCATAACCATTCATTGGTTGCATTACAGACTGGTTTCCCACCATTTTGACAACCTAATAGATACCAAGAGCACCGATTTCTCTATAAGTTGGGGAAATTCAGATGCAGAAGGTGTATATGAAGATAATAAGACAAATTGCATTCAAATTATGCCAAATATTGTATGTTCATAGACACAATGCGGAGGCCCCACATGAGCTCCCCCCCCCCCAGGAGCGGCGCCCTTGATAGATGCGATAGAAGTATACGAAGAGGTGATGAATCACGTTGATTTTTTTTCTTTTCTCAGAATATATAGAACAGAAATTCCTAGTTTCGTATTTTTTGGTCTGAAATATTTACAGTACCTTCTTGGTTTCTTTTCACAATATTTTATCGTTGTTACTTTATTACTCTTGTTCAAAAAAGATGAGTTTTAGCACGTAATTAAAGAAATTGAAAGAATCCTCTGAACCATCCATACAGTTGCCTTACAAACCGTTTCTATGCCAGGAAGTTATAAAGAAGAAATTGTCATTTATACCGAGGTTTTAAGCAATTAAGGAGTCTCTCAACTGTAAATGAAGGGTAAGGGAAAAAAGGAATGTCACAAAACTACATTTTCGGGAAAACTGCTTTTTAATATTGAAAATCGTGTACAAAATGAATACAGTTCAATCACACGGACGATCACTTAATAAAGTTAAAGCCTATTTTCCATTCGTTATTCTACGCAGTGAAATAGCACCAAGAGTTACCAACAGATAGACCAAAGCACTCGGTAAAGCACAGACATGGACATTCCTTGTTTTTTGCTCGCTCTTACCCTTCAAATGTAAGGGACTCTTTTAAACTGTAAATGTAAGTTTTAGAAAATGTGTCTAGCTCGTAATTTTTGGTGGACGTCGTGTCCACGGAATACAGCACACACTTTTTTGTTTGAAAAGTCTTAGTTCCGTTAACAAATCATGACAAATTGTGGTAGTCAGCCGTTATTCCATCCATCTCTTTTAGTTTGCAGGCGTGAGCTAAGTGTTTCATTTTGTATTTCACAGTGACTTAATTGGTATGTTGTCCGTAGCACATTTTGTCGTTAATCTATTGTATATTAGTACTAGCAAAGTGTAACTATTACATCACTATAGCATTTAATGAAAATGAAATGTTTTATGTTTCAGAAGCTGAGAGTGACCTCCCAAATGATGTCCGGAGCCCTGAGATCCAAAGCCTCTTCTCCTCCTCGAATAAGTGTAAGTATCCATTTAAATATATCAAGTCTCTGAATACTAGTTGTTGAAAAGTTACATTACGTAATACTAATTATTCACTTGGATTAAACTTGGTATGTGTCCTTTATTTAGTAAATGGCAGAATTTTTAATGGAAACTCCCATCTTCCTCAGTGATTTTTTAAAGCGTATACAGCAACTCATCATACTATATGACACCTATAGAAGTACCAAAGGGAAAAAAAGTTTCTTCTAGAAATAAATTCACAAGTAGATGATTAGTAGTTTATAGTCCTGACATGATAACCATATAGTACATCTGCCCCATTCAGTAAAATTCTGAGTAATATCAAGTAAAGTTTCAGTGATTCTATGAAAGTATCAAAAACTTTAAGAGTGCCATCTTTGTTATTCATGGTATTGAAATATGCATATTTTTATCACTAGAAAAAAAAAAAAAAAAAAAAAAACTTTTTTGTGTGTGATACATTTATATCGCAACGATGGATGTGAAGACTTTGCTGTAGATGCTTTAAGGACGGAACTTCCGTTAAATTTTCGGCAGCTACTAAATAACACGTATACCAAGCTTAGTCCAAGTAAATATTCATATTCATGCGTCAGTTTCGTTCCTTAAGTCATTAAATGTTCGTTTGTGAATTTCAATTAAGTTAAAACAGACCATATGAATCTTCGTCATCCGTAGTTTCATTGACGTATGGAAGGGGTTAATGGGGGGAAAAACAGTGGACTATACTTGGAACTTCTATGCATACCACTGGCAATTTGAAGGACAATTTCTAAGTAAATGGTCCCTTTTTGTCATACTACTACTTCTTTCTCTTCTCAGCCATAGATTTTGTGGGCAACTTGGAAATTTTAAAACTTCTTTCCCTTGGAAGAGCTGTTTTACACTTTAATAAGGTCTCTTATTCGTAACTGCATCCAGATATTCTATCCTTTGTCTTCCTCTTTCAGGTTTTCCTTCTGCCTTTTCCTCTATCAACACGGTGATCCAATCGGAGTGTCGAATAAGATGGCCAAGCATATATATATATATATATATTCTCCTTTCTCCTATTATCTTCATGATCTGTCGTCCTTCTTTAGCTTCCTTTAGTAAGTCTTCATTCCTTTTCCTATCGGTCCATGATATGCGCAGCATTCTGCACCAACACCAGATTTCAGATATTTCCAGCTTGGATATTTCAGCTTTTCTCAATGTCCACGTCTCTGATTCGTAAAGGCGCCACACTCCATATCAGAGTCTTAGTAAATCGTTTTTAAACGTCCAACAACACATTTCTTAATGTTAGCAGACTTCTTTTTCTTTTGAATGCTTGTTTAACCTGCGCTGTTCTGGGTCTTTTTCACTTCTCGTCCGAGGATATTAGACTTCCTAAATAGGGGAACCTCTTAATATCTTCGATTTTCTCTCTATCTAGCCATACGTTTGCCCCTTCGTGTCGTGCTCTTGTGCACTTTATCTCTTTGGTTTTCTTCTTATTTATCTTCATTTTGCATATTTTTTTTTTCCAGTTGGTCGTTCAGGTTTAAAAGTGCTTCCTGTAAATCCTTTTCGTTTTCCGCTATCAGTGCTACGTCATCAGCAAACCTTATTCTGCTGAAAACCCGTTCATTTACTTTTACACCTTTCTCGTTTCTATCAAAGAATTCTTTCATAGCCTCTTCTATATAGGCGTTGAACAGGAGAAGTGAAAGTCCACATCCTTGCCTAGGACCTATTAAATAGTATAGATCATAATAATTGGAGTGAAAAATTTGTCAATGTACATATAATATGAAAGGGCGTATTACATTCGCGGGCATGTCGCGTAGCTTCTTGAAATATTTTTAATGACAGTATTTAGTGAGCTATTTGCATATGTTACAGGAGTCGAGCCCTACCAGCCAAGAAGAAGACCTGGATCCAGAGTTGGCGCGTTATCTGAACAGATCGTACTGGGAACAGCGGCAGTCTGACGAGAAGAAGGGGAAGGACAGGCCTACTAGTCCCCCACCCTCACAGCCCAGTGCACCAGCGACTGTAGCTCCGATTTCCTTCTCTATGAGGCCGGTAAGTTTCGTAGAAACAGATTTATTATATTAAACTAAGTTCTTAATAACGTTAAAAACAAGTGAGTATAATTCGGAATAGATACAGAGCAGTAGCTGTACAACCTCAGTATATGTTTTTGTGCTGCAAATAACATTCTCATGAGAATAGTAGTAGTGAGATGTGCTTAATATTGTACAACCAACCTGATTATTGTCCCTTTTGTAATTAATTTCGAACAGTAAAGGCAGGTAACACACATTAATTTTCGTACTTGTTGTAAGTTTATTTACATCTTATGGATTACCTAATTTCAAACAGTACTTTCATGTGCAGAGTTGTTTGGAAAATGGTGAAGTGTGCGATTTTAGGTTCAGCAACTAAACTACAATAATAACTTAGTAATGATGATGATGAAATGGTGCCCAGTTAGTAATTGTGTGCGTCACGTTACTTCAAATATCCAGAGCAAAAACTTTTTTGCTATCATTGACATCAAAATTACTATCATTGACAATAAAATTACTATCATTGACAATAAAATTGCTGTCATTGACAATAATATTACTACCATTGACAATAAAATGACTATCATTGACAATAAAATTGCTGTCATTGACAATAAAATGACTATCATTGACAATAAAATTACTACCATTGACAATAAAATGACTATCATTGACAATAATATTACTACCATTGACAATAAAATGACTATCATTGACAATAAAATTGCTGTCATTGACAATAAAATTACTACTATTGACAATAAAATTACTATCATTGACAATAAAATTACTATCATTGACAATAAAATTACTATCATTGACAATAAAATTACTATCATTGACAATAAAATTACTATCATTGACAATAAAATTGCCGTCATTGACAATAATATTACTACCATTGACAATAAAATTACTATCATTGACAATAAAATTACTATCATTGACAATAAAATTCATGCAAGAATAAAATGGGTATATTGTTCATTATAGCTTTGGAAATAGTCAACATGTATTAATGAAACAAAATTGACCAAAGCAGTAAATATATTAACACTTGTGTGACCAGTTACACGATTTATACAAATCTTAATGTATTTAGTGCTTTGGACAATTTTGTTTTACTAATACTTTGAGAAATCGCCAATGGCCTCTTAACATGGTTAATTGGATGAATAGGGCGAAAACACCAACATATCAATAAATCGACTTTCACAGTCATATATAATTTATCAATGAAACATAAAGATGCGATAGGTGATTATTTCAGGACACAGTCACTGGGCTTACAGGGTAGCAAAATGGTCATCATAGTACATTTCCTTTAATACGTGGGCTGATCAATAAAGACTGGTCATCAGTGTTTATGAAGTGAATACAACAGCAAGGCGCAGAAAACAAAACACGTCTGTGTAGTGAGAGAAGTGACAAATAGATGGACCAAGTTTGAAGGCCATGACGTCAGGAATGTGACCTTGTCAGCCGTTCAAGCACACGTAGTTTCAGTTTCACATAAGGCAGCATGGAAGTGACACGCGAAGTACAGTACAGAAATTCTGTTGACTATCTGGCGAACGTTCCGTGTGTACCCCATCCCCCATATAGCCGTGATTTAGCCCTTTGTGATTTCGTCCTTTTTCCAACTTTGAAGAAACACCTCCGGGGCAGCGTTTTGTATTTTCAGGAACAGTGGTAAAGTTGCGGTAGTGATTTTGAAGGATCTGTCCAAAAATGCCTTCCAGCATGTCCTTAATGACTGGCAAAAACGGTGGGACAAGTGCATTGCATGTAATGGGGACTATTTGGAAAAACAGGGTGTCTATCGGTCACGAATGTCACGAAATCAGAAAACGGTCATGAAAGTCACGAAAAAGTCATGAAATTTAGCTTTTGGGTCACGATTTTTTTTAAAACTACAAATGTAAGTACAGATTGGAAACTTTTGTTCTATAAAACGTCAAAATTCACCACCAAAAACCTCTATAGTCGGCTTTAGATGCTACCAAATCGCAAGCAAAGTACGTTTCTATCGCATGGATGAAAATTCGGCCTTATTCGTACCCAAATTCGCTCTTGAAAATGTTAGGAAATTTTATGATTTGGTAAAGAAAAGGTCACGAAAAAGTCACGAAATTTCATTTTGGAATTTTAGTAGATACCCTGAAAAGGCCATCAACATTTGGAGAATTAGTACTGATAATTATGTTTTATTCATTTGTGGTCGTTCTTTAGTGATCAGCCTTCGTACATCAACATTTAAGTGTGACGCAGAGAACAGTTACAAAGTAAAATTCCGAAATCAGTTTGTTCGTAAATACTAACGACATAAAATTGCATCAATACTGAAGTCATCGACATATTTATTAAAAAATGTAAAGAATAATTTATATATTATAAATTTAGCACTCAGCTATATTTTTATTTTTGATGGAACCAACATGTATTCATCCATTGCTTTAGGGGCAAGATTTTTGAAGGTGGAAATATACGAATCACCAAATCAAAATATATATATAAAAAAAGGGAGAATTTGATTTACTTCCGCTTAGTTTTCCTCATTGATCCCTCACCGTGATTCACCTCATTACTTATAACCGAAACTAACTTGAATTCTGAGGATGTTTCAGTGTAGCAAATAAAATGAATTCTAGAAGAAAGGTAATTAAGTGGCTATTTTTAACCAAAATTTCAATTGGCAATTTATGTGTAGTTTCTTCTCCCAACTAAACCGCGTCTTTCCGATTGTTGTCAGTTAACAGACTGTTCTGACGTTTCTAGCTTGCACAAGTTAAAATTCATCAAACTCTTGAAACCTTACAATGCTTTCGTGTTTGTCAATACAGGATACGTTTCCGAAATATAGTGACAATGCACATACTTCAGGAAATTCCATGACATCACCATCGATTATGCATTATTTCGTTGCTCCGTATTGTGGCTACTGCCCGACATCCGGGTTTTTTTAGAAGGGGTTTGGAACTGACATACAGTGTGGACATATCCAGTCGCAATCCCTCCTTTTCACCGATTCTCCACAACCCGTCAATGGTGTAGGATCTCCGCTGTGTGAAGACCTGTTTGAGGAAACCGAAGGCGTGTTAGTCCAGCGGTGAGGCATGCGGAGATTTCACTAGAATGTTGATGAAGGGAATAGAGCGAATATCAGTTTCTTTTCCCATTTGCTGAAGAAAGAGGACCGCCACATGAAAGATATGGGTCTCTTGTCTCGATGCAGCTCCTCATATACAGACGAGGAATGTTATAGCGATAAATTGGTGCCAGGTTGGAATTTAGTGTGCCATTTTTGACAACATGGTGTATCTGCAACTTAGCAACGATCATGAATCTTGCCAAAACTTTCTTACATTCACGGTACTATCATTGGAAGTTTAACACTACCACATCTGTAGAAAGTTGCATGTGGCGTGATAGTCGGAGATGAATATGTCTCTAGTGTGACAACCTTATTTCTACGTTGTCGCCTGCTAGATTATGCTTGTAAAGTTGGCAACAATTGGTTCATTTCGTACGATGCTTTGCCAAGAGTTCCTAAACGTGTCTCTTTCGACTTTCTTCAAGATCAGATCATTATGAATTAGTGAATTATAGCACGACTTGTTTTTGGGGAATGTTCCAACACAGTCTGGAATACCCCTCTGTATCTGAATTATTTTGTGACCAGAGCGTCCATTTTTCGGAATAGTAGCTGATATATAGCTCGTAGCAGGACGAGAGTTAGCTTGTTTTTGCTTACAGGAATCGCCACACTCCGCCTTCTCTGCTCCTTTCACCACAAGTGCTATGGCATTCTTCGATCCACGTTCCCTCTACATCTTGAGTGTGCCATCGTAAAGTGCCGTTAATGTAGGCTTATAAGTAAACGTCGGTATTAGTGGCATTCTTGAACAAGAACTTCATCTGTCACAGATAAAGTGAGGTCTAATGTATCTATACGACTGGTGATGCCATTCACTTCGCGCTGTGACGCGCTGTCGCCTGTAAAACTTGTCACTAGAGATCGTAAATAGCCTCTTAAGATACTGTCGATTGTATAGTTTTGGTTGTAATAATCTGTTCTGTTTCTGATCCACAAATGTTAATTACATCTTCCTTCCCGGCTGTATGCATAATTGCAAGGTTGAAGGTTTGTATGGTGGACAATAACAAGTCATAACGTTCGGTTGAGTTTTGATTTGCATTTCAGGCTGACAAAAATTCCCAGAACGAAGAAAAGTCGTTTGGTCGAGATCATAAACTTGACGAATGGACTAATTCATTGGTAAGTTTTATTTTCCTAGCAGCACATCTTTCATTTTGTGTGGCAAGCATTCTGGGAAATCTCTTCTTCGGTCTGTTTATTTTTTTCCCTCTGAAAAACGTTTGCTTATTTTCAGGCTTATAAATGTTTTCATTTGTTCTTTTCCTTTGTTGTATGTTTATTTGTATATTTATTTATTTTTCATTTTATGAATTTTATAATTCGTAGATGTTTATGATATGTATATATTTGATCAGGGAGTAATTGTGATAATTCTCAGTTTGGCATGTTGAAGATCATAGGAAGATATTGAAGGACAATAAAATTTCCTTGGATTATGTAAAATAGAACTAAACTAATAAATATATTGTCCTATTAAAATTCACTTCCCACTCACTGGAAACTTTAAGATTGCTGCTCAGTAAATATGCAATACGGTTCAGTTGATAGACATTTGATTGCTATTGCTTCCCATTGAATAGTTACGCCATCACTCCTTGCTGGCCATTCAATGGGACCACGACGTCTCAACCTGGAAAATGGATTTCGAACCACACATAAAGAGGCGGGCCCCATCTTGCGTAATTGTCCCACCTGGATCTTGTACCGTGAACATAATTTTCTGGTCTAGCAAGATATTATTCTGTATTCATTGTGTCCCGAATGACGTAATAACCCACAACTTTCGTGGATGTCATGTCTCACTGCAAGCACCCTAGGATCCTCTCCTGCCCAGTAATAATTGTGCTGGTTAACAATCTCCCCAAACATGGAACAGCTTCATCTGAGCACAGGTATTACAGAAAAGATCGAACCAGTCTTCATACCAGGCAAACATCATCTTCCCATACTTCGACTGATAATCAGTCTTTCGGCGAAAATTCAACTCTTCCTTCAGAACAGTTTGGACTGTATGTCGGGTTAAACCACTTTCGCTAGGTGTCTGTTCTTGAGATTTCTGAGGACTTCGAATGAACATTTCGTGAACCACTTCCACATTTTCCTCCGTCCTGGATCTTGAGAGGTGACCACACCTCCTAATATCTGGTACAGAACCTGTCATTTAACTTCGAATGACAGTTCCTTATTGTCTTTGCATGTACTGACTTGTGAGACACGAAGTCCTTTTACCCTTCACCCCATCCCTGTACTTGTACTACGGATTGCATACTTCGTGCTGGAGTGCCAGCTAAGCTCCTCTCATCCAACGTTAGACGTTGCGTCGTGATTCGCCACTCATACGTTCAGTGACATAAATGAGATATTAGATTTTGTTTCATGAAAATTATATATATATATATATATATATATATATATATATATATATATATATAACACAGTTTTTCAGTAGGAAGTTGCTTCTGGCACACCCTGTATATGGCTTATTTAGTCCAAACTTGTATAAATGTAACTTCCATTAATATTGGAGGAGATTTCTTTGGCTAAGATTGGCATTCTTTCATCACGGCCGAGATTCCGTGGGTATCTGCAGGCTGGAAAAAAGAAGTTAGCACACCCTTATTCTAATTACGTACTAGAAATAATTACTTTTGTCTTCAAAGTGTTAGGATTCCTTATGTCGTATCGAGGATTCGAGGCAAGTGACTTTGGGTCACTGAAGTCAGGGGGATAGATAAAGCATTCTGAAAGTTTGGATCGGATCGTCTGATTGGAAAATGGACCTAGGAACTATATGTGTGTCGGGACGGAAATGTCAGACGTGCATACTCGTCTTGAAGTCTGTCATGTCTGAGTCACTTCAGATTTTTCAGACTTGATTGGTTGGTTGAGCTGGGGTTCATCGTTCCGTTCAGCAGCGATGCTGTGTGAGACATGGTCCTCAGCTTAACGTGAGACCCGAATCACATGCCTGCCTAAATTTGAACCCGGTCTCCTGCACCGAAGACATACGCTAATTATATAATCAGAGGGTGCTCTTTTTAAACTGGAGGTGGAACATGTCATACAGGTTTTAGAGCTATAATTTGCAAAGAAAATTGATGAAATTATTTTGGAAATAACTTTTTGATACCTGCAATAGGTATTAAGTTATTCATTATATACACTCGTGTCCAAAATTTGTGCCCCATGTCCTTAAAATTAACATAAATAGAAATAACTTTCTGTTCAAAACAAAATGTCAGATGTCTTCTTGGAAAGTGTAGAAAAAGAAAACATACAATTCTGAATTCAATAAAAATTAAGAAATAAAAAAAAAGTTATAATTAAAGAAATTCCGAAACTTTCATTGTCAAATTCTAGGTTCTTGTTTCGTAAACATGGCATATGCGCAGTGAAATTCATAAAGGGAGATGAATTTTATCTTTATTAGGAATACAGCGTAAATCTCTCATAGTGTTACAATACATATGACACAGCCTTAATAATCATAGGTATTAAACATTTTACACGTAAACAAACGACTAAATAGAAATAATCCTCAAAATATGCAAAGCGATCAGGCACTTTGTGTTAGTAATTTCCTTATATACGTTTACCAAGTTCGCGAATTTTAACTTATCTTTATAGAGTAGTTGGTTAGTATGTGCTCATTAGGTGTTTCACGTTTTCCTTGATCATCAGTGTAAATGCCATAGCTTTCAGTAATGTTTTTTTAAAGCTTGATTCTATTATTTCGTTAAATCACAATGTTTTGTTCTAATAATGTTTCTTAGTCTTATCCACTTCGTTCTAGTTCATTTGAATAGTTCCAAATAATTCAGAATTATGTCTTTAAAAATGTTAAAATTGTCAAGAATTTTATAAAAAAAGAGGAAACTTTATTTCTATCATAAATATTTGAAATAGTAATTAACATATGACTAAACTTGAATGAAACATTACTATGTAGCGGCAGTCTTGTTACCAAGTAAACCACTACCTATGAAAGGGTATTGTAGGCTTCCCCTTAATGCGGAATAGTTTGGGCAAGTAATCCTTTCTTTTTTATGGAAATTATAAATCTGCTTCAACTCGAACAATTTATTATATAATTTCTTCAACATATGTGTAAATTCAACAATAACAATATAACTGTGCTGACACAAACAACATTATTCAACATTAACTTGAACCCTTTCCCATATTGAATGGTTGTCCGGAAGTTTCCACACATTCGCATTCTACTAATTTTATATTCCAAATTAAATTTACTAGTTATACTTTTGAAAGGTTTCATATATCGAATATTTACACAAATTGAATTTAATCCCCAAATATAACAATTTATATATTAACCTAGTGACCAAAGGCATACCACTCACCAAAAAGTTGTAACAGTTGGGCCGAAATGGAAAGAAAAAAAAATAATTAAAATTTAATACTTACAATTTCCTGACGAGTCATATATCGTTGGCACTTTACATAAATTTATAACATTATTCCGGCTACCTTCCGTGTAGGAGCACTTTATATCCAAAAACTATACCGAAATCACATTTAACTATTTATCAATTTAACGGACACAATTTCTACGCTCCTATTTCTGCTTACCTCACGTTTCATTCTAATGGAAACGCAGTAGGTAGGAGTAAATTACAAAAGATAGATGGCGTTTTAATCACTTCGAACAAACGAATATCAAAACCCTGACATTGACCTACAGAGCCAATGTTTCCATATACACGTTTATTTAACTAATCAGCTGATCGAGAAAGTTGAAGGTTTTTTTTTTTTTTTTTTTTTTCATGAACTTATCATAGAAATGTCTCAACTAAAATATAAAACATTTACTACGAATAGTTTCTGCAAGTAATATGTAAAAAATGAACACACAAATTAACGCAGACTATTGGCTGTCCGTTAAAAGTATAGTAGGGATAGTTCTTAACCCAAGTAGAAAATTCACCCTTTCCTACATGAAAATAATAAACATTTTACAAAAATAATTGCAGAAAAGTAAGTTGGTAAAATTTTCCGGCGAATGTAGGTTAGTGGTTAACGTTGACGCTTCGTAATTGGAAGTCCCCAGGTTCGAATTTCGATACCGAACATCTTGATTAATGATTTTGCAGTACCACTAGGTAAATGCTGGGATAACTTTAATACATAAGCTTTGACATATTTTCTTTCAAAGTTTCTTTTGTTAATATTTCAGTGTAAAATGGCCTTGTGTTGCATCGGAAATATTTTAGTAAATAAATAAGTAAAATACATATTATGTATAGTACAACCATCATGATTGTATAGCTGATTGAGTGCGAAACTGAAATTATAGGATATTATTACAAGTCGTTATACAGTTAAATAAGGAGAGTAGCTACAAATTATTTATTCTAAATAAACTGTTGCAAATAAATGGGAATACAATATTGAAGCTTCGGTTAAACTATTAGTTTTCAATAATTTCATCGTTTCAGTTATCAAGTTATTGAGGTCCTACTTTATCCGTACGACCATGTGCAGTCATCCATCCTAGTTGGTGCAGTTTTGATTATTTCAGTTCCAAGAAACAGGTGTGATTCAAAAGCATTAGAAACGCTTAATCACCGTTCGATATGTTTTGCGAGTTTTGTTCGAAAATTTCACACCCACACAAATCAACGTCTTATCGAATAGTAGAAGTTATCTTTCACGCACTTACACAACAACTAGTTCTATTCGAAGACGTTAGATACTGGAGGGATATATTCAATATTGTACGCCCGTCCAAATTGTGGGTGATTCAAAATATTCGCTTTTGAATGTGACATTATATCGACTAGATTTTCCCATTATTAAACACTTTCTACACTCTCTTTTAAGATAATTACACATGACTCTTCGAAAGAACAATATATAACGTTAAAAGCGAACGGATCATAGTTTTTTCAGATTAGAGAAATTTTAGTGAGAAAGCATTTCTTTAATTTCGTTAACTGTCATGGATTTGGAATTGTAAATGTGTTATGTTGAGCACCTGTTAATGTAAAGCATTCCCTTTGAATAAATATTAAATATTATGTGTGAAAAAGAAGTGAAATGTAACTCTTTATTGTTATTTTTGTTGGTAACAGAAAGCAAATGGTGAGAACAGTGAGATCGATGACTTTGTGTCGACGCTGAGAAGCCAGGTTGAAATCTTCGTGAACCGAATGAAATCGAACTCCAGCCGAGGTCGTAGTATCGACAACGATAGCTCTGTGCAGACCTTGTTCATGAACATCACAGCGCTGCATTCCCAGTTGCTGAGGTATATCCAACAACAGGATGATTTGAGAGGTATTCCTTTTCTGCATTCTTAGTTTATTATTAGAGACCTGATGGTACGAAAAATTCCTATTTGTTAATGCTAGATATATATCGTAAAAATAAACGCGCTGAAGTTCATTTGGGCGATTTTCGAATCATTGTTTAACTTCAGAAAATGTATTTTGCCTGGTTCATTTTATAATGCCTATATTGTTGCTTAAATGCCAATTTTTTTTCTTTCTTCGATATCAAGGACTTCATTCGAATTTCATAAATATCTTGCTTTAATAAAGATTTCTGTCGGTTCAAAAAAATAATTAAGAAAACAGAAGTACCTTCAGGTCAAAGAGACAAGGGGAATAATTTATTTTTATCGGACTACTGTGTATAAAGCACTATTAAATTTCAGATTATTGTAGGGGCCGCGATGGCTCAGTAGTAGAGCGTTCGCCCCTGGTACATGGGGTCCTTGGTTCGATCCCAGCTCGCGCCAAGTGAGCTTTGTGGTGGACAAACATCGCGTGCGTGGGTTTTCTCGGCGTTCTTCCGTTTCCTCTCGCTTTCTTCCACCATTTCATTCATTTCTCATCACAGTCTCCTTTAGCCTAATCGGCATATCTGTGGGACGTAAAACTTAAGATTTCATTTCATTTCAGGTTGTTGTATGAAGCGATGACACGCCATAAATTTATTTTCTAGTGCTTAATATCCAGTCTCTGGTTGTTAGTTTTTTTTCAAACATAAAGTTTACATTATATATCTTTGTGTGAGAGCAGTTATACTCCTGGTAGGAACATAATTTTAGAATGTCAAAACTACAGGTATTCTTTAGATTTTCGTTCTTAAGTGAATTTTTAAGGAAATGGTACTGGGTAGTGTGAACGAATGTCTGCTGGTACTTAGGACTGGTTTTAAAAGGAAGTATTTTCTAATATGCCCAGCCATATGACTGCTGCCAGCCACGTGTTACCTGTCAATAGAAGCAGAATTTTACCTGGTGTCACATGTCACCAAAAAATACGTCATTTACACTAGTGCTGTGCCGAAGATTCAGCGGGGGATCCGAAGATCAATCTTAAAAGAAGGAACAGCGAACACCTCAGCGTCGATTTACTGTGATTGACCATACCCAATTTCTCCCACCTGGTCGTTGCGTTGGGCCAAGAACATCCTATCCAGTTGGGCTAGATTCTGCCATGCTCTGATCGGCTCCACTGGGCCGTGGAGCGTCCTGACAAATGAATCGAACCGCACAAGTTAAAGACACGGATTAGAATCTCAGTCGCGTCTCCGGTCGCTATTTTCAATTTTAACTTGTATTGAACTTAACATTTTTATTATAACTGTATCGTAGTGTTTGTAATAAAAGGTGGCGGTTACAAAACAAAGATTTCATATACTCTCTGCTCTACCACGGTACCACGAAAACATTGCAATATAGTGTACTCAAAGTATATGAAAGTTAATGCTAAAGTTATAAAACATCTTTTCAACACTTACCTTCCCGGAGGAAGAAAAGGGGAATAATAATAATAATAATAATAATAATAATAATAATAATAACTAGATACCGGATGTTAGGCAAAGTGCCTATTCTTTAATATTAAAGATATGATCAACATTTTAAAGTTTATATGGGGGGTATAGTTTCAATTTAAGCCAATTTTATTTTGCCTATTTCGTCTGTTTCTGCCTAAATAATTGCTTTAGTATCTAATGTTGCCTATTCTATGCATTTTCTTCAAAATAAAACTATATTGGGAAAATATGTAATTTAATATTTGAAAAAAAGATTGTGCCTCTTCCGAGAAATATAAGTGCTGTTTATAGTGATAAGATGCCGTAAAACTTGGGACTGCTATGTGTATTGATAAATTGCTGTAAAATTTTGGACTGCTGTGTGTACTGATAAAGTGTATAGCATTTGGACTGTTACGTGTAGTGATAAAGTGCTTTATAAAATGTATTTACCGAATATACTTGGAATACGTGTCAAACTTCGTTTTTATGTATACCGCTACAGTAAAAGAAAATATTAACAAACAGATATGTTTCTATCTTCTTGTAACATTATCTATGACTTGAATTTATTTTTTAATTGTATTTAGTATTTACCTTCATTATTTTGAGTTACATTTTAGTGCCTATTTTACTGCTTACTTTTTAAATTTTTAGTGTCTATTTGCCTGCCTATTTTTCAGGTTTTTAATGCCTAAACATCCGATCTCTAATAATAACGCACCTTAGTTATTTAACTATTCGCATTTAGTTTTGCGGGGGGAAGACCAAAAGTAGTTTCGCTCCCCACTGTTTGTAGGTCACTTGCCTCAAATTCCGAAGCTTCCATGCAGCATGCTATTAAGCTTGCCTCTAGGTCTTCATGTAGGAATTTTCTGATTTAATACCGTCCATTCCCTCTTTCTTCCTTCTACTTTATTTTTTATCATGCTCTTCAGTATACAGTTCTTCGTCAGGTAGGGAGGGAAAGAGGTAAAAGAAAATATAAATAGAGAAACAGCTGTGAAGCGTGTAGGTAGTCCTCTCGCTTTGGGGTTCGTTTGTTATTAAAATTCCTGTAGCTCAGTTTTGTATATATTCATGTTTCAGTGTACTACGAAGGTCTTCAGGACAAGCTGGCCCAAGTGAAGGATGCAAGAGCTGCGCTGGATGCGTTGCGAGAAGAGCATCGTGAGAAGCTCCGACGTCAGGCTGAAGAGGCCGAGCGACTCCGGCAGATGCAGATGGCTCATAAGCTGGAAATCATGAGGAAGAAGAAACAGGAGTATCTGCAAGTGAGTGACGCCCTCATTCGGGGAAATTCTTTCGTTTCATTCTATTAAGGTAAAGTCACGGAACTCACTCTAGGTTGTGTTTCTAGTCGGAGCCAGCGAAGGGGAAAATTTTCCTATCCATGCATTTGAAGCCTTATTATTTGTAACATTGATTGTAATAATACATGTCAAAATCTCAGATCTAGTGACTTTTTAGTATTGAACGCATCGAGAATATAGATGTTCATATCTCAGTGGGCTCACATAATTATTAGAACTTAGTTGTTCATTGCATTGCGAGAAATGGCTAGCTGACGTTGAGGTTTCACCTATAGAGCGCTGGTATAAGAGTTAAAATTTCCGTTGCTCAGCTGGTTTCAATATTGGATGAAGTTATAGCCGTGGCGTTTTTGACACTTTATCATTGGCTCAACCCATTCATCAAAAGTGAAAATAAAAAGAATATTAATGGAGTGGATATACGCTTTTGAAAGTGATTGTACAAGTTTTCTCGATGGTTAAATGGCAGACATTTGGTCAGCTGTAAGTTAGATAAGCTACACATGGAATAAACGCAATTACTCGTGATACAAAAGTTTATTTGTGGAAAAAAGATTATTATTATTATTATTATTGTTGTTGTTGTTATTATTATTATTATTATTATTATTATTCAAACCCAACATGTCTTTGATTGTAACATGCTGAATTTTCGGACTGCGAATTCTCCGTAACATATAAGATATTTGTAGAAAAGGATGCTCGAAAGATATTAAAAACTATAGATTTAAACTATAGATTAAAACTATTTACGAAATTGTACGAAAATGTATAAAAACAGTATAATGTGAAGTATTATGTAAGAATTTAGTTCTTAGTTTTCTGTCCATGATAGTTTATTCGGATATTTTATTCTTGACGTTGAAAAGCACTCCCTGCTTCGAGCCTCATAGAATAAGATCATAGGTTGAAGATAAAAGCAGTTATTTCATTATATCCTAATATCTCCACGAAAATTGCGTTCAGTAAAAAAGCTTCACATAATAAATTGTCTGAGACGCGGAAGAAATGTCACGAAACACAAAAGCAGAAGAATAAAAAACAATAGAATGTGCTTATATATAGTCCATTAGCACATTTGGAAATATGTAAAGATATTTCGTGTAGGCTTGGATACTGTCTGTTACTTGGATATCTTGTCTAGTGCGAGTGCACGTATTTTTTTTTTAATCCAGTCATTTGTTAGTTATCAATCGATATCAGTAAGTATCAATTAATATCGCCATTTATAAAATGACCTTGAACGTATTGACAGTGTGAAATACAAAGCTGTATTGCAGAGTTACTATACAAGTTAATTGTATTTGTGTTCCAGTACCAGCGTCAGTTGGCTCTTCAGAAGATCCAGGAACAGGAGAGGGAGATGAAGATGAGGCAAGAACAGCAGAAGCAACAGTATTTGATGGGGAAGATGCCTCCTTACGGACCTACATTCAGGGCGCCAGGTAAACATGAAGATTAATGCAGAATTTAATGGTTTTAGTTAAGACGGAGTCATGTACACTCATGTCCAAAATGATTGTCTCATATCTTTAACTGTTTTCTTGTAAGAATGTAATTTGATAATGATTTTGCAGCGTACTTTTAATACTGATACTGTATGTATAATTGAAAAATGTATATTTGTGGTAAATTTCGTAGGAAAAGAGTTATAAATACGAAAAATTAGAATGAATGAAACAAAATGTTGCTAAATGGACGACAATGTTTATTTTAGTTTTATTGTTCTTATTTGCTGCTCTTTTGACATGAAATTTGCCACATACATGTCTTTGCCAATTATACACATACTAACATTATAAGAAATACCGGGCGAATTCGTTATCAAATTATATTCCAACATTAACATATTTATGGAAATGCGGCAATAATTTTGGACATGAGTGTACATTAATTATTTCATTGAAGATTTCAGTACATTGGATAGGAATAAGCTGTAAGAGGTTTTTCGTAACTAAATTGTTAGCGTTACCCAGTTAGATTCTCGGAATAGCGTGTGCGCTTCAGAGGGTCAAGTCTCAAGTATTTTTGGTGCTGAAATTGAACGCCTAAGTTCAAAATAAGTAAGAAATTAGATACAAAGCAAGAATTAATTTATATTGGAGTATCTTCTAATCTCTACATTTAGGTGTTAACTGGCTAAGTACTTATTTGTTCTTCTAACAATATTCTTAGAACCTCGAAATACTTTCAATGCGTAAACACTAAAACTACCGATGCGTTTTAGCTATTCACCAACTCATAACACATTTATATCTTTTGGTCCTACAGCTCTTTGACCATCTACCAAAACGTTAAAACACCATCAATATAAATATTCGTCCATTTTTTCTTTCTTAATTTCTGCATTGCTTTTCCTTTTCTTTCCATTTGTACTGTTCAACACAAAATGACGAAAATATGTCATTTTCGTTGGTAGTCTACGCTGGAGAGCCAGATATCATTCAGTACTATTCTTCTGATAAAATCAACTTGATCTCACAAGCGTGTATGGAATTACGTTTGAATGACTTCAAATCCGGCATTATTCCAGGATTGGAAAACTGTGTTTGTGGATTTTTTTTTTTTTTTTTTTTTTTTTTTTTTTTTTTTTTTTTGTCTTACAGAATCGTCCATTCCGACTTCATTCTGGAGGGCAGGACAGTAAACAAGGAGTTGTATGTTAAGTATTTTATGCAGTTTGCGGTAGTCTGTTGTTTGAAAGATGGCAGGTGCATATTAGTACCTTTCTCGTTGCAATGCTCTTACAACGTCTTTGCTGGAACATTCCCCGCTTATTCACCGAATTTGGACCCCAGTAATTTTGGTTTAATTATAGCAGTTGAACGTTTCTTTTCAGCACTAAGGCTTATACAAGACTTTTCAAATTCAAATGGGATCTGAATCACTCCTAGGGTTTGTATCCGATGCAAGTACCTCACCAGGTATCGAACCCGGGACTCAATGTACAGAAAACGCGTTAGCTACTTGCCCAGGAAGGAACACGACTCTAGTTTGAAGGTGGTTTCATCAGTGCTTTTAGGAAATCAGAGTAGGAATCAGGAACTCAGCCTTCGATCTTTTCCCTCCTCCCTGGTCTAGTGGGTAACGCTCGCGCCTTTTTTTGTACGTGGTTCGGGGTTAGAATCAGGGGTGTCATTTAGGGGGGCAGGAGGGAACAATTGCTCCCCCCCCCAAGAGTTTGAGGAATACATATACTTTAAAAGATTGTCTACTAATATACTATAAAAAACGCGAAAGTCTTATGTCGGTGGTGCTCTTGCGCCCCTCAAGCAAAGTCTGAAATGCCCCTGGTTTGAATCGTGGTGCGAGAGCCCGGGAATTTGAACGGATTATAGTGGTTTAGATTCTAGCTGGAATTCTGTTCACGTTCCATATAACTTCGGTGCTGCGAAAGGGCGTTAAATTCCAACTAACCTACTCCGAACTTTCGAATTCTACGTTGTTTCCATATACTTGTATATCTAGGGTAACCAAATTCATCAAACGTAAACCTAGACATTCCTTCCAATTCTCAAAATGATTGCACTCTCTCACAGAATAAAATCTAAATACATAGGAAAATTATAAGTACCCGTATTTATTAAACAAAGGTGGATATAAACCTAGTTAGAAAATTATCAATGACCTCATTCTAATATGAAGAAGAATAGTATAAAAATAGTAATAGTAGTAGTAGAAACACGACCATAAGTTGATGTGTTGTTGTTGCTGAGAAATTATAAGCAACATAGAAGTAATGTAACATAGGACACAACGTATGAGAGTTCATATTGTCATACTAATATTATTATTATTATAGGTCCCCAGCAGAACTTCCCAGCAAATGCGGCCGAGAATTCTCCAGTACATGGACCATTTCCCCCGCAGATGATTCCTCCAGGAGCTCCTGGAAGTGGTCCGTATCCTCCTCCGTCAGGTGCTCCCCCTGCAACCACAATTCCTTCTGGGCCGCCCTTCCACGATTTCCCTCGATACACTGTACCAGGTAAGAAAAAAAAAATTCTTCATACAAGAGATTTGGTTTGTTGACTTTTTATTAGTATTTTTATTACTAATTTGTATTATATTTACTAAATACTAATACTCAAAATAACTACACTGATCAGTAATGCAAGTACGAACTTTTTTTTATGCAATGTTTCAGACCATTTTGTGAAGCACATGTACACTAATAATGTTAATCACCTTCAAGTTCATCTTTAGTTCCTCCAGTGTGTATAGCCTCTTAAACCTTACTTTTAAGGTAACCCCACAGGAAGAAGTCAGATCGGTTGAATGTTGACGCCATAATCCTTTAACCCTTTTAAATTTGGCTTTTTTTTAAAAGGTAAATTAGATTCAAGTCAAGTGGCTACAGCATCACTCCTCTTTATCGTAGGAACATGGTTCATACCTTGCTTTTTTGCACAATAGAGCAACCTTTCAAACGGTAGCATTCACATTTCCGTATGTGTCTCTGAGGCGGGAAATTTGAGAGAAATCGGGAGTTTCTAATTTTTTTTTTTTTTTTTTTTTTTTTTTTTTTTTTTTAATTTTGAGCCTCTCTTCGACCCCCGCCCTGTGTTAACGCAGAGATCTAACACTAAATGTGTGCAAAAAATTTCAAGCTTCTATCTTCATTAGTAAGGGCGGGAAAGATATTTACCAATGATCCCCACAATGCCCCAGATTACCGCAAAAGACCCTGATCTCAGGTAAAAAATTTCCTGAGGCATCCCTATTTATCCTAGGGTCATTTTTGTACCTCATTCTCTTCAGAATAGAACAACCTTTCAAACGGTTGCATTCGCATGTCTCCATCATGTATCTGAGGCGGGAAAAATCACGAAAAAAAGGATTTTTTGGTTAAAATAACCCTTTTTTTTACCTTTTTATCCCTCTGGACTCCTCCTTTGTGAACGCAGAGATCTGAAAATACTACTCGGTCGACTGAATGTTTGTGCAAAATTTCAGTCTTCTAGGTACAAAAATAAGCCCGCTATAAAGAATGGCTTAACAAAAAATATCTATTTAAAGTTGACGTCATCACCCCCCATGTCTCGACGTAGAAAGGCGTGAAACCATATGTATCGTGTTCTACAATGCCTCTAGACTTGAAGGAAAAAAAAAACGAAGTGAAAAGCTTTATTGGTTCTTTTTTAATCGAAAAATGAAGACAGTATTTTAGTACCTAAAAATAGGTACTATAACTTAAAAGGGTAGGTGATACGCTCGCCAGAAAGAGAAGGAAAAAAGAAACACACACGCATGAAATTCATGGAGTTGTTAAGTGTGACATGTAATGTCGAGCTGTGCAATTCCATGGTTGTCCACAAATGAGCGAAACTGTGCACAATACAGTTACGCGCTTGTCTTTATTCGGGTCCTTCAATTCATGAACACTGCGAACATGATTTGCACGAAAGTATGACCTCTTCATTGCTTTCTGAGCACTTCATATGAAATCTGAGAGTGCGCTGACACTCTCCTACGCTTTTTGAGGGCGAACTGAATCACATTTTTAATCTCAGCCAGTTTAGCATCAGTCAAAATGGGTGATCTCTTCTCTTTCTGCAACAGATCCGCATTCTTTAAAACAGGCGATTAATCTCGTAATGGTTGAATTGTTAGGCACTGCCACATCATGATATTTCCTGCGAAATTCGTCTGCAACACATGCATAAGAATATTCACTGATAAAATACTGTTCAGTAATGAAAACTATTTGCTCTTGGGTGGGACCACGGTGGCTCAGTGGTAGTATTCATCTCTGGTGCCTGGAGTCCCTGGCTCGATCCCAGCTCACGCCAAGTGAACTTTGTGGTGGACAAACACCATGTGCGTGGGTTTTTTCGGGGTTCTCCAGTTTCCTCCCATTCTTCATTTCATTCATTTCTCAATATCACTGTGTCCTTTAGCGTAGCCGGCATAACTGTGGGACATAAAACTGAAGGATTTCATTTCATTTTTTTTTTCTTTGCTCTTGGGAAAACATGTTCACTAAGGAATATACAAAGCACTAATGCAATACACTCGTGTGTTCAATACACATCTCAATAGCGTCTAAGGCAGCCGCGGTGGCTCAATGGTACAGCGTTCACCTGTAGTGTTTGGGGTCCCTAGTTCGATCCCAGTTCGCGCCAAGTGAACTTTGTAGTGGACAAACCGTGTGCGTAGGTTTTCTCGGGGTTCTCCTGTTTCCTCCCACTATTCATTTCATCCATTTCCCATCATCACAGTCTCCTTTAGCTTAGCTGGCATATGCGTGGGACGTAAAACTCCATTTCATTTCAGTGGCGTCTAAGTGTGTTGTTGATAATACGTAACGCCATCTAGCGGTAACTAATGGAACTTTTCAACTATAACACTATTTACAAACAGTTGAATTTGGATGTGCGCGATTTTTGGATTTGCATGGTAACCGCATCAAATTAAGTATCGTTGTCGATGTTTGCATGCATAGTTGCAAGAGTTAATGAAAATTTTAACTGATTAAAATTAACGAATTAAGGCTATGATAAAAATAATTGAATCAATTAAAAATTAATGCTAGGAAAAAGTAACTGTTTAAATTAATTTCAAAGTTAATTTATTAAACTTATTATTAATTATCATTTTTATTAAAACTTAGAATTTTAGTTGTCAAGGTTTGTGTAAAAAAATTAGTAGACAAAATGAAGAATTTACGATTAATCGTTCCAGTCGTTACGAATTCTTTAACGATTATCAATTAATAATTAACTCGTAGAAGTATTAATTGTTAACCAATTTATTTAATCCTTAATTTTTTTATGGATTTATATGTAATCATTTAGTATGGTAAGAGAGAAATAATTTGTGATTTTCTCAGATGGCAATTTAATTTTGCAGGAATGCCTGGATCTGTGCCTCCTCCTCCTAGTCAGCCTGTGATGCAGGGTGGTCCTATGCCAGGTCCTCCAGCTCCAGGCCCTGGCTCGATGCCAGGGGGACCAGCACACGTACCACCTGGTCCTATGCAAGGCTCCCAAGCGCCAGGTGGCCCTTCTATTCCTGTAGGACCACCACCTCCTAGTCAACAGGGTCACATGCAAGGACCTCCAGGACAACCAGCTCAGCCTCCTATGCCTCCAAACCAACCGCCGAGTGGTGGCCCAATGCTTGGAGGTCCCCCAATGCCAGGCCATGTGCCCCCGGGGGCTCCGATGCCAGGGCCAGGGATGCACCCTCAGTTCCAACCGCCGCAGGGAGGGATGATGCCCAACCACCAGCCTCCGCCTCCACAAAAACAGGAGCAGCCAAACGCTGAGCAGACAGGAGAGCTGATAAGCTTCGATTAATTAATCGACCCGTTTTAGGAAAGACGCTTTCAGATACCTAGTTAAGTTTGCCCTTAAGATTAGAAAATTCAGTTGAGTTTCGCTGAGGAGTTTTCTAAGCAGCATCATGTTGATCAGTATAAGTGCAGGTGAAGGGTATTCTATATAATAATTTCACGCTATTATTCACACTATAGCGTGGAGTCTGAATATACAGTTGGATCGAGTAAGCAATGAGAAACGCTGTATCTGAGTAGTGCTTAATCGTGGAATCTCCGAAAGCATTAGATTGAAAGAACCGAGTTGCCTAACTGCTATTTGTATATATTTATACACTTCCAATTTGGAATCTTTAGTTTTTTGTTCAATAAAGCATCATTGTTTGAAATACGGAAAACTTGGAACAAACCAGTGGGGGATGATAACAAGACATGTTAGCATGTAGAACCAAGAGTGTGGTATTTCTTTTTTTTTTTCTGAAATGTGCTAAATATTTTTTTTTTAAGTTGTTTTTGCAATAAAGTCAAAAAAGTAGTAAAATGTGGACTCAAACCTTATTGTGCAATAAATTGAGGTGTTTGGTATTAATATAAAAACTAATCTCTTCTAGAAATTTAATTAACCCATCATTGAAATATATTTCACTGTCTTGTGGTAGTACATGGTTGGTTGCATTCAAGAGTTTTGTTGAAGGATACTTCGGAGACCATATCATTGAACGAATACTGCAATCCACACCCTGTATTTCCTCTTTATTGCATATTGATGTTCTTGTAAATAGATAAGCTTTGCATGCACTGACGATTGGAGAAGTGTTAGATGGTGATCAGTTGTAATCAATGGCGGCTTTAGCGGCTAGGCACGTACCTACCCAAAAATGTTGAAAAATATATAAACACTAAAAGATACAATAAAGAGTAAATATACTTGTATTTTCCACTATATTAATGGTAGATAATTATTTAACAAGTAGCATCAGCCACTACTGTTAAAAGTAATTTTCTACTGCCATTAATCAAATGTGTGTATGTATCCATAAGCGAGGGAGCGAACCTACCCAAAATTAAAATTCTAAAGCTGCCCCTGATTGTAGAGGACATTTTTTTCACCTCCATGTTCAAATATAAAATTTCTGTGCATATATTTCTGATCGGATAATACCATTCTTCTTCTCAATTAATTCTGTATGTTTAATTGAGTTGTGATAATTATCAGGAAATGGTACAATCTCTTTCGTAGGTTCATATTTGGTTGGTTTCTTGAATTCGGATGTTAAGGTCGGCATAAGTGTGGGACGTAAAACTTAGAATTAATTTCATTTTTCGGATGATAGGATTTAGATATATAATAAGCGAAACTTCGTTATGACCGTGCGTTCACTATGAATGAATTAAAAATTCTTAGATTTGAAACATTGTATTACACAAAACAGCTGTAATATGACTGTACGGTATTCAGAAATTGCAAAAAAAAAAAAAAAATCGAAAGGTATTTTGATGTTTCTAATAGAAGATTGTCCATGTAAGAAAAAGAAAATGCTTCAAAATTAAAATTTTGCCTGCATGTTCATCGTTGAAGTCGCGTTTTTAACATAGGATGACCATCTCAATTTTCACAATAAAATATGTTGGAACACAAGCACAGGAATTCCGTCATATTACTCCTTGCAAATTTTCCACAGGTAGCAAGGGAAAATTTTACATTTTGTTTGTATATCTAAATCCGAAAAAGTCCGTTGGACTTTTATGAGTGATTTTTACAGGAACGTTGTGCAAGGCAATAATACTGTGTTTAACTCCTTGAAAATCGGGAAGCAGAAGAAAGTTTAAAAATTGTGCCAAATACAAGAGCTCACATGTAATGTGGGAGAGTTTACAACCCTAACTATTATTTCAAATGTTATTGTGGTCCTGGGATAACAACATCCATTCAACAACTTACTGATATTAGTACAAGCTAGAACATGCATTGTGCTATATTTTACTGTGAGAATACAATGTTTTATTTCTTTTTCATGAAAGTAATATTTTTATCTGATGAGTGAGCGTCGATCGTTAGTTGAGATCTTGTACCTCTTTGATTGCAGTGAAATGTCTTTGTCTCAAGTATCTTTGTGAATCATCCTAAATAATGATGTTGCTTAGAAAATTGAAATATTATTCCATCTTTCCTAAGAACATGTTGTATTGATTAACAAAAGGATCTTTTTTTAAGTGTATATTTATAAATATTTTCTTAATATAAGCTTTTATTTTATTTTTTTTAATCCCGAAGACATTACTCATAGGTAATATTTTGTTTGAAATATATTTAAATGTAATTGTTATTTTAAAATTATAATATCCATAAATGAAATAATGTATAAAGAAATAAATATTTCCAAGTGTTAATGTATTCTTTGAATATTTTGAATATGCGTTGCCTTTCTAGGGCTAACAGAATTTTGAATGCTAGTTTTTATCATAAAACTCTGAACTTTACGTAAGCGATTCGTATCAGTGTTTTAAAGAAGTAAGGATTCAGAGGTCAGAAAGTACGAGGGTACGCTATTTTCAAAAGTGTATGGCGTGACGCTTAAATTTCTTGTCTTAATTCTCTTGCAAGGAATATTACAAGTATACGCCGGAGCTCTAACAGCCAAGTCGACTACGTCACTGAAAATTGTTTTAAGTTAAAATATGTACGAAAATGTCCCGATCCAAGATCGACGATTAGCTGTTATAACTAGATTGTGTTACACACTTTTAATGTAATTAAGAAGAAGCAGTGCTTAACACGTTGGAAGTGTAAAACATAGTATTAAGATTGTAAGAAACATTGACTTTTCTAAAGTAATAAATTGTTAGTTGTAAAAAATGAATTAAAAAAGAGCAAAGCACCCGGATACTTATCGTCTAAAGTACCATCTCCTCTCCACTTAAATTTCCCGCTACTAGTAATAAACCTTTCTTGGCACACACTGCCACCTATGGAAGAAATAATGTATCAGCTTTAACTGTCTACTTGCGTCAGTTGAGTAGAAGTTATGAACCATTAAACCTATACAAATAAGGCATAAGATCATTTACTACAGCCAACACGAAAAATTTTGATGGTAGATCCGTATTTGTGATCACATCATGAGTCAAAATTTACAAATGCTATTCCATAATAACATGCGTCCTTCTTAGACGTTATTCAATACGCCAAACTTAAAATTCGGGATGTCTCCCTACTCGAAGCCGTGTATGCTAAGGGTACGGCTACAAGAAACAATAAGGGCGTATTCAGGGTCGCTCTTACGTATGATTGGCGTCACACTAAGGGTTTGACTAACGCAGGGCTCAAACACACACAAGAACTACTCTTGAATATGTCCCTAAATGATTTAAAATGGAAGGAATATCTAAAATAACGAAAACATAATCATATTAATAATTTTATTATTGTTGAAGCAATTCCCTTACTACATGCAAAATCGAAGAAACTGAGTCATTGAACAGGATGTATTGATTCTATTTATTTTAAAGCAAAATTTGAAGAATGAATCATGCAGTTATTGATCTGCTGGATAGTATCCGACACAATATAATTTCTCCAAGTGGAAGCAAGTACGCATTGAGGACTATCGGTCAGAAACATCCGGGGAGACGCTCATGTAGCAGAAGACGCCGGCGCCAGGAATTGGTTTGGCTGAGACGTACGCCCTGCCATCTGGTGAGCGGCGACAAATAGCAGGAGCAATTACCCCACACCGAGGCAGACTCGGAATCCTTGATTGCAAATCGTTGCCCTGAAGAGAAAAAATAGTTACATATAGTTAATGAAGACTCGTGTGTTACAGCACTCTGTGTTTTCTAGTAGGGATATTAAAATTCGTATCAGAAAACAGCGAGTACTGAAGCATTTTCTACCATTGCGTACGCCAATGTGCTGAAATAGTATTATGGATTCTAATAAGTTACGTGATAATATAGTATATGCAGAGCTCAGAATGACTAAAGCGTGTGCTGTGCAGATGAGCCTATGCCTTTCACATCGTGGGGAAGTTTTATTGTTTTGAGTTTAAGGTTCCTCTTTAGTAGTGATACCATGTAAGACACGAATCGACAACCTAGTGTGGGGTTCAAACCAGATTAGCTGCCACCAGGGATTGAACTCCAGCCTACCCTGGAGGAGGAAAATCATTTTAGCCACGAGGGAACTTATTTTCAAGAAAGAATCGGCGAAACGTAAGCAGTTCTGCAAATGTGGGATCAGGAAGTCGCCATAGACAGTTATAATTTCAAGTTATAGTCCAGGAGAAAATTCTCCGATCATGCTTAACCTGGGTTACCGGCATGTTTGTATTGCTACTTTCACTCCCGTTTGGTGCATTCAAATGCCTCCTCCCAGGGGTATCTTCTGAAATCATCACTGAACAGACACAGCAGAGCACTGTTCATAAATACCAGTGTCATTGATCCTCATATTTTCGTAACAAGTGTAAAATAAATATCACTCTGATTGGTTAGAAAACCGTCTACTACCTCGATTAAATAACTTGCAACCTATGGTGATTTTCCAGGAAGTGAAACTCCCTCGCATTCATTGAAACATCGCCTTACAGTGATTGGACGCGATAGTCCCACAGTGTGGCCAACATAATCACTCATCTAGACTTCCCTGTACGATTATGTCAAGGACAAAGTATTGAACACAACCGACCTGGACACATCATAACCAAGGATAATGGACGCAGTTGCAACTCTAGTATTACACAATGCATGGCATGAAATCCAGTATCGTTTAGACATCCCGCGAGTCTCACGTATGGAGTCCACTGATAGCGCTGCAAAATGTTCGTGAATTTGGCCTCTTTTACCACAAACCATACATTGTAAAGAGTAAATACTTGTTACTCGCCCAAAGATATACGTCAATTCGCATATAGGCATCTTATTTCGGCAATTGCATGCTGTTTCAAGTGTCCTCCGCAACAAGACTGCAAGCTTTACGGACGGAAACAGATAGAAGAGTTCACTGTTTGAGGGAAATTTAAAGTGAAGAAAGTAATTTCTATATATTTCTTTATTTTTCTTCAATAGCTTCTTTTGAATATTGAATAGTATCTCCCATAACTTATGTTCGCTACTTTCGACGTATTATCAGTAGTTCTTTTTTGCCCGTTTACATTGGTGCCTTTTGCTGGAAATCAGTATATGCCATGATAAATTATTCCAGTAACGTTATTTCTAACTAGCATATATTTCCCGCTTCGCTGGGTTGAAACAAAAATTTAAATGCACAACTCCGTATCTCATGTGTTTAGTATCCGTGAAATATACTGTTTTCGTTTTTAATGGCATCGATTTAAACAGCATCGGAAAGATCATGATCGTCTCGGCGACCCCGAAAACCATGGATTCGACACTAATATTGGTCATTTTCGATCATATTATTGTTTCCCTCTCCCAAGTTGCGGAGCTGAATTTGGTTTTAAACGGGATCGGGAGTGTCACCGGTCATCTCAGCGACCCCGGAAACTATGGATTCGACACTAATATGGGTTATTTTTTTATCAGTTTTATGTATTTTCCCTTCCCCTCTCACAAGATGCGGGGCTGAATTTGGATTTAAAAGCATCACAAGTGTCACTGATCATCTCGGCGACCCTAAGAACTATAGATTCAACAACATTAATATCGGTCATTTTCGACCATTTATCTATCTATCTATCTATATCTATCTATCTATATATATATATATATATATATATATATATATATATATATATATATATATATATATATATATATATATATATATTTTTGCGGGCCATGGCATCGGAAGTGGCACCGTTCATCTCAGCGACTTAATATCGGTCATTTTCGATCATTTTTAAATATGTCTACTCCCCAGTTGCGGGGTTGAATTTGAATTTAAACGGGATCGAAAGTATCACTATACATCTAAGCGATCCAGAAAACTATAAATTCGACACTGACAGGGCCCATTTCCGATCATTTTTATATATCTCTTTCTTCCCCAAGTGGCAGGGATGATTTTGGATTTAAAGCGGATCGGGAATGTCACTGTTCATCTGAATGATCACGAAAACTATGGATTAGACACTATATAGCTCCCCTTCTCCAAGCTGCGGCCCACGGCACCAGAATTATCACTGTTAATCTCAGCTACTCGTAAAACTATGGATTCGACACTAATATTAGTCATTTTCCATCATTTTTAAATGTTTATCCCCCTCACCTACATTGTACCCTCCCTCTCCCAAACTATCAGGTCTAAACTTGGATTGAAACAGCATCAGAAGTGCCACTGTTTCTCGCATCGACCCCGAAAACTATGTATTCAACACTAATATCAGTCTTTTTTTTTTTTTTATCATTTTTACATTTCTCTGCCCCGCCCTTAAAGTCACGTACGTTGAAAATTTGATTGAGATCGGTTGGGTGGTTCAAGAGTGATGAAGTCACAAAGGCAGTCATTTTTATTTTTTATATATATGTCTCCCCCTTCTCCTAGGTTGGCAAGTCAAAATGAAACGATAAAAAAAACACCCAAGGCCCGACCCCCATCTATGAGATTGGTTGGATGGTTCAAAAGTTATTAGGTTTTATTAGTTTTTTATTTATACGTCCCCCTCCCCTGTGATCTACCGTTAAAGTGAAATTACAAAAAAAAAAAAAAAAAATGTTTCCAGATCAGAACCTCATGTATCTTGAAAATTTGATTGAGATCGGTCGGATAGTTCAAGAGTTATTGATTTTTATATATCTCCTCCTTCTTCACCCTTAGTTGTTCCGTCAACTTTAAATCATAAACACGATTCCAGGCCTGAACCTCATCTATGTTGAAAATTTGATCAAGATCGGTCGAGTAGTTCAGGAGTTAAGTTTTCTACCATGAAAGTAAATAGCCTAAAACCAGCCCAGCCTCGAACCTCATCCATGTTACAGATTTGATCGAGACCGGTCGGGCGGTTCAGGAGATTTAGTCACAAACATAGTGATTTTCGATTATATATATATATATATTGTAACCAATGTAAATTATGCTATTTATAGAAACTTAACGTCGTCGTAGCAGGCAGGTAAACAATTGGTGAAAGTAGCATAGAGTATGATGTTTTGAGATCACAGTATTTTTAACACCCCATTTGTTTCAGATGGAGAGAGCAGAAACAAAAGTATGAGAACTGTTGACTCTGGTAATCATGCCCTCTTTGTCAATATCCAGTGGACCTTCCAACAGGCTTCAGCTCCAACCCAGACTGTATCACGGCGGACGAATGCTCAACTGGCAACCTCATCTCAACCACACTTGGACTATGATTTATAGTTCGTATTGCGTCCCTGAAGCATGCCTTTGCGCAAGCAGTAGCAGCATTTCCTTTAGAAATGGTGCGTGCTGTCAGTAACGACTGACTAACGCGTTTACTGGCCTATATGACTACTCACGACGGACATTTTAGTAACATGGACCTGTCGCTTGCGCACTGGACTATAGATAATAAATCCCTGTATAGAACATGCCCATGATCACTTTTGTGTACTGTATGCCATCTACCGTTATGTGTGTCAATCCTTTGTCATATTCGTGTTAACGGTTTGAGTCCGACGTTAAGAAGTGCTCCCCATCTTATAGCCTCGGCACTTGAAGACAAACGATTCAAGGTAAAACTTCAAATTAAGCAAGAATAGCAAGTTTTTAAGTATTTCGGATGACATACAACTATTTGTGAAAGGAGTTTTGAGAACCTTTCCTTATCTATGTGAAGAAACTTACTAGCATCTCAGCCAACGGTGGAATTTCTCCCTGTGGTGGAGGCTTTAAGAAGATATCAAACAGTTGACCGTTCCTCACCATGATCCTCAACATTTGAATGTAATCATTCCTCAGTTTCGCATTCCCTGGAGTTTCGTTCGGAATCATTGTTAGCCTTCGAACCCATTCGGCACATTTCGCTCGGTCTGCAAATATATTTGGAAAGTAAATTACTGTTTAATTAAAATTAATTTATGTAATAGCTAATACATCGTAAATATATAATAAAGCTTATGTAAACCGTATTGTTAGGCAGAATACTAGGAGAAAATACAGAACGTTGATCCATATGTGTGTGTCCAATTTTGACGTCTCACATACCTTAGGAAAAAAAACAGGACACCATCGGTTGCTCTCGATGTGAGCACCACATGTCTTGGCAATAGTTCTGCGCCGTGACTTCCTTTGTAGGAGGCTTCGTTGAAGTACAAGAACGGAAATCTTGAGCCAGTCCTGGTAAGTTTTCCAGAGGCCATAAACAGTTGTGACACGACGAGATGCAAGTGCTCTTTTCCATAGGCCAAACCGACCAAAACCCATGGGATGTCATCAGATTACTTCACTAGTATGTCCTGAAAGGGAATAGCCTCAATGTGTGTCAATCTGTCACCAGCTATCTGTTGCAGAAATCTCTGTGTAAAATGGAATGTACTTTACGTGATGAGATCCTATCCACGTGCACACGGACTTGATTTGTTGCATTTCCATACAAATAAGGCAGATCTGTTTAAATTAGTGAATGGATATATTGTTGGTAAAGTGCGGAGTTGATTTTGCAGTTTCAGGCACGTGCTGAATTGTTAACTTGCTTTCATAACAGTATCCCACGAGAACCAGAAATCCCATCGAGAATCTCATATAGAGTATTGCATTGTGGGGAGCAGAAAAGTAGCCATTACAAAGCGACAACAAAATAATATTGTACTTGAGCCTAAAATTTGTATGTTGAGGAGAATGAAACAAAGAGCTGTTTGGAACGATAAATGAATGAGGTACATTAGGAATACTAGTAGTAGGGATATAAATATATAATTTGAAATATTTTTTTAAAAAAATACATTAAGACATTGTTGGAGAAGAAATAGTACTGAGTGATGTGGTAGAACATATGATGGAAGGAAAATAATAAAGGTAAAGAAATATGAAATTAATGGATAATATTAATGGTACAATTCCTACATCAAGACTGAGTACCCTAAGGATCACAATATATGGAAACTTCTAAATATGAAGCAAGTGACCTACCAGTGATGGAATAACATATTATGATTAATTATATTGGTAGAGGTAGAAACCGGATTTTGTTATCTCTTAATTCAAGTAGCTTCTCACTTACGTCGTGATCTTGATATATTTTAGTTGGGATCTAAAAGCATTCTTTTTATTCTAGTATTTTCCCTCAACTTTTGAATCCCAGAGGCGACCATGGATGCAACTTCGACTTTTGTGCGACATACCCTTGTTATTTTGACTATGTAAAAGTTTATCAGCCTTAATAGACCATACTATCAGAATGTTCCACTCCATTTCGGCATCCGTAAATGCCGTATTCATAAGCCCAAACTTAAGTCCAAATAGCCTGTTCCCTATTACTGTCCAAAAGTAGAGATGATTTATTAATAATTAAAAGTTATAACACTGAGATGTAAGTGGTAATGTTAAATCTATTATCATTGTTTTGAACGTAATTGTTAAGCGTATTCTTATAAACATGTTGATACGAGGATATTATAGTGACAATCAGTGGCGGCCGGTGGATTGTGGTATCGGGTGTTGCAGTACAAACGATAAGAGACAGAAGATATAAAGTTGACTGATTAACTAATCAACATAGATGCAAATACTATGTGACATGTTAAATTAAATAAAATTCTGTTTTTAAAAAATAAAAAATGCAGAACATTTTATCCGATTAATTACCTTAATTAATTAGTAAGTTCATTCTCCTCTCTTTGATTGGAGCAAATCTGTCTAATACATGCTGGTTGAACTGTGGTATTCTTATTGTCAGGTCTTTTTCGATGGAAGCATAACCAATGGTGATAACCTTTCTTGGGACATTCAATTCCTTGAAAGTGTCAATTCTTTCTCATGTGGAAAAAACTTTTCGGCTTTTGCTGACGCCATAGGTACTGTTAATATTAATTTCAAAGCTTTGTAGATTTACTAAATATTTTTTCTAGATTATTGCGAACGATTTATTCTAGCAAACTCAGTCCTTGACAGTGATCCGAATTCCTCTTTAGCGTTGACTGAAGAGAGTTCGTAGCAGAGATTAGTGTTATTAAAAAAATGTACATTGAACACACTTTATTCACAGTTTATCCAGGAAAATTTAAAATAAATTGAGGAAATGTATCTGGTCCAAACAACACTACTGCATAAGATATCCTGTAAATTTAAACTGGATTTTTTTTTTCGAACACTTTCCTGAATTGCCTTTTGCTTGTTTTGTCTAAGCCTTAATTGCAAATTTTTCCTCAGTTGAAAGCTGGTCAATGTTTTTTGTAAGTTATTTACAGAAGTCATGGTATACAGTTCATTCAGAATTTGTAGGTTTACAGAATTAAAGCACCCACAATAAAATTAAACCTAATAATTAAAAACCAAACCAGCTGATACAAAATAGGTACTGGTATATGAATTACGAATGTCAAATATTCATACATCAACACACACATGTGCGTAAAAGAAAAAACTACATTCCAAATCATCCGTCTTGCTTGTTACGCAATGCAAGATGAACACAATATACTTCCACATGAGGCAAAACAATGCTTACCAATGTGATATGTTCTGGAAAGGAAACCTCGAAACCCGCCAGATGAAGGATCAGTATGTAACAGAAGCCAAAAAAAATCAAAGAACATCAAAACAAACAGCACTGCCAGTTCTACACCCAGAAATGTTAACTGGGAGGGGTCCAAAGTATTCGGGGGAGGTCCAATACGTCTACATAATATGGAACCTGTCTTATACTGCACCCGAAAAGACGATAAGTAATTCTTACCTACTGTCACCTATATTTTTAGAAAAAATGGTAGAACGATTATTTTATAAGAAAAGAAGAGTACATGATGAGGCGTAAAATAAAATATTTAGCATACATCAAACGTTTCTGTGTTAAAAAAGTATAATTTATTAAGAAAGTCTACAAATGTTAGTCAAGTTTCGAAATTTTTGGGAGGTCCGGACCCGGTGGACCCCTCGTGGCTACGCCCCTGAGCATTGCTAACTAGTCCCAAATTCAATATGACGTTCCTCATCATACAGTTTTATGTGGAAATTATCAAGAGTATAAAATATACTTATTATATAAAAGAAATATGTTTATACTAAAATACTATCCACAGAGAGGGGGGAGGGGAGCGATTCTACATGCAGACTTATTAATATTTGATTCACAAATTACTGTAGAAGAAGCCTTCATTATCAATGTAAGCTCAGAATTAACTTGTAAATGCTGGTCTACTTTCATTTGTTTTCTCCTCTACTAGATATTTTCTTTCTTATTTTGTAATTCTGCAATCACTTTTTTTAATTGTTATTATATTGATTTGCTTCAGTATGGTCCCGTAATTTAAAAATATGAATGCATAAAAACAAATTCCAGTGACAGAAAATTCAGAAATCTTATTTAGCGTGAAAAACTTTCTTGTTCACTGGAAACCGTGCTGTGTTGCAGAAGCACTGCAACGACCAGTCCCTTTAACTTCTGAGATAGGGGAAATGAGACTTAACATTTGCTCCAATTGCCGCGCTGAAGGAATCTGGTCGTTGCATGCTCGCTGCAACACAATGTAAATTAGAGACTCTGTGACGTATTATTTTTCGCTTTTTAAAACGGATTAACGGAATGGACAGTTACAGAAGTAAAAAATATGTTATTTAAAGTGTATATATGGAAGTATTAAAAAGTATTTTTTTCTGTTCTTTACTACTATTGCTAATAATATTTTTTTCTTGAAATATTTTGGTCGTTGCGCAACGCTGCAACACTAACATTAGCCGCCACTGGTGACAATAGTCATTTCCCAGTCATTCCAGTAATAGCTATAATGGGTTAAACGTAGTTCCATGCAATAAGTTATTCATCGGTCTTCTTTAAAAAAATATATATTTAAGTTATTATCCTATATGTAATGTAAAAGCCACTTGATAGGGATCCAATTTCTCGAAGTTATTATCATGTCAACTGTGATTGGAAACGTATGAAAACAATTTAAAAGATGTGTTATAAACTTTTTCCTTTTATGTTGTAATAGTTCATAATAAAATATTAAGTAAGTCAGATTTCCAATTTCTTTTCCACACCAGCAGAGATTTGTATTTCTTTTCTTTCCTTATACAGAACAGTTTTTGTTTGTGTTAAAGCTGTGTTTAATATTATACGATAAAATAAGACAATTTTCGATATAGACCACGTTCTTAATACATCCCAAGCATTATCTACCAGGTCATCCGTTATATTCGAGTAATGTCTGCCAGGGCCTTCTCTGTTTTTCTTTTTCCATTGACTACCAGAATATTGCACGAGCGAGTGACTTCTACGAGTAAATGCATGAATGTTCCCAATTGCTCATATCGAATAATTCAACCGGATCAAACTGCTTCAGTGTGTTCCGAGCATCAGTTAGTTCACTTTTAAAGCATAAAGCAAAGTAATAGGAAATGGGAGTTAATTTCTGTCCAGAGAATGGCATAATCCGTGAAACGCAAGTAATCAAACTTCTTGGAAATATTTTTATTTATTATTTTTTTTTAGAAGAAAACATAGAGACTTCATATACCAGAAAACATTAATTTTTGCACGATAGTTTAATATCAAGCAACGAAGATTATTAGTTTTAAAGACAGGAAAGTATCCTAAAATCTGTTATCTGCTGTTCACTCAATCTATTACCTCAAACATAGAAAATTTAGTATAATCCAAAAGGATTTAATGGTGCCAGAAACCAAGTTTTGTAAGATGGATTCCAAAAAGTGCCTTAGTTCTTAATAACCTGCCTTGATTCTAGTTTGCATTTCAAAATAATAATAATTTATTTGAATTGGCCCAGAGTCGGGTTTGTTTCTGCATTGATGAATCAAGCGTTTGTGAACCATGAATTGAATAAATACTTACCATAACCTCTTTGAACAAACATAATCCTTTGTGCAATGTCACGAACAGCATAATCGAATTCTCTGTTGTGTCTTCGAAGACTCTCGAGCTGTGGGTTCAATTCCTCTTCTGCTTCCTCCATCTTGCTATCTCACCGATGGCAAGCAACTTGAAAAAAGGAGAGTTACTTTGTAGCCAGGAGATTTCGGTGCGTTTATTGTTATCGCATTTCAACAATATATATGATATCAAAATTGTTTTAGATAGTATCTTTTGTATTAACATGATATATTTTGGTTTGGCAGTTTGATGAATATACTTGGTTTGCTCTTGATCAATTTCTTCAATATTTATATAATCATATCCTCCTCTTGCTCATCTTCTCAGTAAACTAACAGAGAGAACAAGGAACAGACAAATAACAACCTGACGTTGAGAGAGAAGCATACAATATTTCCTATTTTCTTGTTTCCAATTCAACCTACTTTTTAAAGAATGTCACAGTGTAAATGGTAATACAAGTATCCGGGTCGAATTTGTTATTTAAGCGGTGTTAATTTAAGCTTCCGCAACAGATGTTGCTCCATGGATTTTCCACAGCAAATAACATATATATATATTTGGTCTGGCGGGCTTGATTGAAGTACACAGATCGCTTGAAATGGGGTTTAATAAAAATGGCAATATTGTAAACGTACTGTATATACTTGCATACTCGTTCTCACATATTTTTCTACTGTAGAAGCCATTTATATATACTAGCATCCCGCACGTCCTTGACACTGAATTTAAGATGTTCTCGAATCTAAGACACACCCCGATTTCCCTAGATTAAATTAAGGAAAAATGGTAATATGTTCCGTTTTCACTATTACTAAAGCGCTCTTTGATATTGGTCATTTTCGGTTATTTTTATATATCTCTCTCCCCTTCCCATGTTGCGGGGCACGGCATGATAAAATTAATCTCCGAATATCATGTATGTTGAAAATTTGATCGAGATCGGTTGGGTGGTTCAAGAGTTAAGTTCTATTTATTTTTATAATAATAATAATAATTTTATTGTTCTTGAACCAATTATGGCAATAGACAACGTCAAAATATACATCAAAATTACAATATGTTAACTTTCATATTTAATTTGCGTAAAATATTCATCTAATGAATAAAACGGTCTTTCTAATAGCCAATTGTATAATTTGTGTTTAAACACATTCATGGGACTTGAAGATAATTCACTTGGTAACCCATTATACAATTTTATGCCTAGTACATCATAGTTATTCTTCGACTTATTGAGTCTCTTATATGGTACATCTATGAGTTTATTGTACCTTGTATTGTACGAATGCAAGTTGTATCTGCACTGTAATTCAGGTAGTCTGTTTTTCACAAACAAAATAGCTGTATATATGTACAAATTTATCACAGTTAATATTCTCAAATTTCTAAATAAAGGTTTACAATGCGCTTTTTGATGTGAATTTGTCATAATTCTAATTACTTTTTTCTGTATTAATAGGATATCATTGATACGTGAAGCATTTCCCCAAAAGAGTATACTATATGAGACAATACTTTGAAAGAATGCAAAATATGCAGTTCTTACGTAACCATCCGATACATAATGTTTCAGTCTTTTCAGAAGGTAGACAACTCTAGATAATTTACTAGTTATATACTGAATATGTGGTTCCCATGATAACCTACTACATCCCCTCTCCCTATCCTAGGTTCAACCGTCAAAGAGAAAATATTTTTTTTAAAAAACTTTCCAGGTTCGAACGTCATCTATGTTGAAAATTTGATCGAGATCGGTCAGGTGGTTCAGGAGTTATTAAGTTTAATTTATTTTTATATATCTCTCCCCTCCCCTCCTCCTGTCCTAAGTTCTACCGTCAAAGGGATATGATAAAAAAAAAAAACCAGGTCCGAACTTCATCTATGTTGATAATTTGATAAGATCGCTTCAGTGGTTTAAGCGTGGTGAAGTCACAAAGACAGTCGCTTTTATTTTTTATTTTTATTTTTACGTATATATCCCACTTCTCCTTCCCTACATTGTGCCTTCAAAGCAAAATGACGAAAACATCCCAGGTTCAAACCTTATCTATGTTGAAAGTTTGATCGAGATTGCTCGGGTGGTTCAAGAGATTAAGAGTCACAAACATAGTCACTTTCAATTTGGATCTGATGGTTTTTGTTCACAGACACCGTTATTAATATATAGATACCCAGGTACATATTGTTTTCTAAAAGTACTGGAGAGGTTTGAAGAATGCCTTCAGGTCTCATCCTAAACGAAGGGAAAATCCCAATCTATATATCGCGGGACAGTGCGGGCAACGTCTTGGCAAGCTAACGTAAGTGGAGATCGATTGCCTCTGGGATAAGAAGTCAACTTCTACCAAGGACCAACGGCCTCCTCTGAGTGCAGATGAGCTGGTAGAGGTCAGGTACCATTTTGTTCTTAGGAAGGAAATTGTTCTAAAAGATGGATGAGCCACAAGGTAGTCAACAGCGTGGAGATGTGGAAAGGAAATGGGAATACTATTACATTATTTTTTTAGGGATGAAGGTGGAAAATAAATACAATGATGGTTCTTCTTTAGGTAAAATAGCCCCCGTTCGGATCTCCGGATGGGGACTACTCCAGGAAGAATTATCAAAGGAGAAAATAATAACTTTAATTTTAGCATAGGAACCTGGAACGTACGAACTTTACGATGTTCGGGCAAACTTGAGAATTTTACATCTAGGTGAACATAGTGGGTTTGAATGAAATGCGATGATCAGCAAAATATTAGATAATATCGGGTATTATACAATACTCTATTCAAATGGCGTTAAGGTCTATAATGATGTCGCGATAGTAATGAGGAACAAAATAGCAAACAGCGTAACCAAAGTGGGATGCTGCAGTGACAATTTGATGTCTGTAAATCGAAGTGCGAATCCAGTGGATATTGTGATAATACAAATGTATATGCCAACAACTGACCATGATTATAACAAAGTAGAAGTAACATGTGAAACATTAGTGATATATTGTATAACGAGGGAAAAGGTAATGTCAACACCGTAGTAATGGGAGACTTCAATAGCGTAGTGGGAGAAGGAGCTGCGAATAAGGTGATTGGACCATTTGGAATAGAGAAGAAATACACTGGGCCAGATGCTGATAGACTTCTGTAGGCAATGTGATATGGTGGGGACGAATACGTGGTTTAAGAAGTGGAAAAACCAAGTTGTTCATGTGGAAAAGTCCAAGAGATAAGAAACGCTACCAAATCGATTACATTCTTGTCAAGCAACGTTGCAGGAATAGTGTATGATATGTGAAAACACTACCGTGAGCGGACATTGATTCGAATCACAATCTCCTCCCTAATAGCAGATACCTAGGACGTTCCATGGACATCCTGTTTATGTCGTAACATCCATAGGATATCCACGGGACGTTACCAGGATATTCTCTACTATTAGAGGAGTGGCGAAAGTGCAAACTGGTTTTAGTCAATCAGGAAAATTGGAGGAGAAATCGAACATGAAACTTAGAGTGACTAAAAACTATGGACAATGATTTGAAAGAAGAGATTAAAGAAAAATCTGTGCAATTGGTGAGATGGTAGGCAGTGTCGAAAATACTGGAGCTGGAGAAAAGTTAAACAGATTCCCCACAACAACATTGGCAGGATGGAAAGAACACCAAGAAAAATCATGAGTAACTGAAGCCATGCATAAGAAGATGGAGGAACGCAGAAGGGCGAAAACCATGGATATCAAAGAATATAGATGGCTGAATAATGAATTGAATAGAGAGACGAACAAGCCAAAGAGAAGCACATGGAACAAATATAGAAGAAATAATGGATCTTCAACGGCGCGGCAGATATTATCTGATATATCAAAAAGCACAAGAATTAGAAGAAAGCTAACAAAAGTACACGCACCTTGGACTCAAACATAAACAAGGTTGTCTAGTCACCGATCATCAAAGAAGTCTTAGAATATGAGAGGAATACATAAAGAATCTGTATGATCAGAAGAACCGCCCCAAAGATATTGCGATGAAAGCAGAGAGAAAAGTGAATGATGAAGAAAAAGGAGCCTGTATATTGAAAACTACACTAGTACAAGCCTTCAAAGGCGTGGAAAGGAAGAAGGCCACTGGAGACGACGACATATCAGCACATTTGCCCGAGAGAATAGGCGACAATGCAATGAAAGTAACGATTTCACTTAATAACAAGATTTATCTGAGTGGAGAATGGCAAAGGATTTCCTTGATGTTACAATGCTTGCATTGCCCAAGAAAAAGCAAGCAAAGTTGTGTAGTGATCACAGAACCATTAGCCTTATTTCCGACACTGGAAAGATTATTGCACCCACAGGCGACTGGAAAGCAGTGATGTGCTGTAAACTATAATTTTACGTCTACGCGGTTGTCTACTGTAATCTATACGTAATTTACATTACACCTTTTCCCGTGTAGACTATGTAGAAACCACTATTAAATGTAAGGAACAATTTCGTTGCTCGTTTCTTCATATTTCCTCATTCAGTTGTTTTGCCTTGGTGCAGGAAAACATTAGAGAAACGAGTAACATATAAAAAGTAGAGGGAATTATCTAATCTGTATGTTTACTCTGCTCTGCACATACCACTTCCTTAGATTTTCCACTTCGAGCACTGCTTTTATTATGAAATTTACAAAACTAATTCTCACCTGTGGGCTTTCAGTCTTGAATCTGCTGTATTTGCCAATTTTTTCTTGCATATTTTACAAACTGCATAATATTTTTCATTTTCCTTTATCAAGACGAAACTAAGTATTCGAAAGTACTATTCGCTGATCTAGGCATTTTATTTTGTACGCAATTTCGTAAGATAACGACAAAATAAAGCTCCTTTATTGTCCACGATGCCATATTAAATTACGTGTTGTTGACATATTCTACATAGTCTACGTTGTTTACATTGTCTACGCATAGTTGACACGTAAACGTAAACTATCGTTTTTTACGCGTAGACGCACATCTCTGCTGGAAAGTAAGGTAGAAGAGATATTGGAGGAAAATCAATTTGGATTCCGCAAAGGAAAGGATACCAGAGAATTATATAAGAACGATTCTTGACATAAAGGAAAAGTTGTGTTTGTGCTTCATCGACTGGCAAAAAACTTTCGACCGAGTCAATTGAACCAAACTTCTAAAAATATTTGAAGAAAACAGGGTCAACTGCAGAGACCGACGACTCATTTTCAACCCGTACATAGGACAACGAGTGAAGTTGCGCTTGAATGAAGGAGAAACCAATAGTGTGGAAATTGGAGGAGAAGTCAGACAAGGATGTAGTATGTCACCCAAATTATTCAATATTTAGAGTGAATATTAAATAAAAGAAGCATTATTGGGAGTTGTATATTTCAAGATTGGAGGGGAGATCATTAATGGCTGGTGTCTTCAGGTGAATAACCGAATACGTCTCTGTATTTATAAAGTAAGTTATGGATGGCCGTTTTCTCAGATGGGCTCAGATTTGGGTTAATGTCAGGGGTGTAGCCAGCAGGTTTGTGTAGGAGGGGCCCGTTGTTTTTAGGGGGGCAGCCACAATGTACAAAGCCAAAAAAAAGTGTTGCTGCTAGTGGTTTTGAGGCCTGAAAGAAAGGAAAATTTTGGTTTCCTTCTGGAAAACTAAACATACTATTTTAGCTTATTATTATTATTATTATTATTATTATTATTATTATTATTATTATTATTATTATTATTATTATTATTATTATTATTATTATTATTGTGTTTTTCTCCATAAATTATATTCAAGGAAGTTTTTATTATGCTTAATCAAGAACTACTGCCCGGGACCAAACCCTATACTTTTGTGCATAACTATAAAGGTAACCAAGAAAATTCTGTCCCTTTTCGTGGAGGTCTGTGTTCAATTGGACCTCACACCGTGAGTTGAATGCGAGTGGAGATAAGGCGAACGTCAGTTGTTGGTGTGGGTATATCCAACATACTATCTGGTTGTGGCAATTCAGATACACCGTGAACTTGCGTAAAGACAGAGGGAACATGGGACATCCACAGAGCGTCATAAGAGCATGTATGCTGAACGAGTTCAAATGGAGGTCAAACGCCATTGTAGCGGGACAGAAGATATGCCAGGCCTTTGATGAGGGTGTCGTGACGACGCGGACAGTGCAGCGATGGTTTAGCAAGTTTAAGGACGATGATGAAACACCCGAAACACCACGTGCCGGAAGACCAACACATCTACAAAGAGGAACTAGGACTACAATTCAGTGTGAGTGGAGAAACCATTCGGCAGCACATCCATCAACTTGGGAAGCACTATAAGTTGGGTCGATGGGTCCCACATATTTTGACTCCGGGCCAGAAGGCAACGCGGCAGTCGCCTGTGTTTATTTACTATTTCGGTGCCATTTCTGGACAGGGTGTTGACATGTGATAAAAAAAAGTGGGTCCTATACGAAGCTCCACGGCGCCATCATCATTGGTAAGCATCTCCTGAACCGATTTCAAAACAGCCGAAACCAGCACTGCACCAGAAGAAGGTCCTTCTGTGTGTTTGGTGCATCGTGCATCGGGAACTGCTATCAGTTGGTCAGAGTACCAATGCAACTGTGTAGTGTCAGCAGTTGAGCTGTGCTCAAAAAACTCAAAACTCTGGAGCCATCACTTCTGAATTGCAAATGGGTCCTCGTTTACGGGACAACGCTAAGTCCCACATGGCTAGGATGACTCAGGACACCATTCTCCGCTTTGAATGGGAAACAATATTACAACCACTATATTCCCCGGGTATTGCACCGTCCGATTATCACCTGTCCATTCTTTGGACAATCACCTTAGAAGACGCCAGTTCAAATCCCTAGTAAAAGTCCAATATGCACCTGATACTTTCTTCGTTTCACGGCCCACCAAGTTCTACCGCGATGGATTCCATGGCCTTCCAGAACGTTTTCAGAAGGTCATCGATGCTGATGGGGACTATTTTTGATCTTCCAGGTTAGGTGACATATCGCTGTGCGAATGTGGTGGGTGAAAAAGCAACAAAACTTTTCTTGGTTACCTTTATATTTAAATTTAAGACCTTGTATACAGAACCTATCTACACAAGATTGATTTTCTTTGAAATTTCACTTAATTTCTTTACGGTTTCCTGACAAAAATATTTATTTATTATTCGTGACTAAAAAAACAATTATTTTATTACACTGAGCAGAAATAAAAGAGAGAGAATTAAATCCAAACTGAATAAAAACATTGTTTCTCACCAAATTCTCCATCCTCTATGTCTTTTAAAATACATGTTAAAGCATATAAAAATATACTGTACTTACAAATCAGTTTAGTACCTTTGCTTTATAGCTGTAATTATAGTACCTTGTTAAAACGTTTGTCTTCAAACTGTCAAATATAAATCGCAGTAAATTGTGTAATCTGCTGTCACAAAAAAGTATCCTATTTTTCGATCGGTATAAGGAAGATATACCATACTATTTTTCGATTGGTATGGAAAAACAATATTTCTCCATACTATTTTACCATATATTATTAATTGCCAATAAACTTTGTTACTTTTAAATGAATGAAGCGAGATAATTTTACTGTGATGTTTTAAAAGCTGGTCATTTGGGAGGGCCAGGAAATCATTTGGGGAGCCTGGCCCCGATGGGTCCCCCCTTGGCTACACCCCTGGTTAATGTCGAAACGATTGAGTTAAAGAGTTTTGCTGCACATTTTAATCTTTCCTCAATCTTTTTCCGTCCTGTCTGTGTTTTTATTGTACTCACTTGTTTTATGTTCATTAATATGGAGAATAATTTCTTTCGGATGTGGTTCGAGAATCGCCACTGTGATATGCTTCTTTAAAACAACAAAATAAGAATTTGCATTTCAAATAAGAAGGGTGAGTTCATTAATTGGAACCTTTAATGGTACTACTACTAAACCGAAGCAGTCAAGAAGCGATTGTAATATAGATACGTTGTAGAAAGCTGATTTATCTTTAATTTTCTTGCTCATCTTTACAGAAAAGAAAAAATATGACCTTAACGGTATGCTTATGTTCCAGTTCCAGTTACCTCCCTTACGGGAGATTTATAAAGTAAGTCCCGGCCTTAGAGCCTTCTGGACTACGTCACTATATTTGTTTTAATTATAAATTGTTTGAAATAAGAATATGTACTAAAATGCCACGTGCCAAGATGGCCGAATTTGCCTGTTTTGAATATAATTGCTTATGACAATATTAATGTAACAAAGAAGGATAAGCGGCGCATTAACATATTGAAAATGAAAAACAGTATATGAAGATTGTAACAAATAATAAAATTGTCCAAGGTAATGAATTGTAAATAGTAAAAATTGAATAAAAAATGAGAGCAAAGCTCCCCAATACTTTGTGTTTACAGCGCCATCTCTTATTTGCTTATGTTCCAATCTGAGATGAAATATGATCTTCCGTGTTGCCGTAGTAAACAAATGATGTATTGTAATAATTCAATACTCTTTTCTTTTTACGTTGGTAATGTTACTTTTCAGAGATTTTTGTATACAGAAATTTTATTATTCCCTAATCTATTCTCGTTGTAAGCGGAAAGAAGGGAAATGAATGGTGAATCAATAATCCTGAAATAGTGTGAAAGTGTCTTGGAAATTTCTTGTACACTTGTTTTAAATGGAATCCTTGTAATTGGGAGGCAAATATTTTTAGCTCCAGAGCGAGACAGACGATTCTTTCAGGTAGTGTACTTGAGCGCAACTTCTACAATTACAGAAGTGAAAAGGTCTGATTTCATCACTCTCCTGTCTTCTCTAGTGCATGTTACAAATTTACGAATATACTGAATACACCAAACATAGTCCGGTGGCCAAAGGTCATGTGTTCACTAGCCCACCAGAATGATTAAAGAATGGTATCAACAGTCCAACAGGGCATCGAATTGAACACACGTAGAGGTAAGTGGGTAAATAGGGAACCGGTCAAAACCCCCACAGCCAAAACACCCACACTCAAGAAATGTCAAAACGCCCACACAAACGGTCATAACCCCCACACAAATGGACAAATCTCCCAAATACACGAACGGTCATAACCCCCACAGCCAAAACCCTCACACTCAAGAAATGTCAAAACGCCCACACGATCGGTCATAACCCCCACACAAATGGACAAATCTCCCAAATACACGAACGGTCATAACCCCCACAGCCAAAACCCCCACATTGGTAGTCGGTCATAACCTCCAACGGTCATAACTCCCACACAAATGGACAAAACAGCCACACATAGCAACGGTCACAATCCCCACATAAATGGACAAAAACCCCACACAAATAGACAAAACTCCCACATGCAGAAATTGTCACAACTGCCACACAAATTGACAAAACCCCCACACAATCGGACAAATCTTCCACATTCTGAAATGATCCTGGTTGCATGTCTTTCCCTTGTACTTTTTAATAACATTTTTTATTCCACTTAAACTGATGTTGCAAATATTCTTCTTGGGCGTCATAAAGAGCCGCAACAAAGACGTGAAATGACGATCATTTCAGAGTGTGGGGGATTTGTCCGATTTTGTGGGGGTTTTGTCCATTTGTGTGGCAGTTGTGACAATTTCTGCATGTGGGAGTTTTGGTCATTTGTGTGGGAGTTTTGTCCATTTATGTGGGGATTATGACCGTTGCTATGTGTGGCTGTTTTGTCCATTTGTGTGGCGGTTGTGACCGATTGTGTGGGCGTTTTTACATTTCTTGAGTGTGGGGGTTTTGACCGTTTGTGCGTTTGGGAGATTTGTCCATTTGTGTGGGGGTTATGACCGATCGTGTGGGCGTTTTGACATTTCTTGAGTGTGGGGGTTTGGCTGTGGGGGTTTTGACCGTTCGTGCGTTTGGGAGATTTGTCCATTTGTGTGGGGGTTATGACCGTTTGTGTGGGCGTTTTGACATTTCTTGAGTGTGGTGGTTTTGGCTGTGGGCGTTTTGACCTAGACCCGACCGCTCACTTAAGGTTTAATCGCGATTTACACAGACATTTTGGGATGAAAAGAAATAAGAAATGAGGAACATATAATCACATCCTGTAACTTAAACGAATGTATGAGCTATTATGTCAACTGCATTACATTAGGAGAAAGCAAGCAGAAAACTGAGAGAGGCAAATGCGCGGTATTCACCACCTCTGTAGGGTAAGAGCGCTCAGATATTTTTCTAATATTAAATAATACTAGAACCAATGTAACATAGAAATCAAACATATGTTTATGTATTTAATAATCTATTACGTGGTATTTAATAATCTATTGAAATACTGAAAACAGAAATAATGAACTTGAAATACTATACTTGAAATTATATACTTGAAGTAAAATTTGAAATTGGGTCTATCACAACCCATCTATCTTCTTACGATTTGCAACTGTAGCTAGGTTTAGTATTTTTTTTGCGGGTTCTGTAAATAGCGGCATACCAAAAGCAGATAAGTGAATTGTGGTGAAGGTATCACATGCAAAATTGTATTGTCTAGTTCACTACGTTTCTGCTTTTCGAATATTTGTATTTGTTTTCAAGATATTACATACTAAAATTAGCGGTAGCTTAAATTCGCTGTAGTGAAGACCCTTAGGGCAAATTATTGTCAAGTCTACTTGCACAATGCTTCTTCTGTCCAGCTTCTGCGTTTAGCTTTCCTTAGCAACATCTGCGGAAATAAGAGGGGAAGAAAATTTTGAGTATATTTTGTTCCCTAAAAAACAATGAGGGGAAAAACCGCGCGCCATTACCCCCCACACAAAAATAATAATTAAAAGTAGAATTTGCTAATATTGTCGTGTAGCAGGGGAAGATCCAGGACGGACTTCTGGGAGGGGGCGGTGGGTTGTAATACTCCTACTTAGAGCTACTTTTAAGAGGTCCAAACTCTGGGGTGGGTTTCATTTATATATAAAATAAGAACTCCCCGATTGCCCCCACTCCTGTCCGCTCCTGTCGTATAGTTGTTTTATATTATAAAAGAATATGATATCCTACTTACCTTAGCAACACAATTTACTTCTTCAAAACACGCCCAACACACTGGGCCTTATGGAAAGTTGTTTTGACGTAAGATTAGTGTCATACTATAGGTCTGACTATTGCAAGAACCATATGTTAGTCGCTCTTTAGTATGGCACTAATCATGCATCAGAACGACTCTGCATAAGGTCCACTATGTTTTAATATTTCTGTTCAAATTATAAACACCTTCGCACTTGGTCTTTTAACATGTACTATGCAGTTATTGCAAGCTCAGACAAGGATGTTATAAAATATTTTATAACATCCTTGAGCTCAGCCAACTATCACATGTTGTACCGGTACTGTTTCCCTCCTTGTTCGCTACCTGTCACTCACCTTTATAAATATCATGCTCTACGATATCATAGAGAAATTTTGATGCGGGATATTCACCCACTTTCCTCTATATAAATCACTTCTTAACTTGGATGCCTAAGATTGGATTTTTCTCATTAAATTTGTGGGGCTTCCATTTCTCCCATATTTGATATTAAATACTTGTAGTTTAGGCATAAATGTCATTTGAGATACGCGAAGTCATAGTCTCTACTTCAGTGAGCACTAACAATGCCTTTATGCTAATAGGAAAACGAGAAACGTTTTTGGGAATCAATATTGACTGTGAAATAACACTAACGTATTTGTCGCAATCTGGAAAAAAGAACGGAAAAGAGAGGGAAGAAGCATAGTACGTTTCATTAACATCATGCGGTTACATTGCGGTTATTTGCCTGATATTAACACTATTGTTGAAGCTGTATACAGACCAAATGTTGAATGTAAAGATTTTAAGTTGTTTATTGACAGAATGAACAATCTTCTAGAGCATTTAAATACTTTTAACTCTAATATTATTTTATGTGGGGATTTTAATGTTGATTTCAGGTTGGAAAACAACATAGAAAGTATTACGTTAAATAATGTGTTCTCTTCATTCAATCTAGCTATTGTTACTATGGAGGTGGTAGTTGTATTGACAATATAATCACTGTTATCGACAGGTCTATTGATAGTTCAATCGTAAAAACTGCTGTCTCTGATCACTGGGCGGTCTTACTTAAATCTGAGGTGTATTTTCTCAAGGTAACAGATAAGACTAGTAACAATAAATGTAGGTTAAGGGTTGGCTTAATGAGAGAAGAAAACATAACAAGGTTTCAAGAGGTACTATCATTAGTTGATTGGAACTTTGTATAGCTCCATGCACGATACTAAGGATAAACTAGATTTTTTTTATGTATGTAATGTCGTTCTCAACTGAAAGCGCGTTTCCTGTGAAATACGTTATGGGTAAGGCAACTAAACCGAAACCTACTAGAGTTAAGAGTAAAGAAATTGATAGACTCAAAGCAAAATGTGAATTTTATTATGACTATTATAGTAGTACTGGCTCAAGTGTCATAAAGAATTTATATAAAATTAGTAAGAAAAAGTTATATAAACTAGTGAGAGAAACTAGAATTAAGGTTAATGATAATACTATCAACAACTCTGGCAATAAGTCTAAAGCAATGTGGAATATCGTAAAAAAACAAAGTTATCCTATCTACAATAACATAAAAATCTCTGATAACCAGCTGAATGCCTCTGAATTTAATAACTTTTTTGTTAACAAAATTGAAGAGATACTGAGGGAACTTTCATCATATCCTCATAATAATGATTCAGGTTTTTATTTAAATAAATTGTCTAAACCTACCACTACGTTTAATTTTTATCCTGTTGAAGTAAAAGATATTGAGAAAGCGATTATTAAAATGAGTAGCAGTAGATGTGAGGATATTTATAATCTGAGTCCTATTATGTTAAAATATGGTGTAAATTTCATAAAGGAACCTTTAACTCATATTATAAACTCTTGTATATTAGACTGTTATTTTCCTGAATGCTTTAAATTAGTGAAAGTGGTACCTATAATGAAAAAAGGAAATAAGTCTTCTCTTGATAACTATAGACCAATTTCACTGGTTCCAGTTATATCTAAAGTTTTTGAGATTGTTTTGAATGAACAGATTGTTAACTATTTTGAACATAATAATTTATTTAGCAATTCTCAATTTGGCTATAGATCCGGACTAGGAAACGTTAAGGCTGCTGTCTCATTTTTGGTAAATTGTATTTCTGGGTTGGACAGTAAAAACTTTGTTCATGTAAAACTATATGATCTATCGAAAGCATTTGATACGGTGTCTCATGATATTTTGTTGCAAAAACTACAATTCTATGGTTTTGATAATGCAGCTCTGTCACTTCTTCATTCGTATTTAAATGGACGATATCAGAGAGTTGTTTATGAAGGGGAAGAGTCTAACCTGTTGCCTGTTAGACACGGAGTACCTCAGGGATCTATTCTTGGTCCGATTCTTTTTATTATTTATATCAATGACCTCCCATACAACGTCGCCTCACCCTTCGTTAATAGTTATTTATTTGCTGATGATCTGAATATTTGTGTTCAGGTTCAGGTTCAGGCTCACGACAAAAAGACTCAGTTCAGTCTATATTAAACATCACCTCAGATATTATTAAAGACTGGTGTACTTCCAACTTGCTTTGTATTAACTCTGATAAGATCAAAGACTTGGTGCTTACCTACAATAACAAAAATTCGAATGCAGAACTTAAAAAATATTCCGCTCCTTTTTCGGGCTTTTTAATTGATAATCATTTGAACTGGGACGACCATATCCTTAAAGTGGAATCTAGAGCTAGTAAAGGGGTTGTCTAATTCGTAGATTAAGACTGTGCGTAAGTTTAAAGGTACTTAAAACTGTTTATTATGCACAAATTCACAGTCATTTAAGTTACGGAACGATACTTTGGGGTCATCAGTCCTCCATTAAAAGCCTATTGAAAATACAAAAGATATGTGTAAGATTAGTGCTCGGTCTCCCTAGTCGTGCACATTGTAGGTCAAGCTTCGTTAAATTAGGAATTATGACAGTACCTGCAATTTTCATATACCAATATTTGCTTTACATCAAGGAAAACAATCATATTTACAATGAGTTAGGGTACTCTCATACGTATCAAACTAGAAACAGGAACCGTTTAGGATTATTTAGATGTGAATATAGTAAGACGCAAAAGACCTTTTACTATATGTTAGTTAAATTTTATAATTTTCTTCCTATATTTCTAAGAGAACTTCCATTTCTGGCTTTTAAAAAAGAAGTACAGAAATTACTTATTAATAATTGTATATATAGTGTTGAATTTTTTGAACTCAAAATTGATAGTTAAAATATTTGCGTCTGTTATCCAGTGATCTGTATTTATATTATGGTATATTATGTTATCTTATATATGTAACCCTGAAAATTGCAACTTCTATTTCTGACGATTGTAATACATCTGATGTTCTCAGATGTTTCTGCAATAAAATTTATTATTATTATTATTATTATTATTATTATTATTATTATTATTATTATTATTATTATTATTATTATTATTATTATTATTATTATTATTAAATGCCCAAGCTCAGAGTATAGAATGAATTCTATTTGAGATTTATCATCCTCATGTAAGTAACAAGTAACGAGGAAATAATTTTAAGAAATGGAGCTCCGATTAGTTGGAAACACTTATGATGAAGGTTGAATTTCGATAATGGCGCTGAGGAAGAGGTGGATAAGTGAAGATGACTCAGCAAAAATCTGTGTACTCAAAGTCTCAGAAACAAATTTATACATAAATTTAGCAGAAAATCTTATAAAACAAAATGCCACATGACGGAAAGAAAGGAGATAGGAAAGGACATGCTAGCCAGGTAATATTATGACAGAATTACAAATCATGAAAAGTTATAAACATTGAAATCAGCTGATTTTGTTTTAATGTAGGATGTTTTCGAACAGGGTTCTAGAACACTGGCACGCATCCCACTGAGTTGTTATAAACTATTTAACCTGGGAACTGTCACCCCTTCGTTGCTATCGCTTTCGGCGTTACTATGTTGAGTTTTGATAACCTAACTATTAACACACCCTCACGTAGATGTGCGGTCCAGCATTCAAGAACCTTCCCATCCAGTCCTACATTTAGATACACAGAGGTTGTAAATTTTTCAAGAAAAAAATGTTAACATCCAGATTTACAATACATTGTCAAAAAATACTGTAAGTGGTTTCCTAAAACATTATTCACCATTATTTCCTTGATGTTTGTCCGAATAATTGCGTAGAGATAGATAATATACGTGTAAATTAATATGACGTTTACGGATACAATTATTCATCCAGATAAATGCAATAAAAACTATTGTGCAAAAACACTAACCAACCTGTGCTAGGTGCTTACTAAAAAGCACAAATGCTGTCTAACCAATTTAGGGCACTAATGCAGGAAGGGACCGTGCGGGACTACGTCTATAACAACCAGGCGCGACAGTGACGGATAGTATTCGCATAGATAACGATACCGTAATGAAAAAAAAAACATAAAAATATTGCACTTGTATAATTTGGAGCACTTGTCATGGTTTCACACTAGTAACTTTATACTTGCAAACATAAAATAAATGTTCCCAACAGAAACACTCGAACAGTGGAAATTAATGTGTTATACAGTCATCTTTCATATGCACTCACTCATTTTAACCGTAAAATTATTATTTTTATGACGGTGTATTTGTAAATCTGTGTCAGTGTTAAGTTCATTTCACGATTTCAATGTATAGATCCTGGAAATATAATGGGAATTTTTACCTCGTAACATATATAATAAGATAACAGTATGTAATGCAAAATGTATGTTCCATGCTACGTATTACACCAAAACGAAGGCATGATAAACCCAAGGCGTTCTGCAGAGTGATGATGCGTAACCTTAGAAATGTCGCATACTTGCTAAATAAGCTATGCCTTTACATGCTATATAAAGTTTTTTGCACTTTTCTGGCTTATGAATATAATCACCGTCGCTGACGCGCCTGCTCCTTACGGATGCAGACCTACCTCCACACTGATCACCATTCTTTCGCTCCTGCTCTGACTCGGTTAGATAGCACTTGCAGGGCGCAAAATTTCGGGTCGCCATATGGCCATTGGTGACTAGGAATTAAAAGCTGGCGACCAATGTTCAGTAGGAATGGTTTCTGTTTAACGCACAGTGCTGCGCAGTTTCTGTTTCGCACGAAAATAATTGTCGCTGATGGAGAAAACACGAAATATGAAGTCGATCCGAAAACTGCAATCGACAGCTGGTACTTCAGTGCAGAGAGCGAGCGTCACTCAATCGTAAAGTTTTAAAGTAAGATATTTTTAACATATATATATGAATTCTTCAATTCAAAATTTATTATCCTGCATCTAACTGTCTGGTTTTAAAATTTCATGCCCTGATGCAATCTCTTTCTTTGTCAAACCAAACGTCGTTAAGGAAGGGGGAACTTCTCATAATTTATACGTGAGAAATACTGGCAACCTTTATTTTTGGATCGGTGTGTGCGTCTGACTTTGAAATTTTGCGCCGTGGCATTTGTGTTTTTCAGTGGCTACCAGTATTGCCAGCATATCGTAGTTGTGGCTCAGAATAATGCTAATAGCTACTTCACATAATAATAAGAAATGTATTATTATTATTATTATTAAGTGAATAAACTAATTAATTTTCTGCACCCAAACAGCATAATTTACTGAGATTTCAGGGATGGCCTGGAGGATGAATCTCTCCGTAGAACCACGAAATAAGCCCCCTTCGGTGTGAGAGACCCGGATTAGATTCACAGTGAGAGCTCATGTGGTTTGAATCCCACATTGCTTTGGTGCTGAGAAAGGATGCTCAACTCCAACTACAAAATAATGCCCTGGGCATATTTTCGATCTTGCTTTACATGGATTACCAGTATCTTTGTAGTAGGCCTACTGCTTCCACCTTCTGTGTAATGGAAGCTTTTAAAATCACACAATTAACTGATCTATCAATGAAAATCTTCATTGATAGTAATTTCTGAACATTCTCTTAGGAAGCTTTGAAATATTCGCGTTCGGTCGTTCAGATACCTCTACTGCAACCCAAGGAAACGAGCTTTGTGGTGGGCAAACACGCACAACCTCGTTTTTCGTTATTAGGAAATTTATGAGGAAGATTGTAGGAAGGGACTGGGCCGTTCTTTTTTGCAGTATATATATATATTTTTCATTAGGAACTAATATGTGCGCTATTCAAATATCTAAGTTTTAGAATCTTGCGGTACTTCCACAACAACTTTTATACAGGTAGTTTGTAAGTACTTCAATTATATGCCCCTAGCCAAACTCTATAAAAATTATTGCGTGAGTACCTTAGGATTCTGAAACATGTATTTTTGGATAGCGCGCATTAGTTCCTAAGAGAAGTCTTGACCCGACTACGATATGTCCCATATTATTGGAGCTATCGACCTTTAATATATATATTTTTTTTTAATGTTTTTGACAGCCTGTAACTCGGAAACAAAGCATCTGTTCACCCAGGTTGGTCTATACATTTTGTTTTATCTTGATGTCAGGAATCACCTCCGAAACATTGTCGGTGTTGTTTTACGAAACTTTGGATGAAAATTATTGATCTTCATAATTGTGTGCATGTATATGGAAATATGTAAAAGAATGTATGACAGCTAGTTGATGGCACTACAGCCTTCGTATCTCTCCCATGTATTTTTTATCTTTCAGGAAAATTCACGATCTCTCTTACAAATTTCAAACTACAGACTTCAAATTTTTAGAAACGGAACTTCATAATCTATCGAAGGCAATAATCCGTGCCGATTTTTTATTTAGAATTTTCTTCATTGTTGAAACAGCCTCATTGTTAAAGATGTGGATATCCATTTCAACAATCAAGCCATTTCAATACTTCATTCGTGAAATTTTATTATTTTTATTTTCATTTGTGAAAATAAGTGTAAGCTAAACCAATTTTAACAATCCAGATGACAATAATATATATGTGGACTTATTTACTAATTACTTTATATATATATATATATATATATATATATATATATATATGCATATTTCTATTTACCATCTAATATGTATACAATAGGGATATAATCATTTTTCAGTTTCAAAATGAGCTGTTAAGGTATTCATCTACTGTATAAATTAGGCCTCGTAATAACTGAAGTAATTTGTTATACTGCAGGTTGTTGTTTCTGATTATCAATTTTACCTCATTTCTTCGTATTCTGTAAATAGGCTAATTGTAAACTTAATTTTTAGAATCTTTTTTGAAAGATAGTATATTGAGATCAGAAGACTTTTTTTTTTTTTTCTCTTTAACGAACTAGTAGTGAATTAAGTTTGTTGAGTGCATTGATACAGTAGAGTTCCGTTTAACCGAATTAGGTGGAACACATTGTGTTTCGGTTGAACAAAATTTCGGAAAATGAAATGAAAACGTCCTACGATTATAAAATCTCGGTAAAACCGAAATAAAGTTTATACGAGGGGGAGTCAAATGAAAACCATAATTATTTTTTTAAATATTATTTATTGGTCACACAGGGTACAGAAGTAAATCACTTTTCAACATAGTCCCCTCCTCGTTCAATGCAAGTCCGCCAGCGCTTCGGAAGAGCCTGAATACCTGCAGAAAAAAAGTCTTTTGGGCGACGGCGCAACCACTCGTGCACCTTGCGTACCTCTTCATCGGAGTGGAACTTCCTGCCGCCACTCCTTGCTCGCTCGCTTTGTTTCAGGCTGATGGTAATGCACCCATGTTTCGTCACCAGTGACGATTCGTGACAGGAAGGCATTACCGTCACGTTCAGCACGCCACAAAAGGTCTTCGCACGCATCAACACGTCGCTGTTTCAGTTCAGGCGTCAGTTGTCGGGGCACCCATCTTGCAGACACCTTATGAAACTGGAGAACATCATTCACAATATGATGTGCCGATCCATGACTCATGTGTACACATGCTGCAATTTCGTCTATTGTCACACGGTGGTTTTCCAAAACGATGGCTTCAACGGTGCATGTGGCTAGTGGGGCTGCCATTTTGGAACTGTTGTTGCGCTGGTGTTTGTGCATCTGCCGGCTGCTGCCACCTAGGAGACATCCAGCATACTATCGTAAACAGGCATGCCAACTTACAGCTCACTGGCGCCATATGCGGATTTTTATTTCTACTTTTATGGTTTTCAGTTGACTTACCCTCGTATATATATATATATATATATATATATATATATATATATATATATATATATATATATAGATATATAGATATATATAAACTTACAACTATAATATAGTATATATAATATAGTACTGTATATTATAATGTAGTACTGTATATTTGATACATTTTCAATGTTAAAAGGTGTTGCTGGCAATATATTATGTAATAACTCGAAAACGTAACATTACAACATAACATTGCTACAATAAAGCAATAAAGCTACACGATTAAAAGAAGCAAGTTTAATTCAACTTGTGAAAAAAAATCTTGTACTTAAGATTAGATGAACGCTTTATAGTAGTTTTTATTATGAACTATGAGTAAAGTTTTTATTATTCAGTTAACTTGGAAATTCGGTTAAACGGGACTATAGTGAATTTTATAGAAACTGATAATAGTGATGGTTTCCTTGGTCTGTAGGCTCCGTTATCTCCAAGCCCAGCTCTTGATATCAGCGATGATGAGTTGGTGACGATCTCCGTTCGGGACTTGAATCGGCAGCTGAAGCTGCGAGGATTGAGCCGAGATGAGATTCTCAAGATGAAGCAACGAAGGAGAACACTTAAAAACAGAGGATATGCTGCGAGGTAAGGAACTTATTGTATATATATTGTTGATACTCTCAGGACGATTGTGTGATTAATTTATTTTATAATTAAATATCTTTACATTCTCTTTGTTTTAATTCTTCCCGTTGATCGGTTTCAGTACTTATTATAATAGCTTTTTCACGAGTATACATTATTTATAGTAATGACGTATGTTGTTGGATTCAGGTATGCTCGGGAGATCCGATAGATAGAGCCGAACTAAATACGTGGTGCCATAAGCAGGGAACTTTGTTTATAAAATAAGAAAAATAAATTTCGAAGTGTCATATTAATATAAGTGACGTACTTCAGAAAATCGTTAAAACACATCACACACTATAAGCACTTTCACTAAATGTTTCATAGGAATGGAAGAAGTAGGAAGAGAAGTGAGTTTCGTTTCACATTCTGGAACTTGTGTAGTCTTCCAAACTGAAAGACTACACAATGTTGAAACTGAAAGTAGCAGAACTATAATTCCCGATTGCAATAGAGAGATCATGTCAGAGATAGAAACTGTTCTTCGGATGCCGAAGATTCAATCACAGCATAAGTGGATAATTTTTGGCAAAAGTCGAGCAAGAGCGACATGTAAGCAGTCATGACATCGTCCTAAACATCGATCAACAAACAGTGTTAAACCATTTGAAAAAGCTGGCTATAAAAGGAACCTCAACGTTTGGGTGCCACAGATCTGACTTAATATTTATTCGACCGATTTTTTATCTGTGGATCTCTACTAAAGCGGTTGATCACAACTGATGAAAAGTAGATAACCTACAACAACAATGTGCGAAAAAGATCCACAGTCTGTGACCTAGTCAAACATTCTAGTTTTATCCCATACGTAGATGAAAGTATTGGAGATTATCAGTGTGGATTTAGACGAAATCGATCAACTATCGACCAGATATTTACCTTTCGACAAATAGTCGAAATGAAATGGGAATACAATACCCTGGTACCTCAATTGTTTATTAATTTCAGAAAGCCTTACGCCTCAGTTAAGAGGGAAACTTCTTACAGAATTTGGAATACCGTAAAACGTAGTTAGACCAATTAAGATTTGTTTAAACGAATCCCAAAGTAAAGTCCGGGTGGGAGAATTCTTGTTCACGAGCGTTCAGGTCGAGAATGACATGAGAAGGAGATGCGTTTTCGCCATTATTATTTAACTGTCCTGGAATACGCTATAAGGAAAATCAAAGATAGCAACCAGGGTCTAGAGCTGAGTGCTATTCAGATTATGGCATGTGCTGTTTTAGCCTGATTATGTAAATAGAGAATGATACGAGAATAATAAAAAGAAATGCAGTGACATGGGTTTAGAAGTAAATGTAGAGAAAACTAAATACATGGATGTTCCCCAGGATCGTAATACTGCAAATATCTAGGATGAATAGCATAGCCCAAAATCATATCCACTAAGAAGTTAAACGTCGACTGAAAGCACGGAATTATCCTATTATTCAGTTCAAAATCTTCTGTCGTCGCGAATTCTGTTGAGGAATGCAAAGCTTAAAATATATGAAACGATAATCGTGCCTGTTGTGCTGTATGGTTGCGAAATGGTCACTTACTCTGAGGGAAGAACGGAAAGTAAATGTATTTGAGAGACGAATATTCTGACCTAAGAAGAATGGGGAATGGCGGAAACTTCATAACGAGCAACTACATAATTTATAACATTGTTAGGGTTATCAACTCTACAAGTCTCAGGTGGGCAGGTCATATAGCCAGAATGGAAGAAAGTAGGAACGCTTTCAAAGAAGGTTTTAACTGGAATCCAATAGGAAAACGACTATTAGAAAGACCTAGGCGCTGACGGGAGGACAACGTTAAAATAGATCTCGCAGAAATAGGAATACAAAGTAGAAACTGGGTCTAGTTGAAACTGGGACTAGAAATCAATGGAGAGCATGTGTGAACGCGTTATTGAACCTCTAGGTTCCATAGGCCGTAGAGTTAGTGAGTGAGTTATACTTCGTAGCAGAAAATAGTGAAACATAATAACACATACTGGAAAAGTACATTATGAGGATTCATTTGCTCCAATTATGTAAAACTTCAGTGGAGTAAAACTTTCTTGAGATCATATATCTTTGAAGAAGCTAACAGAATAACTACCTAAACGATTTCGAGAACAATTATAAATTAAAATGTTCCCACGAAGTAAATTCAAAAGGAGAAAAAAGAAAGAAAGAAAAAGAATTTCAATTTATTAGGTTGAGGAATGTTTTTCCTTTCATAGGGAAGAATTCCTGACCCATCCTTTCTAATTGCTCTATAAAAACTATGTTAGAAAAGCCACCGAAACTAAGAATGTTCCTCCTCCCCACCATACAAGTTGTTTAATTGTTAATATAAAAAAAAGAAATACTTAACAGTTCTAGTACAGAATAGTGAGGATCAATATACCAGTAGCTTGTTAGCGAGCAATATGTGTTCACAGATATAATGGACTGTTGAAATGTCTTGACTTTGACATACAATGTAGCTTTTTACATGAACTGGTGAAATGAAATGGAATTTCTTTTTTAAAGTTCCACAATTATACATGAAGGCTAACGGAGACGATTATAATAAATGCAGGGCTCATAGTGAGTCACTTTATATATATATATATACCTATATCTATCTGTCTATCTATCTATATATATATATATATATATATATATATATATATATAAACTAAAAGTTACTTTTTCTGGAGGTAAAGTGACTTTTTCGTGTGATGTATGTTTTGCATTGGCAGTTTTCTAAGAAAAATATAAAAATAAATGGAAAAGGCAGAAACTTGTTACTCATTACTCTTCTGAAAGCTTAAGTACTTGCTGCCACATATGAAACAGTTAGCTTTATGCTCACATCAGCTTTTATTCTTTCTAAAGCACAGTGGATGGTTGGTGGATGCTTAAGCTCTCAAGGTGGGGTTAAGAACGCTTCTGTGTCTATTCTTTCTTCTATCATAATAGTCTTTTAGTTTTCTCTCGTAATAGTTAACGCTCCGCTCAACGTTGTGTGTATGTTTGGTGGTTTATCATGTTCGTCTTGTGTTATGCTTCTTGTATGTTCTTCATAAGAGTAGGTGATGAATTTGAATATTTCACAGCTTTGAGAACTCTCAATTGTAAGTTAAATATCATGTCTGGAATGAAGAAATTCGGAAATAGTCAGAACTGGTTCCACTTACTTAGAAACTTACATCTACTACTTACTTACTTACTTACTTACAACTTACTTACTTACTTACCACTTACTTACAACTTACATCTGCTAAGTCTGCGTACCGTAACTACAAAGCATACTTAGAAAACTTAAGAAAGGAGGAAGCTCAAAAAGAAGTAAATAAGAAAAGATGAAACAAAACAACAAAGAGAGAGGTGAAGGAGAAATTGACAAAGGAAAAAAGGGGCATGATGAGATTTTGGTCACTTTTCAACTATTTACAAGAGACCAGACCACTATGAGCCCTATAAATAAAATAGTGCAATGAATAAAGTTGGAGGAAACGGTAGAACCCCCCAAGAACGTACGCACACGGTGAGCAGATTGCTGGCTACTAGGGATTTGATGAGAAAAGCACTAAAATGAACCAAAAAAAGTCGTTGGTAGCTCAATTGATAGACAACTTCCCTAGTTTGTCATCCCCCGCTACTTATTTCTATTATTCTATTGTCTATGCCTGCAAGCACTTAGTACTATGGAATTGCTTTATTACATGTAATTGCACAGAAATTATTATTTTCTTTAAATCTGGTAATAAGAGGTGCTTGTATAAAATGTCTGGGAATCAGTGACTGGTTTCTATCGCTATAATATAATATAAATACAATAATATAAACGGAATATTATTCTTTCTTTATTTTCAGTTGCCGAATTAAACGCATCGAACAGAAAGATGAATTGGAAAACGAGAAGTCACAGGAGTATCAAGACATGGAGAACATGCAAGAGGATAATAACCGGATGAGGCAGGAGATCGAAGCTCTACACTGCAAGTATGAGGCGTTGAAGAAATTCGCCATTCAGAAGAAAATACCTTTGCCACCGGAACTTGAGTCCATTAATTAAAACATCCCCTTTAAGCAATGTTTTTTATGTTTCTTTGAGAGTGCCTAAGGTATTATCCAGTGTGGAAAGCTTTGGAATGTTAAAAGAAATTGTTTAGGCTATAAATACATCTGTGTCCTTACTAATAAAACAATCAAAAACCTTCCAGAGGACTTAATTGTCTGCGTAGAAGCGAAATAAACCAGTGATAAAAGACTGATAATATGGCATGGCTTTCTGTAAGTGGAGATACCAACTGTGTAGGCTTCTCGGGATACAAGTGTGGGATTATACTTATGTAGAAACAACCTGCATTCACATCACGATCTAGAATGTTATGAAAGATATAATTTTGTCGTACTTTTTTGTTCGTTTGTTTGGTATGGAAGTGGGTTAGCATGCTTTTGAACACGAGTGAGTACAAAGAATTTAGGTCCTGCAGCGACTAATTTATAAGAAATCCTATCAAAGAATATTTTTTTAAAAGTTATCCGGTAGATATAAACACAAATTTTAATAAAATATTTATTATGAAAGTGTGTTTTTGTGTTATTTATTAAAAAGTCAGTATCCATTAAAAAGTTAGCATTCAAATACTAACTATCCTTATTATTTGAATTTTTGACACGATTTTGATAACAACGTACCAAACAAACAGATGTTCCGTAAGCAGGATACTGCAGAGATTGCCCTAGCACAAGTTACAGGAACCATCCTTAACATGAGTGCATTTCACCACTTTTCAACTACAAAGACACAGAACCCATACAACAGGAAAAAATATTTGTAAAAGTATTGTTCATTGAAGCAGAGACTGGTAGATGGAAACTTACCGTTTAGACACCTGCCTCAGTGCTGAACAGTTTTCTCTATACCTTCCGCAAAGAAAGAGACTAGTTGGACTAGTTGAGTCATTCTTTTAGAGCGTCACGAATCTCGTGATCGGAAGTAAAACTTTCGGTAAAACATGTGGTCGAAGTTCATCTAATGTCACAATTATGCTAAGCGTTGATCGTGGCATCAACCGATAGCCACTCGAACAGAACAGAGGTTCACTGTCAACATGACCTTCCCGCCGGAAGGAAGTGATCTTGTTTCTTGAGTCTCGAAGAGGCAAGCTGTCTCCATTCCTAACTTGTTTTTTTCGTTGGCAGCTCCAAAATGGTGGCAGCAGATTCTCCATCCGTGTGGTAGCGATTCAGATGCTACAGGCATAAGTCCCTCCGTATGGCTTTCTGTTCATCGGTGAGATGCCGGGATGCCCATTGGGTACACTGTCAGAGATTTCAGTTCTTTGTGGATGAACTAGACGCTGAAGTTGACAGCTAACGTACTATTATAGGGACAATTACCCTTCCCATCATGTCCACGAGTGAAATCTTTTCTTGATTGATTACATGCATCTGTCCATGTTGCGGAAGGTTCGCTGGGCGTATTTGTTAACATCGAAGCTCGGTACTCTACTGAAAGACCGCGTTTCGTTTCCGTATATTGCTTGTATTCGATGAACAATTTTATTTGTTGAATACCTTCGAACATGAATTGTACAGTCAGAGACAAAAGTTTTTTTTTTTCTGTTAGGTAGTTTATTTTGGGAATAACGGTGCGACGTAGAGAAAAATACATTCTTTTTAATTTACCGTACTCAAATTGTCCTTCAGTCTGGAAATTATTTGCGAAACTAATTTCATCAAACGGAAATAATTTTTGTTGCTGATTGTACCACGACGGCTTGTACTTGCACATATCCATGACACATCAACACTTTTTCTTCAGCTTTCTCTTATATTCAGGGAACGCGCATTTCAGAATGATCGCGTTCTGTGCTGTTACTTCACCAAGCGATGCAGTGTTCCTGTCTCTAGCAATTTTCTAAACCTTTAGTATTTCCAACTCTGTCGTACATTTCACTCAAAACCCCTTGGTTTCTGCTTTGATCCTAGATCATATTGTGATAGACAATATCGTGTCCGTGAGTTTTCTTCTGCTTTTCATTCCATGAATACAATCTTAATCATTTATTTCCTTAATCCTGGGACGTTAAACTAAAGATTATTATTTTTTTTTTTAAATAAAATATGTGAAACTGCAAAATATCAAGCACTGCCTTAGTCGATGTAAGGAAATCTCTCATACTGAAACCTGTCTATGTTGTCACCATCGATTCCATTAAAAAGTACGATTCCATATGGGAAAAAATAAGATCGACGTGTTTTAGACCGGAACTTCTATTACTTGATAGAAAATTTTAGCAAGCTATTGCACGACGGGTACTTTTAAATGTTATACTGTATATAAAATGAATCATAACAATATCCAGTTGTAAGAAGATTACCTAGGTACTACAGTATACTTTATATATATATATATGCACACAGGGGGAAATTTAAAAAGTCAGAATCTTTAACAAGAATTTATTACTACTAGCAACACTATTCTCAGGGCATGCTTCTTTTTCCTCTCCTCTCTACTTTTATAGCAGTCAAGTCAAAAAGGGAAGAGGGGATTGTTTTGTGGCAGACCACATAGAACTAACTATAGGCTAATATACCAATAGACAAGCCAAACGTGATAAAATAGATATCGTTATTTCATCAGCATATACTACAGTATATGTGATATTGTACGAGGGGTGTCCAATACATTATCTACCATCAAGGTTAAGAAGGACTGTACGTATTTGGTCTAGGAATTAATTCGTGCAGGTGGACAAGAGATGGCGCAACGAACGGAGCGTCCCACAGTTCCGTGTATCCACACATGTGTTGCAAACCCCTGTCATCGCGTATCGTTCGTAGTATAGGGCAGTGGATTAAAGCGTCAACAACACCAGTTTGTAGTTAAGTGAACATGGCGCAATTTGTGCCTGATAAAGTGTTTTTGCGGGGTGTCCTGCTGCATTACTTTAACATGCAGAAAAGTGCGACTGAAAGTCATCGTATTTTGGTGGAAGTGTATGGTGACCATGCTCTAGCTGAGCGAACGTGTCAGAAGTGGTTTGCACGGTTTAGAAGTGGTGATTTCGGCTTGGCAGACCAAGAGCGAGCTGGACAGCCAAAAAAAATTCAAGACGAAGAATTGACAGCATTGCTCGAGCAGGATTCGTGTCAAACGCAGGAACAACTTGCAGCAGCATTAGGTGTTGATCAAACAACAGTCTCCAAACGCTTGAAAGCCATGGGAATGATTCAAAAGACGTCACATTGGGTTCCACATGAATTGAAAGACAGAGACGTTGAAAGACGAAAAACCATTTGCGAATTGCTGCTTCAACGACAGAGCAGAAAGGGGTTTCTGCATCGAATTATTACGGGTGATGAGAAGTGGATCCATTACGAGAACCCTAAACGAAAAAAGGCCTGGGTGAAACCAGGTCCATCACAACCAAAACGAGATATTCACTGTGCAAAGGTTATGGTGGGATATGAAAGGTGTGGTGTACTATGAGCTGCTGCAACCGGGTGAAACTATGAATGGAGAACGTTATCGACGACAATTAATGCGTTTGAAGCAAGCTCTGGCCAGAACACGACCAGAATGGGAGAACAGACATGATAAACTTATTGTTCAACATGATAACGCTCGCCCACATGTCGCAAAACCGGTCAAAACCTATTTAGAAAATGTCGGATGAGAAGTTTTACCCCACCCGCCGTATTCACCAGACGTTGCTGCTTCGGACTACTACTTGTTCGATTGCATGAACAACGATTTGATTGGACAGCGGTTTACTTCTTCAGAAGATATCGAAACATGGGTCTCTGACTGGATCGCTTCCAAGGATGAGGACTTCTTTCGCCACGGAATCCGTACATTGCCTGACAGATGGGCGAAAGTGGTGGCTAGCGATGGACAATATTTTTCTTAAGGTATTTATGTATTTTGTGTTTGTACTACAGCTTCAATGTGTGCGTACCAACCGCACGAATTAATTCCTAGACCAAATACTTTAACGTGTTGTTGACTTGCGTCGAATGTACGTGGACTGATCATCAGTGCTTGAGGTGAATACAATAGTAAGGCACAGAAAACGAAAGACATCTGTGTAGTGAGAGAAGTGACGAATAGATCGAGCAAGTTTGAAGGCCATGACGTCAGGAATGTGACCTTGGCAGCCGTTCAAGCGCACACAGTTTCAGTTTTGCATAAGGCAACATGGAAGTGACACACTGTAGGAATTCTGTTGACTATCTTGCAAAGATGAACGTTCTGTGTGTACTCCATCCTCTATATAGCCTGATTTAGGCCCTTGTGATTTTTTTCTTTTTTCAAACTTTGAAGAAACGTCTTTAGGGACGGCGTTTCGCATCTTCAAGGGCAGTGGTGAAAGCTGCGGAGGCGATTTTGAAGGATGTGTCCAATCCAAAAATGGCTTCTAGCATGTGTTTTATGACTGGCAAAAACGTTGGGATAAGTACATTGCATGTAATAGTCAATATTTTGAAAAAGACTATCAACATTTGGAGGATTAGTACAGGTAATTATGTTTTATTCATTTATGATCATTTTTTATTGATCAGCCCTCGTACTTAGCGGGTGACAAACACCATCATGCAAGATTAATTCTCACGCTATAGGCCATTCCCAACCACTGAAAAGAGATGTATTATAGGACCATTCCACCGACTTCGGCAATTATACAAGTTAACATATTAATAAAAATCAATGCCGTTTTTAGCAATTTGACATCTGAAACCATTCAGAAGATATATATGTATTTTTAAATGTATATTATTTAAAATGGCTTATTTCTAGGAACTCTCTAAAACAACTTTGGATTTACTTTGCTTCTATAACATTGCAACAATACTTTTAGTATGTAAATTACAATAAGTTCTTGGAGTTACATGGTTTTAAAGCTAACTATAACAGTCTGTATCATAACTCCAGAACGGTTTGAGATATCAAATTGCTATAACTAACTGATTCATACTAGCTTTGACATCTTGAATAACTTCCACTAAAATTATTTTACTTACACTTATTATTTTATAAATAATCGTTGCTTTGCTCAGCGATTTGTAATTTTAGTGCACATTGCTATGAATGGCATTGTCATCTTCACATATAATGAAAACCATCTATGTCAGTGGTTCTCAGACTTGTTGTTACTGTGACCTACATTAATAAAAAGTATTTTGTGGTCCACCTACTTTTATTCAAATACACATTGACATTCTACGTAATGATGGTGTATTTAAAAGCGCTTAAATATTGTAAATCATTTCTCTAATTTCAGTTTGTTCAATAACAGTCCGTATGAGTGATTAAAATGAAATTTATTTTGGGATGTTGTGCACTCTTCAAGCGACCACGAATGTTACAAGTCGAGCTCAATGCTTATATTCTAATAATCAAAATTTAGTTGGTTTATTTTATGTCTATGGTAAATATCTCACTTTCAAACTAAATTGTAATGTAAATTTATGAATATAATGGCCCTGTTGGTACGAGAATATCAGTCGGTGGCAGTGGAGCAAGTGTAATATATTTTTTTTCTCAATAACTACACCGTATGAAACTTTTTGCACGTGCAAAGAGAGTTAAAGTGTTTCCATAGAAAGGAAGACAAACTAACACTACTCCCGACGCAGTGGCCTATCTGGTGACAGATTTTGACTCACCCAGTCTCTCTCCATCCTAACCCACCATTTCTAGTGATTGTACAATCCGCGGCAAAAAACCTGCAACATGAGGATGTAAGTTTATTGTGAATCTACGCCTAACAGCACAGGGAATGAACATAACGTCTAAGTGGAACGAATCACGCCAGGATAAACCTCGGCCTCCTCCCGTGCACACTTATTTTGGAGCAAAAGACTTCGTCATTTCACAATAAACTTATATGCTCATGTTGCAGGTTTTTTGCCGGGGATTGTACAACAGGGCAGGACTCTGTGTAACCACTTACTCATCACCTCATTAACAATTGTTTCCAAGTTTTATTTTCTGAATAATACTTCACAACATATGTTTCTGCATCAAAATAAAATTTTTAAAAGGATAAATTTCTTGCGACTCACCAAAAAACGACTTGATACCCACCAATGGGTCGCGACCCACACTTTGAGAAACACTGATCTATGTAATTGAACGAGGTAAATATAGAAGCTGTTTTTCGAAATAGATGGTTTCGAAAAAAGTAAAAATTTTCAATCCTTTGTAACATTGTTCGTATTCATTCCAAATTCGTCGTATCATGATCATAATATTAGATACTAAAGTAAATGACAAGATATTTCTCATATATCGTCTCGATAACGAGCGGAGACGAGATAAGACGGCCTAATGAGTTAGCTACACCAGTTCCATTATTATTTGTTAGGTAATAGCACTGGTAACCCAAATTGTAACGCTGATTGGAGAGAAATGTACGGACTTCTCATATCTCAGAGAATTGTTCTTTTGTATGTGCATTAACCTGTCTGTCTCATTTTAGCGGTTTTTTGTTCATTAGTTTTAAAAGTTACAAGGGCTTAACACGATAAGTAGTCCACCCTCTATACCAGTATAGAGCAACAACTAGGTTGCCCCTGTTAATTCCCAGGCGAGGTGGCATGCCCATTCTTGCCTAACTTGGTCTTAAATGTCATCAGGATTGTCACTCATCAACTTAGCGACCCCGAAAACTGCTAATTCAACACTAATTCCACTAATTTTGTACATTTTGTTTTCCATTCCTTTTCATTCTCCATGTCGATAGGGGCTGGACTAAGACTTAAAGCACTTTTCATTCCAGCAATAGGGTCAGCTATGGATCTGACAGTAATATCGGAAGTTTTTTTTTTTTTATTATTTTTAGATATCATTCCTTCCAACCCCTAGGAGTATCTTACTTTCATTGGGGGCTGAACTTGGATTTAAACGGTATCGGAAGTGTCCCTATTCATTTCAGCGACCCCGAAAGCTGCAAATTCGATATTAAAGTTGGTCGTTTTCGATTATTTGTATACTTCGCCTTTAGGGAGTGCTAGGAGTATTTTACCCCTACAGTATTTTTTTTTTCTAAACTCTAATTCGTATGTGTACCAAGTTTGGTTGAAATTGCTTCAGGCATTCCAGAATTATGCTGGAACATACGTACATACATTTATCCACATGTTCGAAACTAGAAAACAAAGTAACGTTATTTTCATTAGAAAATATCTTACTAGGAAAATATTTTTTTTTTTTTACTTTTTCCATATTTCATTTTAAAATAAATGACATGTTTCATAATATTAGTTTTTTATGTACACAAATTAAAATGGCATACATACTAAACTAAAATATACCCTAAAAAATACACTGTTTACAATTCTAAAATGTATTAGTCAACTCCAAAAAAACTAGGAAAACTTCTGAAGTAAGACAGACTAACAGTAAGAAAAACGTAATAGATCGTCTAGCACAAACATCGTAAATGAGTCATTTTTATAGTAAACTTTATTTCACAAAAAGTTATGGTAACTTTTCAATCAAATACGAGGTACATTCAAAGTTTTCGACCTGATACTGATAATAAGCCGTTCACGGCACACAATCCTATCAATGGAAGAAATATTGTATGGAAGAAATTAGTTCAACTATCTAATTGCATCTGTTCGTTGAAAGTAGTCTAACGCTCCAGTCCGCATAGCTGCAGCGGTGAATCCCCTCAAAAGCCCTTGAGTCTCTTACTGTAGCCTTAGCAACAATAACTGTGCACTGGAGCATTGTCATGCAGTAAGTGAACTCAATGCACAGCGACTGATTTAATTAACTGTCTCTAACAACCTGATGCAGCTAGACCAGGGTTGCCAACTTCACAAAACAAAATTATCGTACATTGCAAAAAATATAGTATATTCGTCATGCACGTGATAATTGTAGAAACAAGTATAATACCATTAATAGTAACAATATATAATAAACTTATGTAGTAATCTTCAAATCGGCGTCACTGTCCTCACCACTTTCTTAAGATTAGATTAAAGAGATAAGTTTTGCCGATAGATGTCACTAAAGTCTTCGTATCTCTCTAGTGTATTTTTTATCTTCCAGGAAAATTCACGATTTTTCTTACAAATTTCAACCTACAGACTTTAAATTGTTAGAGAAGGAACTTCTTAACCTATCGAAGACAACAATCCGTGCCGATTTTTTATGTAGTATTTTCTTCATTGTTGAAATAGCTTGATTGTTGGAATGGATATCCAAACCTTTAACAATGAAACTGTTTCAACAATGAAAAAATTCTAAATAAAAAATCGACATGGATTGTTGCCTTTGATAGGTTATGAGGTTCCTTCTCTAAAAATTTGAAGTCTCTAGGTCGAAATTTGTAAGAGAAATTGTAAATTTTCGTGAAAAGTAAAAAATACATTAGAGAGATACAAAGACTGTAGTGACATCTATCGCCAAAACTTCTCTCTTTAAATCATCCTAAATAACTCTGAACAACATTTCCAAAGCCTGGTAAACGTAACTGAATTTAAAGAATGGATCAAGATTGCCATTTACAATTCTCAAATCGTTATTGATTTACTGTAACGGTAATAACCGTTAAAAACTTTACTGTGTATTTCATAATTATTTCATGTACATCTACAATTTATTTGCAGATTCAAAAACTGAAAAAAAAAAAATGTGCGTTCTAAAATGAGCATATTTACATATTGTAGCGGTATACGATTTTATTAGTTTATTTTTGGTGATGGAAATTAATATTTATTCAAAGTCAAATTAAAGAGATTAAATTGTAGTAATAATGAAATGTTGTCACGTCTTACAAACACGTGTATTTCTTTATTTACGTCAATGGTTGTTAAATATGTTGAATGTTGTTACTGAATTAATGGCTAGACGCTAAGTCGTCAGTTTATTTGTTTGTTTTGATTTGTAACATTGTGTACGAAATATGTAAAGTCATCAATGTGAAATGTTGTATGTTAACATTGATACAATTTGTCTGTGGCATAACCGTCAGATTTGCAGAGATTGTTGGTCTGGGAATTTGGTCACGATGTAATACGGGTTGAAACCAATGTTTCACCAATAGCTGAGATAAACAGAAAGATCAACGAAGCGAATTCCAGTGTGTCTGGAATCATGAACAAAAACCTCTCGTTGGAGAGGATTGGGATCAGAAGTGATCAGACGTCGACCAGAAGTTAACCAGAAGTAGATCGACAATTAGCAGCCAAGCAGTGAGCTGCAATTCATTCCACTTCGAATAGATCAAGGGTGATCTATTCTCCTTCAACATCAACCAGAGTCCAATAGTTATGGTTGGCATCTAGTCGGATACTACAATCTACCGACTATACAAACTAAGAGATCCAGTATTGAGAGTATAAGTATCCAGTCCAGACACTCATCAGAAAACAGGTATGTGTATCTCAGCTATGTGCGTGGCACAATTTCTAGAGGTTTACGGTTTGTGATCTGACTTGTTATACTACACTCATACATAAACATACACACTAACATCTTGATATTAATGAGAATAATACATTTCTTAAATGAAGCTTAAATGTGTTATCTTTTCCTCTCAATTCACTTCGACCTACTCATTTCAGACAATGAGTAGTAGCAATCTCTGATCGTCTTACTTAAGTTCATCCCCATGCTATTAAGGCACGACGTGAGGAGGTTGTTAATATTTACTATTATCGCAAGGACATTACTGTGTATAGCATTTGGCAAGCCTGAGCTAGACAGTTGAAACTGATACATTATATTCTTCATAGATGTCACTATATGCCATGAACGGCTTATTACAATTGGCGCTATATTTCAGTGTTAACCCGGACATTTCAGGAAATACCGTCGTAAGTGGCTTTCCTAAAATTTATCCTATTCTATCACTCTTTATCTTTCTTGATCAGTTGGTAAAATTATGCTTTGTGTTCACAGTATCACATTCACAATCTAAAGGGTTAACAAATTGTTTATTTGTTAAGCATTTCTGTAGTTAATGAATAAATAGGTCTGTAAGAGATTGAATAAAAAATTATTAAACAAATTTTCAGGCAATTAACTGTCTTTGCTTATCGTCCACCTTTTTACTATTCTTAATCAGTGGTCAAAATTACACTTTAGTTTGACAGTAAGCAAACACACATTTAGTATTTAGGGTTGCCAACTCTGAAAAATAAAAAAAACCGGCCCCCTTTCAAAATTCCCTATGATATAGGTCTAACTGTGAAGTATTCCTGTTCGGACCCATCCATGGGTAAGAAATGTACTATTGTGAGCAAAAGTGCATCAGTACCTGTATTCTGCATATCCTTAGTACATTCGCTAATAAGTTTAATAGATACACTGTGTTATAAATGAGAAACTGAAATCGGCATTGATTACTTGTTGTATTTAACAATAACTGCCACTTCTTTAAAATTATCGAAACAGATAAACAAATATATAAAATATATATTAATCTTTAAATGACAATTTTGGATTTGGAAAATGAAAGTTATTCTTTAAACTTATACTTCAACTACAGAAAATTGCTTTAAGAAGTTCGTTTTTACTCTTAATAAATGTATAAAATTCCTTTCAATTAAATTTCAAATTTTCCCTGATACAATCCCTGTCATCTCTTTAAAATTATTTAAACAGATGAACAAAATATATTAATCGTTGATAGATGGTAAAAAGTGACAGTTTTGGAGTACAGAATGAAACTTTTTTTTTTTAAATCTATACTTCGAACTGGATGAAATTGTTTCGAACTAGATACAAATTTGAAAAAAAATAACCGGTCATAAAGGGGTTGGTAAGAAGTTTGTACGGGTCACCGGCTTTAATCAAAATAACAGTATTATTCGGCCAGGCCGGTGAAAAACCGGCCAGTTGGCAACCCTATTAATATTTGACATGAGCTCTGCAATAAGTATCTTTAATTTTATCACAATTTACAATTACTAAACTTTATTAACTCTAGAAAATACTTTATTAAATTACGTCCTTAAAATCATACAAATGGTTTACACAAATGAATCACTATAAAGTATCATTGCATATTTAGGATGTCAGGTTTCATTTGACATGACATTAGAATATTTCATGATAAGTGTACTACACACATAGCAAGAAAATGTTTTCTACATTTTCTGACAAGAAAAAAAGTTCCCTATACTTATCCACACTCTTCATTCTGCCTTTATCTTCTGCATGATATGAGAGCAATGTGTTATCCAAAACAAAAAGCAATTAAAATTGTTGGATGAAAGCAAAGTTAAGGTTGTAACTGATCTGGTTTTTACTAAATTTCTTTCGTCTATAAAAGTGAAAATTCAGTGAACAAACTGCTTTTCTATAAAATCTGTATAAGTTACCATATGATAATATTCTTTTTTTTTTTTCTGTCGTACTGCCACCTGGTGACGAAAGTTAACAGTGAGAAGAAAAGAAAGATGAAGTTACGCTCCTGGTTACAAGGCATGTATGTGTGTCAACACTGACGTATATTTAAAAGTTGTAAATCATTGCAAAAAATGTTTTGGCTCTAGAAGTTCCTCTCGATTCCAAAAATAAAAAGGTACCTGAATTCATTAAGAACAAACTGATTAAACTCTTATTAAGTATGTTGAATAAGCCAAATAAAAGAGATCAAACAGTCGTTTTACTGTAAATAACAAATTCTTCTTTTTATATAGTGACGTAATCTACAAAAGTAAACTTAGCAAAAATCTACAGAAAGTGAATGTGCGTCAAGTGTCACTAAATTTTGGCACTTCACTGCATGATAAGCAATGATAGAATACATTGATGAACCTCGATTCGCGTCTTTTTCTGTGTTAAAATAACGAGACGTCAACGGTTTTGATGCGAGTAGTCAGGTAAAGAAAGAGAGTACTTTTAATTTGAATAGCATTCAGTAAACTGTCGATTCTGACGATGCATTAAGTGTTGCAGTTACGGATAAGAACGAGTAATTTCGTTGATTATTCTCTTCTTACTTACCACTAGATCATCTCTCGGTTATTGAGTCCCGTATCTTGGCATTACAATATTGGGTTTATTCCCCCAGTGGATTACTACTTTCTGAGGACCCGCTTAGATTGAAAAGTCTCAGAACGCTTTCTTATTAGTCTAGTACAAAATCGACTACTTGAAAGGTGAGGTGAAGGGCTGAGCTCTGTTAGTTTTTCCTAAGTAATGTTTTATAAAAACTGAGCTGTAATGAACGCAATACAGTAATAGAGTGTTCAATTCTTTCCCTCCTCGTTGCTATTGTTGATTCACATTCAAAATATTGTAATGTAACAATCTGATACCCACGGAAAGCATATAACAGGAAAATGGAGGGAAAAGAACAAATACAGTGAGCTACACCCTACATTGTAATGAACAAGCGTATGAACTCTATATCAACATGCTACTTATACAATACAATAATCCTCACAAGAAACACTAATTAGTAAGAAAAGAGCCATGTATTGTTTTGTTTGATTAAGTATCCAAACGCTGTCATATCTAGAAAAAGAGGATCAGTTCAATCTCTAAATACCACAGTTCTTTCGCAGCCCATTAAAAATCCCGGCACATCTGCGATTTGATACCGAAGTCAAACACAGAAGGTATGAATTTATTGAATGTGAGTTCAGCTGACAACCTTTTTCAAACCACTAGTATCAACTTAAATTTAGCTCAAATTTTGACAAGTCTTTCCTCATGAAGTAATTCTGTACGATACTAACAAATTTTCTGTATTAATTGATATACCTGATGTTCAATTGATATTATACCTATTTCAGAAAAAAAAAACTTTAAATCTCTGTAATGACCGAAAATTATGAAACATCTGTCCATCTTTTTATAAGATTTATTATTTCCAAATTTGACTGAAAAAAAAAAAAAAAAACTTTCAACCACTTCCTTAAGAACCTCATAGCCATTCTTCTCATCAAATCCCAAAATTTAAAATACCCTTACAGGTCCTAGTTCAGAAAATTAAACAGCGTGCCCTTAAATGAATTCAAATATTTGCTTTTATTGAATGGAAATGTGCGAATCTATAATGAATGTATTGTAAACCTGTCATAGTGTTTCTGTACATCTTTATTACAGATTTACTTTTTTCCTAATTATCGTTAAATTTTAATAAATATAACCTTTCGTTACTGTCAGTAAGTAGCCTACTGTAAATTTAATTCTTGGATTTATACCGCTGAGTTCGTCTTAACGCTTGTTAACATTACTTCTCGTCTTTGGAATAATAATAAATAAAGCAAACAAAAGTATATTTGTTAATTGAAATTTTGAATTATACAACTCTTTGATTTGAACGTATTTTACTTATGAATACTTATAGTCAAAGCTCTTTTTTTACACTTAAAAAAGAGAACGATGATATCCTGCTCTGTGGTTTAGGATATGACAATAGTAAGGCCCAATAGCTACTTCAATTGTATGTATTGTATGTAGATCCCGGATTTTATCACCACACTCTTCAAATATAAAAAGTAACCAGCTAGGAAAATCAACTTGATTGAGAACAAGTAACCACGGTAAACACCCCATAGCTCCCTCCCCTTTCCTCCGCCCTTCTCGCAATCCAACGTCTGTGAAATGTGGCATCCAACCAAGACGTAAGAATTCTGCATAATGCGCTACTGCCATTCGCTGCAGACGTTCTTACCGCCGCGCCGTGTAGATTTCATATTCAGCATTTGCCTTTACTTTCGCTAAGTGTTTCCATCTGCTACCAACAAAGTAATAAGAAGGGCAACCACGTGACAATTAATACTATTACCCAACAACTTATAGCGCTGTTTCATTGTGAAGTTGGATGGGAAGGAGAACTCATCTGGAAAGCACATTAGACGAGAGACTTCTTTTGGAGTAAAATAACGCAACTTCAGCTGTTTAATCGTCGTCAACTGGGCAGCTGCATCTCCTTTGAGTCTGTCTAACTCTTTATAAACTTTGGAGATTTCTTCTTCTGACTTTGCGGTGAACACAGAGCCTGTTCCTTCTACGTAATGTCCATAGGCTTTCGTGAAACAGCACGATCTCCTGGATGCAGGAGTGACAATGTCCAACAATGACGAATACTTCAAGAGTACTTTATCAGGAAGAAGATAAGGTACAAACACATCGTCCTCGGTTCCTTTTAATTCTTCTAACACTACTTGAATTGGGTAACACTCTTTTCCATCACCAGACTCCGTAGCCAAGTCGTAATGTCTCTGAACCAGCTTCTGAACACGTGGAAGAACTACTTTGCCTGGTTCTGCAATACTGGTAAGAGACGCTGGGAAGTCTGTCATCTGTCAATTAAAATAAAAACATTTACATTAGAATACCTCAACGGATACTACTGAAGGTATGCACAGAGAACTCATTTTGGAGCATTTAACACTAGAATCAATTCTCATCTTACGTTTCATTAGTATTAAATAGTGTGTTTACTTGTAACTAGCTTTATTGTTTTCTATCCACGATCAAAGGAGAATGTTTGCGCAGTATAAGTCTTATGGTTTAAGAAAGTTGAAGGCTCAACGGCAAATTAAAAAGAAAATACCACCAGTGGAGCCTATCATACCAATCAAATCAGTGACAAGTTTCATTATCTGGCTCACTGAAAATCGATCTTTCTGTTGTTCTCCCAAATTCTTTATGGGAGAAGATGACAGGCAGTGTCATTATCGTCAGGACACAGACAGAAGAGGAACACTAGCACCGCCGCTGTCCAAGAGGAAGGTAAAAATAAGCTGCAAGACCATCATCGACATCTGTTTCGGCTGATCATTCCCTGTGGAACTTCACATCCCTCTCTTTGCTTGCCTGGAGCACTGAGAGTTCCTAACCGCAACCACTTAGCTTATCTAAAGCTCTGTGATATCCTGCTCGTGAATGTCTGGGCCTTGGGACACTTATTTTATCCCGACTAACTACATAGAGAACATTGTATTTGTCTCCGGACAACAATTAGAGTGATTTTGTGTTATATTTGTTTATAACATGACTTTTATAAAAACGGTTGTGGGAGAAAACCGAGAATCCCGTGTGCTAAACTGTTCTACCTACTACCTTAGCAAGGGAATATATATATATATATATATATATATATATATATATATATATATATATATATATATATATATATATATATATATATATATATATATACATAGGGTGTTTCAAAACAACACCGACAATGTTTGGGAAGTGATTCCTGACACCAATATAAGACAAAAAGGATAGACCAACCTGGATGCACAAATGCTTCCTCTTGGACTTATAAGCTTCCGAAAACATGAAAAAATGAACTTCATGAGGTTCATAGCTCCAAAACTATGGGACCTATCCTAGTTGGGTCAAGAGTTCATTTAGGAACTAATATGTAGGTTATCCAAAAATACATGTACACTTTACAGAACGACCACACACGCGATGATAAGCATCATGGATCAACGTTGAAAGGCACATGCAAAATTTTTAAGTTGCGAGAACTTTGGAATTTTAAGCATTTTATTATTATTATTATTATTATCGTCTATGTCTGCTGTAAATTTGGTACTCATATTGGGTATTACATGATGAATCTTTAGAATAATTTTTATTATTATAAAGTATTAATATTGAGAAAAAAAAAAAAAAAAACACGAAGATACACAACCTGAGAAAGAAGAAAGCATTCAGTGAAACCGTTTTCGTTCTTAAGAATAACAAGATGCATTTGGTGAGCATCCTCTTTCCTAATTTAACACATTCATGAATTGTGTACTCTTATTTGTTATAACACCATAGTCTGTTTTAAACCTATCATAATTATTAGTCAAAATAAACTGAATATTTAATAAGTACTTACGACATCTTTTGTGGTCCGGAAACAGAACTCAAGAGGTTTGCGTTTGGCAATCATGTAGTATCTGCATCGAGTATTTGGAATAAAGAACTGCGAAGGACTAAGAAGGAACTCCTGATAAACGAAGCTGCTTTCTTCCAAAGCCCTTACAAGCCTTCCTCTCGTTTCCGACTTCTCAAATCCCTTTACATTCTCCACCAACACATAGTCTATCTTCAACTGGGGAATCAGCTCTATGATGGTCAGGAACGAACTGGTTCTCTCGTCTGCTGCGTCCTTTTGAAGTCCGACCCTTTCAATACAAGAACACATTTTTTGTAGAAAGAAAAAAGAAGCAAATAACTCACATAAAGAAGAAAAATAACATTCCTGCTTTAAAAAATGGTTAGATACAGTACCGGCCGAAAAGATGACATTGTGGTTTTTACAGTATAACTAATGTTAGAGCGCACCGTTCGCACTTAAATTTTTACAGGTAATGTGCATTTCACTAGAAAGCAGATTGGAAATATTAAATAAAACATGAAATTTTCAAGTTTCTTTTAGTTTCGCGCTGCAGTGATAACGATTATTTTGTAGATATTTTCTTTAATTTTCTCGCTGGTTTTGCGTTTCAACACTTCAAATGTTGTTTTTGTATTTTCAAGAATAGAGTTAAGGCGCATAGAGCTCCACAGCTCAATGAGAGGCAACAGCGACATTGAAGGAAGTCGAAAATGATGGTGACACACCTTAAGCTTGTCCAACGTTTGGCGTTTCCAGATCAACGTTCACGTATTTTTGAAGCAATGGAAGCTGCAAGACGGACAGGTGACTGATCTTTCGCATATCCTGCTGTGACCCTCACCTTACAACGCCCGAAATAGTGAAGGAAATATTGACTACCATAGGTCTTTCTTTCATCAACTGTACAGACCGTCTGTCGCTGCCTGCAGGACTAATTGCACTTAAAAGAAAAGAAAAAAAAAAGGGTGGACGGCGTAACAGTGGTTTGCCGTTGTTTAGAAAGACTAGAGCAATTTCCTCAGGTTTGGGAACGACGCTATAAACTGGAGTCGATGACACCTATCCTAAATATCAGATATGGAACATGAAGCCTGGCAGAGGAAAAGTCATTGTCTGGAGATCCTTTTCAGCTAAGGATATGAGGACGCTTCACAAAACTGAGACATCGATGGACTGTCAGCTATACATTATCATCTCCGAAAATGTCACGTTACCGTACGCGAGGCGTTCTCATGGTCGTAAATATAGATAACCCGAAACATAAGGCAGCTGATGTACAGGTACGGTACCAACGCAACTAAATTCCATTCCTGGACTGGCGCCGGCAAAGCCCTAACCTGCATATTATGGAACGTCTGTGGAACAAGCTCCAACCCGAAAAGAAAAAAAAGAAGAAAAAAAACCAGAAACACCAATGAAAAATTTTAGCAGATACAGGAAGATTGGAACATTTCCCAGTCAATCATCAATACACTTGTCGCATCAATGGTGAGCTGGTGTAGAGTAGTGATCAAAACTTTAGTTACGAAGTATTAAGAATTGTAAATCTTATGTATCATTGATGTTTTGAATTTTTGTCAAGTTTCATGCTTTTTCTGTAAAGTAAATTTCGGCGCTTGTTTTGGTCGTTTTTGACCAAGTCTTTTTTGTAAATACGATTGAACTATGAAGTGAGTAAAATAACGTTGCATAAGCATTAAATAGTCTGCAAAAGAACACAAAGCAAGTAGATGGATATCTGTTCAATCGACGAACTATTAACACCCTAGACGACAATTTCATATTCCTTTGGCCGGCACTGTATATCTCTTTTTTCAAGGCCATATTCTCGCAACCATACATAGAATATTCTAATGCTTTTACTCGAAGGAAGATCTCCATTGGTGAAAAAATATCTGCTTTCGTAGGAATGCCGTGCATAACGCAACTTAACTGGATCCAAGGAACATCTGAACTGTAGAAAACCATGTTATTCGAGGTCTATTTATAATGAGTTCAGAGTGAATTCGTTCATCACAAAATTTTAGAAGAATAAACTGGTCTTGTAAAGAATATACCAATATATACATACAGGTCAACCCAATAAAACCTCCACATTTTATAGGCTAATAAAACAAAAAATATTGCAGATATAAACTTGTTTATTCACAAATATAAAATGGCAATGAAAAGTAGAGTTTGTAATTACTCTGTTCTGTTGTCTGTTGAAATGACACAAGTGACAATACAATTATTGTCAATAAAACCCAATAAAAGATACCACTCTTTAATCGTCTGTAGTGCTGTCAGTGAAGGGGGAGAGGAGTGTTGGTCATCGCTTCCGATCACCACTCTCCTGCTGCTTTCAGTTGTCAGTACTGTTTAGTCAGGACATGCAATCGAAATATTTTCCAAAAGCAGCAGTTCTGTGATTTTCACGTAAAGTTTGCTATTCCAGGCAATAAAAAATGTTCCTAATGACTAATCGGAAGATTATCTTGCAAAGGACAAGAATTTTCGAATAACGGGTTCAGCCTTGGACAAATAATAATCTGGCTGACCTAAAAGTGCTCGTACGTGAGAATATTGAGGCAGTTTTCCGCAAGACTTTTGCGCTTCCTAGGCAGAATAAAGAATAGAAGAAGCCAGAACAAAATAATTACGAACTGTTTTTCAATACCACACACAGAGTAAAAAGGGGATGACTGCACCGAATTGTTCTGGGAAGAGAACTGGCTGGCGTACTAGTTAACGCATGAGCATGGTATTCTGGAGATACCGAGTTTGGGCTCCGGTCCTTTATATATATATATATATATATATATATATATGTAACCCTAAGCCAACACACACATTTCAATTACTTACGCTTCGAATTACTTAACTAGAAGTAAGATTTGTTTGGCTCACCTTGTGAAAGGCTGACACGGAGGACTCATCAAAATGACATTCGGCTGGAGTGTGTTGATTTCGTCTGCAGACAGGGAATGGATGTTCCTCTGCAGAACGCTCGTCGATGGAAAGTTATATTTGTACACTTGGTTGGCTGAAGGGTTTATATCTATAGCAGCAACCACTTCTCCTTCCAAGCCGGTTTCTGAAACAACAAAAATGATATTGATATTTTAAAATTATTTTATACCAGCAGGAACCGGGTTCTAAAAGACCGGAAAGAAGAAAAAAATAAATTTATCCCTGATTATAACCCAAATATTCTCAAAACTAGCGCATTCCGAATCTTCTAAAACCGAGAGTCTATTCGACATTTCGATCTGGTATTCCCCTCTCGCCTGGTATGTTTACAGATGTTTGAATGTTTCCTTTTTCAAACGAGAATTTCTCTCTTATTATCGTTGATACAATGTATTGGTCAGTGTCACAGTGAGCTCCTCTAAAGATCAAATATCAATTATGCCAGACTATCTTCTTCTGTCTACTAAAAACACAACCATTTTTTTTTTTTTTTTTTTTTTTTTAAATATCCGGTGAGGTCTAAGTATACTTTTGAATGTCAAAGTGTGGGAATTTTGTACTCTTCATGATAAGGTCTTTAGACGCTGGAAACTTCACGAGTCTAACGCTGAAATTGTCATGACTTTCTTGTTACAGACTTTCGTTACATATAATCGGTTTCAAAATGTCCTCTCCTCCTGCCTTTGCATTGAAATCCCCTAATAGAATTTTCATATGGTATTGCGGGAGTTGATCAAATACCCGTTCTACTTCTTCGTAAAAACTGTCTTTTAGGTCGTCATCCTTATCTTCTGTTGCGACATAGACATTTAGAACAATATCACACCACCGACCCGTAAGAGTAATAAAAGCAAGTCTATCATTAACAAATTCAACACGCTTAATTGCTGATATTCGCTGCTGAACGAAAAGCTCTTTTCATAGTAGTTAGTTATTAATTTCTTTTCCCATGAAAAACGTACAATTTCCGGCATGTGCCGCTTCCTTCACCCCTCATCTAATTTCTTAACTCCTGCCAGGCACATCCTATATTTCTCCAATTCACTCGTTACGGATTTTAATGTGCCTGTCGCATAAAGACTTCTTATATTCTATGTTCCAAATCTCACGTTCATTTTACTTTTCTGAGGTCGAGGTAAGTTATCAGTCCTGGTCCGAGGTTTCTGTGAACGTTTCTGAACTTTCTTCCCCTTTTTTTTAAAAAAATCCAGATCAGGCTGTGTTGTTGTCTGCCCGCGACTGTTTATGCAATATAATCGCAGCTAACCTCCATATCTAGAGGCTCTCTTCTCCACCCGTAACCTCAGGACATGCCATGCTACCATGATAGGAACTCACTTACATGGACCTTGAACTGCCCACTTACAAAAAAAAAAAAAAAAAAAAAAAAAAAATCCTAATAGCGGATGAAAATAACTTTGGTTAGAAGTCAGGGGTGGTTCAACTAAATTTAACCTACCAAAGTTTTTACCTTTCAGTTAGTTACTTATAATCAGATGGTAGAGTATCAATCATATTTTATAGTGTAAAATTGCTGGTGTAGGTTTGCGATATATCGTCATAAAATCGGTGATTTTACTGTTAAAATTATTAACTGCACATGAAAGAGAACTATTAGATATTAATTTTCACATATGCTGTATTTCTGCTCAACAAACGTAAGCTGTATTTATATTTACAAGAGTAGGGTTAACGATGTGAAACTATAGCAAGTGCTATACCAATTTGTAAACCTGTTCGTTAATTCTGAGTACTTACAATAATGTTTAAAGCAAACATTTTGTTTCTGTTACAAGAAGTATTTCCTATAGCCCATAATACACAACAAGCACAAGTTGGTGCGTATTTTTCGCATGAATAATCGTTTTTGCACATATTCAACATCGCTTCGCGTTTGCTCCCTATAGATGCATACGCGCATCACCCCACCAACCTTAAGGCATTCTCAAAAAATCAATGGATAATGCTGCAAGATCAACAGCTTCTCGCAAACTCTTATCTTTTCACTTACAAATAGTTTTGTATTATAAGTAAAATGAAGTAAATTACCATTTTTCATATTTAAAGATACTTCATTAAGATATAGAGGAAAGAAAACAAGTCCCAGCAGTAGCGAATATACAAGTTCGGGGAAGGTTCTAGAGAAATGGTCCCCTTTTAATTTTGAAATAAGTATAATTTTTCTTACCTTCTTTCAGTTCCTTTTCGCTCCTTATTCTTTGAGTTGTTTCTTCTTTTGTTTTTTTAGGGCAAGTTAGGTGAATTACAACAAAATAAATTATTTAGAAGTATTAACTAGGCCCTAACCAAAATAACACCTCACATAAAAGGATATCTTCTAATAATGCGTATCCTAAAGTAATACATATTTTAATTTATAATGCGTTTTTTTACTCAATATGTTTAGTTTCCGGATAAATTCTTTCAGATATGTTTGGGGGTGTGGAGGCTCTGCCCCCACTATTATTTTATTATGTACCGTAGATTATTGGAAAAAATCCTTTTATGCAAGTGATATTTTGGTTAGTTAATAGTTCGAAAAGACTTACTTTGTCGTAATTCACGTAACTTGGCCTCTGAGTAGTGGCCTGGAGGGGGAGCTGTGTTCTAGAACATTGCCAGTTCGTCAAGGGGAAGAGAGTTGAAACTCCAAAATTCATACACGATAAGGTGTTTATATAACGTAACCTTCCCTTGCCCTCACCCGGAATAAATACAATTCTTGTTTGTAGTGATCAGGTAGCATTGGTTGGTGCGTATTACTTTACATAAATAATAGTTTTTCGTACACCCACCCTCCCTTCGCGCCTGCTCTTTAGGACCCATCAGCTCCACCATTATCTAATGCATTATGGATAGAATTTTTCGTGGTCCATGTTCCGTTAAGGGGGTCCAAAACTACACTGGACCCCCTTAAGCTAACCTGACCTAAGCTAAGCTAAGATAACCTAACCTAATATAACGTTATACTATGTAACCAAACGAAAATCAATAGAAAGAAGTGGTGTCAAAGACACTGGAACCCCTTAACGGAACATTAACCTTTTTCGCACATAATAACGACATGGCACAAGCTTTTTCTCTTTTTCTTTCTTTTTATCTTTTTTTTTTTTTTTTTTCATGAATAACAGTTTTCATGATGTATCGATTTCCACGCAATTATTTCGAAATGCTCTACGAAAATAAGAGAGCAAAACGTTTTTAGGAATCATATATAGCACCAAAAGTGAACTAATATATTCCTTGAATTTGATGACCTAGTGTAAACCTGCAAGAAAAATGCCTTTGTCTACGTTATAGAAATTAAATGTACAGTACCTTTAATTCTTGGCCAAGACAGTACATGCTCTATATTACAAATCTATGGTACAACTTACCGCAAAATGCAAAATGCATGCCTCCTATTCCACTATATAATTCAAGAACTCTCATTCTTTTCACAATAACATCAAGAACATCAAATACATTACATCAGAATGTTTTCCAATAGATATCGCATTTTGCTTGTCAATTGTTATTCCTTCCGTACTCACAGTGGTGCCAACGTGAAGCACACTACAGTATAATACCAAAGTCAATGCTATAGGTATATAGCATCATGGCACTGGAATTTTGAGCCCTGCGTATATACATAGATACAGGCCAGCCCAAAAAATGTAGGGGGGGTCCGGCTGAAGATAGGGGGGGGCGATCCAACCATAGTACAGTTCATCACCGTATTATTGTTCAATTGCAAGCCTGCTGTGAAAAGTTTAGGGGGGCCAGCGAAAATTTAGGGGGGCCTTCCCCCTATACCCCCTTTGGATACGGGCCTGCACAGATATACATAAATTATTGTAACACGATTGGGTTCGATTCTGACCTGTCCCTGTTCGGCAAAGCCATTTCTATAACACGATTGGATCGTGTTTCTGTTCGGGAAAGCCATAATTGTGATCCGACTAGGTTCGTATCTTGTTCGGTACGCCTTAATTGTAATAGTACTGGCTTCGATCCTTAGGTGTGTCCGTTGTCTGAGTAAAACCTTTAATCACAGTACGTAATTCTGATTCTACAGATCCCTAGGTGGGCTCGGACATCTACAATGGTCCGGGATTCGATCCTCTAAAGCTTATTTGTCTCCCTTAGTATTTAACAACAATTCGAATCATTCATTTAAGCCTACTATATAGCTACTGGACACATGATACGGAGTTCGAACCAGAACGTTTTAAAGAACCAACATAAAAGTAGATACCAATTGCATTTTCAGCGCTGATGCAATTTATTAATATACAAATTACTAAGTTGCATAGGCGCTAATCACTCATGCTGTAAAGAAAGATGAATTAGATTGCTTCTTAAAATTAACACATGTAAATTTAAACCATGATTATTATTTTGAAAGGATACTCATATTTTCGCTTTTGATTTAATTAGCACTTGAACTTCACAAACAAATATTACATCAACAGAAGCACTTCAATTTAGATAACTAATGATGATAATGATATTTTAATTTAGACCCATTTAATACGAAGAACGCGGTTGACACGGTTGCCACGAATTATTCGTTATATTTCGTCACATTGTTGATTCTTATTCTTTCACTAACACTGTTTACTCACTGTGACACCTGAAGAGAAACTGTTATTGGCGGTTCCAGAGGGGGGTCTGTCCAGAAGGTTGCGGGTTGGTCTCCTCTCATCTTCTTTTGATGAACAGGTGGTTTTTGCTACTTGCCTACTCCCTGTTGCTGAAACATCTTCTAGATGTACACTTTTAAACGAACATTTTAAAATTATTTCTAATCTTCATTATTGTAGCATTAGTTCAATATTACAACATTTGGATTTACTACGTTTCACACTTGACAAAGATTAAACATTATTTAAGTTGTTTGTTCATTTCAGTTGTGCGCACCAAATTCTCGTGGTAACTTCTATGAATGTGTTCGTCAGACTAAAGCACCTTTTCTCTCCATCTCGTCGCGTTGCTAGGCAACAGTTCGGCTTGCTACGCAGTTAGATGATGTCAGAAGTTAAAAATAGCTATGACAACTTATAGATAGGAATGTTTAGAGACGACGATTGTTCATTGTGCTGAATTTTAGCTCCTTATTTGGGAAGGAGAGAGGAACTTTACGATTTCCGTCGCAGACGAGACGCACATACATATATGCACATTCGTTTGTTGGCTGAGAGAAAAATTCTTGGGAGCACTATTATGCGAGGTTCATTTAGAAAGTTAAAATTTTCTTCTTAAAAATTGACTGAGCTAAACCGTATGGTTACAAAGGCGCTCGACAGGACGTTTGTTTTTGAGCGGAGAGGAAAAACAAACAGAACCCTGCAACATTGATCACTTCACTAGTGTCACCAAATTTCTTCCACTGGTCTTCAGAGGGTTAACATCAGTTAAGTCTTCTTGTGATGATATAACGGAAAATTTTTAAAGTCCTTTCGGAAATACGGTAACGAACACGTGGGCCATACGAAACGAATTTCGGATTACGGTTGGGCCATAATTTCAATAAAGTTTATCAATGTCTTTCATTATATTATTATTTGTTGTTTTAAAATACTTAAGTGCCACAATTTCAAACACATCAAAACATAAACAAAGTTATTGTTATTTTCTTTCAAAACAGCATATTTGATAATTCAAATAATTAATGACTGGCATTGTTTATCATTAACACAAAAATTTTACATTTATAAGTATATTTGATAATTATTGTAACCTAAAATATTTACTAATGTAGTGCCTTGTACTCCTAAGTGTAACATGAATTAAAATTTTCTTACTCTTATCAAAAAGCATTCATTTTCAATATTTACTTTCATTAAAAGCAACTTTCAATATTCTTGAAAACTAACACAATAAATATATATTCATTTCCGTTTATTTTTATTAGTAGTGTTATTATTTTAATTATCACTACTATAAAACAAATATATAGGACACAAATTAAATTCAAGCATGAACACATGTAATATTTTTAGAATATTGGTTACGGCATGAAAATTATTCACTTAAATCTACAACAATACTAATTAATCATAATATTTTACATTTATTACATTCTGGTTAATACTTGACCAAGAATGGACCGAACAGTGGATGGTTTGTCAGACCATTACACTTTTCAAAGTGTCTGCTCTCCTAAATTTCGAAGATACCTACCCACATTAAAATTTTCATTTGCTTCCAACCCAGAGATGAGGGTTACGTATAGAGGTTTATATTAAAAAGAATATAGAAGGGTATAATACCAAAATTGCCTACTCCGGGCGTTACATAAATGTAATGTTACCCAAGAATGAGAGGGAACCTCATCTCAATGACTTTGCACATATCTTTGTTGGTTTTCCATTACTTTGGAAAAGAAAAATATCAACGGCCATCTGGAAGTCGCATAGCTAATCACAGATGCCTGCTACATCAATACATACTATGCACGTACTACAAATCCTATCAGAATAATTATATTGCTGCCCATTTTTTTTTTTTTTTTTTTTTTTTTTGAAATATCAAAACCATTGCAAGTGTCGATTTTATATAGTGCAAGCAGTCCGGCTCAACAAAGTTTTTTGTTTATCCTACACCTACTCGAGGTTTCTTCAACACAAAAACGATTTTCAAAGGTTTCATTTGCCAATAAACAAGTAGTGTGAAAGCATATACTAGTACGAGGTTTTCATCGATCCTAATTACGTTAGAAAGCGGTAGCTCCAAACACAAAATTGGTTTCTCAACATGTATGACTACTGCATAGTACAAGAAATTTACTAACTTAGCACTGCTTGAATTACAATTACTTTTCTTTCGTGATAATTTTCGCTGTGCACCAATTTCACGGTATTCAGAATGAACACTAAATTGCATTTTTTGTTTCACTAGGTTTTTCCATTTACCTGTATGTTTGACCTTTGTTGTTACGTCGCGATCAACTGATAGCACATCACTGACAGTAGTTGGTGATTGACATTTAATTTTCCTATTATGTTCACTTTCAAATCGCTTAGACGTAAAAGATTTATTCACCCGGTTACCACATTCTTCCTGAAAAGGTTCGTGGTTTTTATTACTTGCAGGCGATGCATGGTCAGCACCTGACCCCTTTACTACGTCATGGATCACTAAGTTACTAGCATGGTTTGATTCAAAATTTTGGTCACTTTCAAAAATACACGTAGAGTATTGGTTACCACGATGCGACAAAACAACTTTACATTCACGACTTCTTATCTGATCATTGGTGCGACTGTGACATTTATTTCTTAAAGAACATTTACGAACACACTTGGAAAATTTTGAAAAACAATACAACATGCGTTTAACTCTTTTTAGTTTCCGTCTGACTTTACGTACTTTCTTTTTATATTGTCGGTGCTTTTTGCTATATTGAACCTGTGAATTATACTTTCTTGCCCTTTGACAAACAACATTTCGTAATCTACTAACATATTCTTGACAGGTTTTCAATCTCTCTTCCCACGTTACTAAGTTATGGTCATTACCATTAGGCCTACCTGGCGTAAAGCCGTTTGTACTATCTTCTAAATACACAGTTTGAATGCAAGTGACAATGCAAAACATAATTCATTTCTTCTATCTGTATGTTTTTAACTTTCAACTCACAGCTTAACGAACTACTTTTCTCTTGACAAATCTCTACAACCCTAACAGACACAAAAAATAAACAAGTTTTGTGAAACGGAACGCATTCCAATCTACTGGTTAGCAAGGTGCCAAAAAACAATTTTTCTTTAACAAATTTAATGCACTACAAGGCAGCGTGAACGGGCTACTCTCATTCCCCTTTTCATCGCAATTTATTACCACTCTAGTAAACCTTTCTGTAGTGACGCACGCATTGCATCCCTGAATGCCTTTTGTTCCTTTACAAAACAAACAAACAATAGCGGAAACAGCTGGCTGTTCATTCATACACACAGCTACGCTAGACGTGACCAACTCGATGGTTGGTGGAGATTGCAAAGAGACAGTGGGTAGAGCTTGTTATTCTTTTTTCTTTCTGTTTCTTTTCTTTCTAAAATGCTATTCGACAGAGACAAAACAAACTTTTTGGCTTGGCCTAGTTCAACGTTAATGTGACTAACAACAGGAATTATTTCTTTTTCTACCTTTAATTCACAATCAGATATTTCTTCGACCTGTTCAAATTTATTGTCAAGAAATTCAACATTGGCTTGATTTAAAACAATAGGTGGTGACTGAGACCTAACACATGGCAAAATAGTACAACGTTTAACACATTCATTTCTCACTGTTCGTGCGTATATTTTTCGAGCTACGGGGGCAGTGTCCCACAAAGTACCTACGGACTCATATTCAACAAATTCTAAGCTATTTTTAGCAAATTTTCTTTCTAATGGTACTGTTTTCCTTCTACGACTATCGTAATTTTGAACATTTTCTAATTTATTAACATTTACAGGAGAATCAGCAAACCTAACCCGTTTTGGTGGTACTGTTTTACAATTTACCTTCTGTTCATTGCTGGAATCCTTATTACAACTAATATTGTGATATTTTAAATACTTTTTGTATATCCTTTCAGCTAACCTTTCTTTCGCATTACGTACTATCTCTGAAATTTCAAAGTCAATCTTCAACTTACGTTTAATGTCTGACAAAGAAACAGATTTTGATTTGAAAATACATTCATCTTTAACTCTTCGATAAAGCTCAGATTCGCGTATTTCATGCATTTTAGACACAATTTTATCTTCAACTCCTGCTCTATATTCTATATTGCTTTCTAAAAGAAATTTTGCAGCTTCCTGTTTGGCTCTTTTACGAATTTTAGATACTTCCTGATCTACCTTCAAAGCTTTTTCAACTTCTCGCAATGTAAATGGTTCTATTCTATATCTAAATTGCCTTTCTACCATTACATACTCTGTTTCTTTTAAATTTTTTTGCATTTCCTTCATGACAGGTACCATTTCTCCATTCACATACATGATGACTGATTTACAGTAGTAGTCCCCCCCGTATGGCCGAATGACTCATCCTCACTCTCTTTTACGACCGGGGTGAAAGGTCAATGACCTGGCCCGGGGTCAATGACCTAGGGGTACTTAGGACCACCCCCTCTAAATTTTGGCAGGGGTACCTTGGCCCACCCCCTAAATTTTGGCAGGGGTACATAGGACCACCCCCTTAAATTTCGGAAATTGCCAAATCTAAAAATTGGGTATGGTAGCCTAGGACCATAGTATGTACCCCTATTAGTATTGGGTGTCTATGTCGTTCCCTTTCATGGGTAAAAAATTGCCAAAAATTCAAATTTCGGGGTTTTTTGACCTAATTTATCCCCTTTGATGAGGTGTTATTACCCTATATAGTTATATGGGCGTATACAAGGGTCCATTACCTTTCATAACATATGGGTATATTAATGCACCCCTTTAAATTTTTGGGAGGGGTACCTTGGCCCACCCCTTAAATTTTGGAAATTGCCCAATTTAAACATTGGGTATTATAGTACAGGACCCTAATATGTATTATGATAAATTTGGATGGTCCACCTCGTTCCCTTTTAGGGGGTACAAAATTGCCAAAATATAAACGTAAGCAATACGTAGTACCACGTGTTTGGATTTTGGTCGATTTTATCCCCGTTGATGAGGTCCTATTACCTTATATGGTTATATGGGCGTATACAGGTGTCCATTACCTTTCATAAGACATGGGTACATTAATGCACCCCTTGAAAAATTTGGGAGGGGTACCTTGGCCCACCCCTTAAATTTTGGAAATTGACCAATTTAAACATTGGGTATTATAGTATAGGACCCTAATATGTATTATGATAAATTTGGATGGTCCACCTCGTTCCCTTTTAGGGGTATAAAATTGTCAAAAATATAAACGTAAGCAATACGTTGTACCACGTGTTTGTTCTTTTGGCCCATTTATCCCCTTGGATGAGGTCCTACTACATTATATAGTTATATGGTTATGTATAGGGGTCTATTTCCTATCATAAGACATGGGTATATTGGTGCACCCCTTGAAAAAATTTGGGAGGGGTACCTTGGCCCACCCCTTCAATTTTAGAAATTGCCCATTTTACACATTTGGTATAATAGTATAGGACCCTAATATATATTACTATAAATTTGGGTGGTCCACCTCGTTCACTTTTAGGGGTACCAAATTGCCAAAATTTTAGTACAACCACGTGTTTGGACTTTTGACCTAATTTATCGCCTTTGATGAGGTGTTATTATCCTATATGGTTATATGACCATGTATAGGGGTCCATTTCCTATCATAAGACATAGGTACATTTTTGCACGCCTTTAAATTTTTGGGAGAGGTACCTTCGCCCACCCCTTTAATTTTGGAAATTGTTCAATTTAAACACTTGGTATTACAGTATAGGACCCTAATATGGATCACTATAAATTTGGGTGGTCCACATCGTTCCCTTTTTAGGGGTACAAAATTGCCAAATTTTAGTACAACCACGTGTTTGGTCTTTTGGCCCAATGTATCCTCTTGGATGATGTCCTATTACCTTATATGGTTATATTGTAATGTATAGGTGTTCATTTCCTATCATAAGACATAGGTACATTGGTGCATCCCTTTCAATTTTAGGAGAGGTACGTACCTTGGCCCGTCCCTTAAATTTTGGAATTTTTTTGATTTAAGCATTCGGTATTATAGTACAGGACCTTAATATGTATCATGATAAATTTGGATGGTCCACATCGTCCACTTTCATGGGTACGAAATTGCCAAAATATAAACGTAAGCAATACGTTGTACCACGTGTTTGACATTTTGACCCAATTTATCTCTTGGATGAGGTCCTATTACCTTATATGTTTATATGGTTATGTATAGGGGTCTATTCCCTATCATAAGACATAGGTACATTTGTGCACCCCTTTAAAATTTGTTAGGGGTACCTTGGCCCATCCCTTAAATTTTAGAAATTGCTCATTTTTATATATATTTGGTATTATAGTACTGGACCCTAACATGTATTATGATAAATTTGGGTGGTTTACCTCGTTTCTCTTTCATGGGTACATGTTATATGGGTATGTACAGAGGTTTATTACCTTTATATGTTTATGTTTAAATTTGGGGACTTATCAAATAACAAAATTCGGTAAACCTTTTTCTAGGACCCAATGTATCCTCTTGGATGAGGTCCTATTACCTTATATGGTTATATTGTAATGTATAGGTAGATGTTGGTGTTCCTCTTATGGCCAAATATTCAAAATTTAAAGGTTATTGACCGGCTTTATTATTGAATAAGTACAGGATTTATTACTTTTTCATAACACACAGGTGTATTTGTGTACCAATCTTAAATTTTGGGAGGGGTACATTTCTTACTGTCATATCAATAATTGGTAATGGTTCTTAAAATTGGATAGTATCTCATTCATTGGGTAAATCATTGTGATCACGTGATCAGGACATTGGAACATTGAAACTTTGTAGGATAATTTGAGAATTGCGTCATTGGTTTTGATTATTCCCGCCAAATATAAACGTAAGCAAGACGTTGTACCACGTGATTGTCCTTGATGAGGTAGTGTACAGGGATTCATTTCCTTTGTTGTGGTACTTCTTAAGTTTGAGTACACACACACTTCTAGAAAACAGTTGGTTCTACTCAGGTAAACAATTGACGGACATTATTGACATTATTGAACATATAATGATATGATTAACTCTAAGACTTAGGTATATCAAGAGAAGTATTCTTTAAATTTCGGAATGGTGATAAACAGAATTTTAACATAAGGTGCGAAATTTGAAACAATACATTGAACTTTAGTCACAGCTCATAGTCTAAGATCTTTGGTGGTGATTGATTTGAAATCTGATAGCTAACCTTATTGAATTTTATGACTCATAGACGAAAGGCAATACATGCTACAACACTGGCAAAGTTATTATTAATGCAATTTGATTGGTTGATCACTATCTGTCGTGCAATCTGATTGGCTGATCACTATCTTTCGTGCAATCTGATTGGTTGCTGATGTTCAAATCTTTGCTGCATTCAGTTTTAAGTTTTGTTTAACATTTAAAAATCTTGGTTTCGTTCAACATTTTGCACTCACTGATAAATATGATCAAAACCGTTTATTTGTTAATCGAATAGTTAAAAACCTGATAAAGTTTGACGGTTAACCGTGAAACGTAAAATTTTTTTGCTTGAAATTTTTTGTTTGAAAATTTTTTCGTTTCAAAATTTTGTTTGAGATTTTTTTCGTTTGAAATTTTTGTTTGAAATTTTTTTCGTTTGAAAATTTTTGTTCGAAAATTTTGTTTAAAATTTTTTGTTTAAAATTTTTCGTTTCCAAATTTTTTGTTTGAAATTTTTTGTTTCAAAATTTTGTTTGAAATTTTTTTCGTTTCAAAATTTTGTTTCAAAGATTTTTGTTTGAAATTTTTGTTTGACATTTTTAAAAGTTTGTGCACTTATTAGTAAAGAACTGGAACTGTTTAGAACAAAAACCTTTGACAACATTGTGGTGCAATAGTACACGTCAGAACCTGGGTTTGTACTTGAAATGAAAAAACACAATTCATTGAAATGGATCATTTTATTACACTCCACATACATCCATACCAGATAGTGGTTCTGGATATTGTCGATACAATGTATTTTGAACTTCTTGCACTAGTTTGTCTTTAGCATATAATTTTAATTCCAATTGAAGTCTTTTAAGATCTAATGCAATATCAATTGGTGGAAACTCAATGTCCATTTGATCACAAATAAACTGTTTATCAATACAGGTATGCACTAGCCGGAACTGTTTAGAACAAAAACATCTGGCAACGTTGTGGTGCACGTCAGAACATGATAATGCAACGTCATCAGTTTTGCATCATATATAAGTATCGTTCGAGTTAGTATTCATGATAACGTCATCATGGCTACTTGTCTGCAGTTTCTAAACACGCGTGATGTGATGAAATCATTTACCAAGATTACTAATTTACAACAGAATGTACCTTATAGAATCTTAGCTAGCCAAATGATCCCTACAAAGTTTGGATTAAGAATCGTAGTGAAGCTTGAAAATGATAAGAATATAATTTTACCAGCAAGATATTTACCCATGGAAGCATCAAAACAAGAAGAACTGCTGCGTTTCTTAAATACTGGATCTGTATCTTTATGTTACAAAGGATTCTTGGGTCGAAGTCATCAACTTGAATTTAGTACACAGCCAGATTCGTCAGCCATTGTGATGAAATCATGAATTCAAACGTCAGACATAGTTGTATGAATTTGGTTGGTCAGCATGACGTCAGCAACTGTGATGAAACCATGAATTCAAACGTCAGCACATTCCTTACCAATGACGTCAGCAATAACTATAAACCAGCAAATACAGTGTCAGCTCATGAAATCATTTGAGCAAGTGCTTTTCAGGAGGAAAGATGTGTACTTCTAACGATAAAGAGTTCATCTTCGCAAGCTATTATCCAATAAATATATTTCAAACAAAACATGTGATGATTGGTATCAGTGCTAGAACATTTGAACCTGTGATTCGATTGGGCAAAGCAGAACAATTTGGTGTACAACTGACCTGTGAAGAATGGCACGAATCGACCAAATGAACGATTATTTTCATGATGAGCTAAATGTGACCATAGTCAAATCATTAGGCTCAAATCATGAAGTGGTGCTGCGTACAGTCCTCGAAGAGAAGATGATGCTGTTACGTAAGAAGAGTACATTTCATGTCCCTCGCAATATGGTGTATCTAACGGAAACAGAATGGAACAAATTCATCAGCGTATTTCAGTGCGCGAAACATGCAGTGGAAGTGTGCAACAAAACTAGTATATTCCTGAAAAAGTACTATTTTGAAAAATGTGTTATGCATATTGTACAACATGTATCTAGATATTGTGATGGTTGTCAACATCGTTCGTGGGTGCATAACTGTATTGATAAACAGTTTATTTGTGATCAAATGGACATTGAGTTTCCACCAATTGATATTGCATTAGACCTTAAAAGACTTCAATTGGAATTAAAATTATATGCTAAAGACAAACTAGTGCAAGAAGTTCAAAATACATTGTATCGACAATATCCAGAACCACTATCTGGTATGGATGTATGTGGAGTGTAATAAAATGATCCATTTCAATGAATTGTGTTTTTTCATTTCAAGTACAACCCCAGGTTCTGACGTGTACTATTGCACCACAATGTTGTCAAAGGTTTTTGTTCTAAACAGTTCCAGTTCTTTACTAATGAGTGCACAAACTTTTAAAATGTCAAACAAAAATTTCAAAAAAAAATTTCAAACAAAATTTTAAAACGAAAAAAATTTTTTAAACAGAAAAAAATTTTGGAAACGAAAAATTTCAAACGAAAAAATTTTAAACAAAAAAAAATTTTGAAACAAAAATTTACGAACAAAAAAATTTCAAACAAAATTTTCAAACAAAAATTTTTTCAAACAAAAATTTCAAACGAAAAGTTTCAAACAAAAAATTTCAAGCAAAAAAATTTCAAACAAAAAAAATTTTACGTTTCACGGTTAACCGTCAAACTTTATCCGGTTTTTAACTATTCGATTAACAAATAAACGGTTTTGATCATATTTATCAGTGAGTGCAAAATGTTGAACGAAACCAAGATTTTTAAATGTTAAACAAAACTTAAAACTGAATGCAGCAAAGATTTGAACATCAGCAACCAATCAGATTGCACGAAAGATAGTGATCAGCCAATCAGATTGCACGACAGATAGTGATCAACCAATCAAATTGCATTAATAATAACTTTGCCAGTGTTGTAGCATGTATTGCCTTTCGTCTATGAGTCATAAAATTCAATAAGGTTAGCTATCAGATTTCAAATCAATCACCACCAAAGATCTTAGACTATGAGCTGTGACTAAAGTTCAATGTATTGTTTCAAATTTCGCACCTTATGTTAAAATTCTGTTTATCACCATTCCGAAATTTAAAGAATACTTCTCTTGATATACCTAAGTCTTAGAGTTAATCATATCATTATATGTTCAATAATGTCAATAATGTCCGTCAATTGTTTACCTGAGTAGAACCAACTGTTTTCTAGAAGTGTGTGTGTACTCAAACTTAAGAAGTACCACAACAAAGGAAATGAATCCCTGTACACTACCTCATCAAGGACAATCACGTGGTACAACGTCTTGCTTACGTTTATATTTGGCGGGAATAATCAAAACCAATGACGCAATTCTCAAATTATCCTACAAAGTTTCAATGTTCCAATGTCCTGATCACGTGATCACAATGATTTACCCAATGAATGAGATACTATCCAATTTTAAGAACCATTACCAATTATTGATATGACAGTAAGAAATGTACCCCTCCCAAAATTTAAGATTGGTACACAAATACACCTGTGTGTTATGAAAAAGTAATAAATCCTGTACTTATTCAATAATAAAGCCGGTCAATAACCTTTAAATTTTGAATATTTGGCCATAAGAGGAACACCAACATCTACCTATACATTACAATATAACCATATAAGGTAATAGGACCTCATCCAAGAGGATACATTGGGTCCTAGAAAAAGGTTTACCGAATTTTGTTATTTGATAAGTCCCCAAATTTAAACATAAACATATAAAGGTAATAAACCTCTGTACATACCCATATAACATGTACCCATGAAAGAGAAACGAGGTAAACCACCCAAATTTATCATAATACATGTTAGGGTCCAGTACTATAATACCAAATATATATAAAAATGAGCAATTTCTAAAATTTAAGGGATGGGCCAAGGTACCCCTAACAAATTTTAAAGGGGTGCACAAATGTACCTATGTCTTATGATAGGGAATAGACCCCTATACATAACCATATAAACATATAAGGTAATAGGACCTCATCCAAGAGATAAATTGGGTCAAAATGTCAAACACGTGGTACAACGTATTGCTTACGTTTATATTTTGGCAATTTCGTACCCATGAAAGTGGACGATGTGGACCATCCAAATTTATCATGATACATATTAAGGTCCTGTACTATAATACCGAATGCTTAAATCAAAAAAATTCCAAAATTTAAGGGACGGGCCAAGGTACGTACCTCTCCTAAAATTGAAAGGGATGCACCAATGTACCTATGTCTTATGATAGGAAATGAACACCTATACATTACAATATAACCATATAAGGTAATAGGACATCATCCAAGAGGATACATTGGGCCAAAAGACCAAACACGTGGTTGTACTAAAATTTGGCAATTTTGTACCCCTAAAAAGGGAACGATGTGGACCACCCAAATTTATAGTGATCCATATTAGGGTCCTATACTGTAATACCAAGTGTTTAAATTGAACAATTTCCAAAATTAAAGGGGTGGGCGAAGGTACCTCTCCCAAAAATTTAAAGGCGTGCAAAAATGTACCTATGTCTTATGATAGGAAATGGACCCCTATACATGGCCATATAACCATATAGGATAATAACACCTCATCAAAGGCGATAAATTAGGTCAAAAGTCCAAACACGTGGTTGTACTAAAATTTTGGCAATTTGGTACCCCTAAAAGTGAACGAGGTGGACCACCCAAATTTATAGTAATATATATTAGGGTCCTATACTATTATACCAAATGTGTAAAATGGGCAATTTCTAAAATTGAAGGGGTGGGCCAAGGTACCCCTCCCAAATTTTTTCAAGGGGTGCACCAATATACCCATGTCTTATGATAGGAAATAGACCCCTATACATAACCATATAACTATATAATGTAGTAGGACCTCATCCAAGGGGATAAATGGGCCAAAAGAACAAACACGTGGTACAACGTATTGCTTACGTTTATATTTTTGACAATTTTATACCCCTAAAAGGGAACGAGGTGGACCATCCAAATTTATCATAATACATATTAGGGTCCTATACTATAATACCCAATGTTTAAATTGGTCAATTTCCAAAATTTAAGGGGTGGGCCAAGGTACCCCTCCCAAATTTTTCAAGGGGTGCATTAATGTACCCATGTCTTATGAAAGGTAATGGACACCTGTATACGCCCATATAACCATATAAGGTAATAGGACCTCATCAACGGGGATAAAATCGACCAAAATCCAAACACGTGGTACTACGTATTGCTTACGTTTATATTTTGGCAATTTTGTACCCCCTAAAAGGGAACGAGGTGGACCATCCAAATTTATCATAATACATATTAGGGTCCTGTACTATAATACCCAATGTTTAAATTGGGCAATTTCCAAAATTTAAGGGGTGGGCCAAGGTACCCCTCCCAAAAATTTAAAGGGGTGCATTAATATACCCATATGTTATGAAAGGTAATGGACCCTTGTATACGCCCATATAACTATATAGGGTAATAACACCTCATCAAAGGGGATAAATTAGGTCAAAAAACCCCGAAATTTGAATTTTTGGCAATTTTTTACCCATGAAAGGGAACGACATAGACACCCAATACTAATAGGGGTACATACTATGGTCCTAGGCTACCATACCCAATTTTTAGATTTGGCAATTTCCGAAATTTAAGGGGGGTGGTCCTATGTACCCCTGCCAAAATTTAGGGGGTGGGCCAAGGTACCCCTGCCAAAATTTAGAGGGGGTGGTCCTAAGTACCCCTAGGTCATTGACCCCGGGCCAGGTCATTGACCTTTCACCCCGGTCGTAAAAGAGAGTGAGGATGAGTCATTCGGCCATACGGGGGGGACTACTACTTTTACGAATGCCAAAACAACAAAATTAAAAAGCACTGAAAAGGCACTACGATTTACCTTAATCAAAAATACAATTAGCGACGCCTTTATGTGGTTTTATCAAACGTTCAAGTACATAAATTACTAGTTTCTAATTAACGGTTCAGGAATTCTGTCTCAGTTCGGAGCGCCATTTCTGTAACACGATTGGGTTCGATTCTGACCTGTCCCTGTTCGGCAAAGCCATTTCTATAACACGATTGGATCGTGTTTCTGTTCGGGAAAGCCATAATTGTGATCCGACTAGGTTCGTATCTTGTTCGGTACGCCTTAATTGTAATAGTACTGGCTTCGATCCTTAGGTGTGTCCGTTGTCTGAGTAAAACCTTTAATCACAGTACGTAATTCTGATTCTACAGATCCCTAGGTGGGCTCGGACATCTACAATGGTCCGGGATTCGATCCTCTAAAGCTTATTTGTCTCCCTTAGTATTTAACAACAATTCGAATCATTCATTTAAGCCTACTATATAGCTACTGGACACATGATACGGAGTTCGAACCAGAACGTTTTAAAGAACCAACATAAAAGTAGATACCAATTGCATTTTCAGCGCTGATGCAATTTATTAATATACAAATTACTAAGTTGCATAGGCGCTAATCACTCATGCTGTAAAGAAAGATGAATTAGATTGCTTCTTAAAATTAACACATGTAAATTTAAACCATGATTATTATTTTGAAAGGATACTCATATTTTCGCTTTTGATTTAATTAGCACTTGAACTTCACAAACAAATATTACATCAACAGAAGCACTTCAATTTAGATAACTAATGATGATAATGATATTTTAATTTAGACCCATTTAATACGAAGAACGCGGTTGACACGGTTGCCACGAATTATTCGTTATATTTCGTCACATTGTTGATTCTTATTCTTTCACTAACACTGTTTACTCACTGTGACACCTGAAGAGAAACTGTTATTGGCGGTTCCAGAGGGGGGTCTGTCCAGAAGGTTGCGGGTTGGTCTCCTCTCATCTTCTTTTGATGAACAGGTGGTTTTTGCTACTTGCCTACTCCCTGTTGCTGAAACATCTTCTAGATGTACACTTTTAAACGAACATTTTAAAATTATTTCTAATCTTCATTATTGTAGCATTAGTTCAATATTACAACATTTGGATTTACTACGTTTCACACTTGACAAAGATTAAACATTATTTAAGTTGTTTGTTCATTTCAGTTGTGCGCACCAAATTCTCGTGGTAACTTCTATGAATGTGTTCGTCAGACTAAAGCACCTTTTCTCTCCATCTCGTCGCGTTGCTAGGCAACAGTTCGGCTTGCTACGCAGTTAGATGATGTCAGAAGTTAAAAATAGCTATGACAACTTATAGATAGGAATGTTTAGAGACGACGATTGTTCATTGTGCTGAATTTTAGCTCCTTATTTGGGAAGGAGAGAGGAACTTTACGATTTCCGTCGCAGACGAGACGCACATACATATATGCACATTCGTTTGTTGGCTGAGAGAAAAATTCTTGGGAGCACTATTATGCGAGGTTCATTTAGAAAGTTAAAATTTTCTTCTTAAAAATTGACTGAGCTAAACCGTATGGTTACATTATGTGTTTTATTCTATTTTAAATGTGAAATTTATATTCCTCATCGTCCTGTTGATCCATCCCACCAAACGAACCTTCTAGTAGATTCGATAGTTTTGCTGATATGTAACATTTCTAATGAAGTATGGTGCGGATTTTCATGCATGCGTCCATTGCTTGCGATTTATATGTGTAGCGAACAGAAAGTTATGTTGAACCCTATTAATCAACTTTCTCACTTGGCTATTCATCACATCGCAAGCAAATAACACAACGGAAACTTGCATGAAAATCCGAGGGTCGCTTCCATAATGATATTAATAAACGCATCGCAATAACTGTGTTTTCGTTCGTGATAATCGACATAGCAACTGTAATTGAGTTTTGCATTATTTCCGTTGCGTTTTTCGAATTTTTGCTGAGCCTAGTAGGAATTACGCCCTAATTGATCATTTTTGTAGTTTCCATATTGACAGAAGATACGAATTCACGATAGGACTAGCTCGGAAGAGTAATGCTCCCGGAAGTAAAAACGAAGCAAATGTTTCTGATTAGTTGGCGTTATCCGTTTCTTGCCATGTAGCATTCATATAGCAGAAATCAAACGCTTGCTGCTATTAGTCCTCCTGACTGAGTGTGTTCTACGGGGTCTCGAGTTTGATTCCCGGTGAGAGAGCCTTGGTGATTTTAACTGTCCTCGATGTTTCTGTGTTCGCGTCCCTGTCGTTCTATGTGATTGGAAAATCCAGTTATACGAGTAGAGCAAGTAAAAATTAGTAATAAGTAGTTCAAGTAAGTTGTTGAGACACTAACAAAAAAAAAGTGTGCTAGCGCTACGTGCTAGTAACGAAAATCGCTTTTGGTGGGGTTTCAAACCCAGCGCAAGGAAAGTTTGTTTTATTTTTAAAATTTGCATAACACTTTTTTCATTAAAATAAGATGAAAATAATACTCAAAAAAGTTATTTACTTTAGTTTTGTGCAGACAAGTAGTAGTATGAAAGGGTTAGAAGCCCCGCAGGGCTCGTTTTGTTCCACCTTGACCCCATGATATACATTTTATGACCAACTTAAAACAGCTGGCTAGGATAGCGCGCGAGAAAAACGTACTTCCGAAACTATTGCTCTCACGAGGGAGGCGCATTTACAATAGAGATGGCCTCATTCCGTAACGATCATTATGAAATTTGTGGATGGCAATGCCAAACAAATATGCAGTAGAAATCATATAAGGCCCTATTCAGAGGCGTTTTGACGTATGATTAGCGTCATACTAAAGGTCTGACTACTCCAGGAATCATATGTTAGTCGAACTCTTTAGTATGACACTAATCACGTGTCAGAACGTTCCAGCATAACGCCCATACTTGTTATCGAAAATTTTGCGTTGCATTCATGCAAATGGGCAGAGAATATGTTCTAAAGTCTCATTGTGCTTGGTACAGTAAAAATAGAAAATTACTAATAGGATACAAATTTGTAAAATATTGAATATTTTTTAAAAATAAAACATGTTTGATGGGACATCTTAACTTCACATGTATATAATAGAGAACAATGTCACGTTTTCGTGTGCAGATTGTTTAATAAAGGAATGAAAGAGTAATTAGTTAAATAATGTTTTTTTATATATATATATATTTGCATTATAGTGATATTTTTAAACCTAACATGCGGAAATAACGGAATTGGGAACAAAAGTTATGTTTATTTATGCTATTCTATTAGTTTTCTAATTTTGCGTGCCTATTTGTACTCATTGAAAGTTTATAAAAATTATCACTTTCAATAGGGGTTGATAAGAAACAGTGAATGAAACACTCACAACTCGTCTCTTTACCTGGCAATTTTGTTTTCGAGAAATTGGTGGCGTTGTGTGGTTCGTGTGAGTGATGTGTGTCGGTTATTTTGTTTTGTGGCTTAAAATAACAATTCTTGCGTGAAATACTTTCATCAGTATTGTTAGAAACATTAAATAGACAGGTAAAGTTTCTACATATATAATATCAGTTATTGTGTGGAGTTGTGGACAGAGTATCTTTGTGAAAACGAACAGGACACATTTGGCGGGTGAATTTTGTGCCGCATTTTTAAGTCATTGCCCTTGGTTTTAGTGATTGAACGATAATAACTCAACCAAGCATGGGAGACAAAGACGGAGAAACATTCGATGATGCAGTGGAAGAGCGTGTTATTAATGAAGAGTATAAGATATGGAAGAAGAATACTCCTTTTCTGTACGACTTGGTAATGACGCATGCGTTGGAATGGCCATCGCTAACCGCTCAGTGGTTACCGGATGTCACCAGGCCAGAGGGGAAGGATTATTCAATTCATCGCTTGATCCTGGGTACACATACATCAGACGAGCAGAATCATTTGCTTATTGCTAGCGTCCAGCTTCCAAATGAAGATGCACAGTTTGATGCTTCTCACTACGACAACGAGAAGGGTGAGTTCGGAGGTTTTGGATCTGTGAGCGGCAAAATTGAAATAGAAATTAAGATCAATCACGAAGGGGAGGTCAATCGTGCAAGGTACATGCCCCAAAACCCTTGCGTAATTGCCACGAAAACACCTTCCAGTGATGTTCTTGTGTTCGACTATACAAAGCACCCTTCGAAACCCGATCCCAGTGGCGAATGTCATCCCGACTTACGACTGCGCGGGCATCAGAAGGAAGGATACGGATTGTCATGGAATCCCAACTTAAATGGATATTTACTTAGCGCATCTGATGATCATACGATCTGTCTATGGGACATCAACGCTACTCCGAAGGAGAACAGAATTATAGATGCAAAAACCATTTTCACTGGGCACACAGCTGTTGTTGAGGATGTTGCTTGGCATTTGCTCCACGAATCACTTTTTGGCTCCGTCGCAGATGACCAGAAGCTGATGATTTGGGATACGCGCTGCAACAATACCAGCAAACCGTCGCACACTGTGGACGCTCACACTGCAGAGGTAAATTGTCTGTCGTTCAACCCTTATTCGGAGTTCATTCTTGCCACCGGAAGTGCGGATAAAACTGTTGCATTGTGGGACTTGCGGAACTTAAAGCTGAAACTACATTCGTTTGAGTCGCACAAGGATGAGATTTTCCAGGTACAGTGGTCTCCGCATAATGAGACAATCCTCGCGTCAAGTGGCACCGATCGGCGACTGCATGTTTGGGACCTAAGCAAGATCGGCGAGGAACAGTCAGGCGAAGATGCTGAGGACGGGCCCCCAGAGCTCCTGTTTATCCATGGCGGCCACACCGCAAAGATCTCCGATTTCTCATGGAATCCCAACGAACCATGGGTCATTTGCTCTGTTTCCGAGGATAACATCATGCAGGTGTGGCAGATGGCGGAGAATATTTACAACGATGAAGAACCCGAGACACCAGCGTCGGAGCTCGAACCCGGAGCATCGTAAATATAATCTTAATCTAATCTTGAAACATGTGTAAGTAACAAGGACTTGACTAGTTTTTTTTTTTTTTTTTCCCACTACTTCCATTCATTGTTTGATACTGCGAGGTGTTTTTCTGCTGTTCTCAATGTATAGTGCACTTGTGGTTTTCCAACTATTTGAAAAGTGTTAAGATTGAAAAGGACTAAAAACAGAAACTGTTAAGACTTAGTTAAAAGAACAATACGTTACTTGGGCACAGGTTGAGAAACCTTTATCTGTGATTTCTGTAATTTCACTTTCTTTTTTCTTAAATGCGATTGTGTTGTTTCCAAGTATAATAGTATTAGCATTGTCTTTCATTGTTCTTTGAATACTAAGACTTCGTATCGTCTTGCCGTATGCTATAGGTATTCATCTTTATATGTATGATTGAGTGAGAAAAAAGCAATCATAAAAATGGAACTTTTTGAAGGTCGGTTGGGGATGTCTGGCGCAAAAAATATGATCTTGATATTTTCATTAAGAACATTAAAGGAACAGAAGTATTTTCGGGAACAATGTAATAACTTATGAAACCAGTACTTGATACATAATAGCGATGGAATCTAATTTAGAAGGGTCCGATGCTTGTTTGGCCTTTTATTGGCTAAGTTTATGTGGCTCAAATGTTGAAACGAAAAGCTGTAATTTTATTCGTTATTTTAGTCTCCAAATGTATTCAGTTATTCGTATTTGAGCAGTTTTATTTGTTAATTTTATCAGTTGTCACCCAGTGTATCTTGCATTGATTTAAGTATTGAACTGCTGCTGCTGCTAAGATAAAGATGTAATATGGAGGGTTGTAGATTGCTGGTCTCCCATATAGGTTAGGACATTTCTGGTGTATCGCCGGACTACACAAAAATCAAGAAGAATAAAAGGGGGAGTATTATTTAGTTTCTCCCCCGAAATACTAGGTTGTGACCCTGACTCACTTAGCAGGAGCTATTATTTGAAATACAGTGTGGACGTATGGCATAAAAACTAGTGCATAAAACATGAACTAACTTGTACTAGGTGGTCACTAAAAAGCACGGATGCTATTTAATCGAGTCATTGTAGGAACGCAGCAGGGCGACGAGGGTATGCGTCTGTATGAAGCAGGCACGTCAGCGATGGTGGGTGTACGCATAAACAAGAATAGTGGAAAAGCACTGTCATAAAATGCATGGTTTATACTGTCCATGGCTTTGTGAGAAATCGTAAATTCCATCCAGAAAAGTACCGAATTGTAGTACTAAGTTAGATTTGGTTAGATGTTCGTCCTGTTTTCTGTAGTTTCGTTTTCAGACCTACGGTAAACTGTTCGCGTGTTTAGTAGACACCATTTCAACAGTTGATACTCCTTATTTTTGTACAACTTGATAAAACTCAAACACGATACGTGAAGTCATTTACGCACAGTTTCCATACTATCTTTCCCATAAATCATAACAAGTGTACCTTTTTGCCAAATAGTCCCTTTCGCCTCCATATATAGTGCCGCTTACAACTTCAAAAACAACTGACAAGTATTTTCTCGCTTCCTCACAAACCAAAATAAATTCTCCGATTCATCTGGTACATGATCTAAAATTGGTCCGGCGATACAGCAGTTAATCCAAGGTTGGTTCCTTTCTGTAGCAAAGTTGATTAGAGCCACGCAGAGCACGTTGTTTTATGGTATTACAGCTCAGTGGAAAATGGGAACCAGTAATCTAGAACCTTGCCAAAACAGATCAAAAGAAATATCACAATATTGCGAGCGGCGATTATATTCAATGAAAAAAATCGGAAAGGCTATTACTCACCGAAAAAAAATATGTATGTAGAAGAAAATTCTGCTACATATTTTTTGCGGTGATTAATAACTTTTCCGCTTTTTCTCATAGATCAAAAGAATTCAAGATTTCCTTGTGTAAGTGACTGATGAGAGTGTTCGTTACATAGTTTCATGTGTTATGTTTTCTATAAAGATTCTTAGTGTTTCTTGAATGTTACAGGCGCACAAAAAGAACATACATCAATTTTGTCGTCTCTATGTAAAAGGTTACTTACGGTGCTGTTTTGTTAATCTTTACCACAGATAATTCAGAGACCGGCTCGTCGCGTTCTTCAGTGCGACTTCTCTAAGAACTTTTACTTTGCGTGAAGAAACACAATACCGGTATTGTTTCTGCTCTAGAAGAAATTATCGTTAAAGCCATATTTTATTCATTCAGAATTTACTTCTTAAAGAACACCCACAGACTCGGATGAGTTAGTGGTGTAATGGCATAGTTTTCTTTTGTTCCCACTCGTGTTTCATATTTTTTTTTACTGGCTTTAAACTCAGAGATGACAGCAGATATAATTAAAATACACCCAAGAAATTTTAGACACCTGTTTATGTATGTTAAAGGTCCCTCACGGGTGTATGTTAGCGACGCTGGAGATCGGGCGCGATTCCCGGTAGAAGCTCGTGGTTCGAATCCCACGTTAAGCTGAAGGTCCACGTCTCATGTTATAATTAAGCCTAAAAGTTTTAGGTGTCCTCTTCATTCCAGTAAAAAGAGACAGCATAAGTGAACAACGGAAAAATATTAGGATCATTACATGTTTTTACTATGTAGCTTAGTGTTGTTCTGTTAATTGGATATTTCCACCCGCATGGGAATCTTTTTGCCCCGCCGGATCCTTTTCATTACGTCTCTTTTTGCAGTTTTAATTTTTCTTAAAAAATACAATTCTATATAGTTTTTCGTACCGTAGGTTCATTTCGGTCACCCATTGAATGTCACTGAAACTTGAGAAATCCATTCGCTGTTTCATGAAACCTAGTACTTAGTTTTTTTTTTTTTTTTTTTTTTTTTTGTGTGTGTGTGTGTGTTTGGGGGGGGGGAATTCTACATGGATGTTTTAATTTTAGTGCTACTAAGGATGATCTCACTAAAATTAACTGGCACTATAATGTGGTTCTTCAAGCAACGTAAAATATCTTAAAGAATTTGAACTCAAGAAAACAACAAGCTAGTAGCTGAGACGACTGCGATGAACAAATTGAGCTCTTTCGTGTCTATGTAGATAGCGTGCGCGTCTTTGGCATGGGAGACCCGGGTTCTATTCCCGATGTGAGTTTCATGGGGTTCGGATCCCACGTCAATCTGTAGATCAATGTGTTATACAACCTCGCTGCTGAAAGGGACGCTAAGTTCAAAACAAATCCAAAAACATTAACTAAACGGTGCTTAAGTGAGGGTCTTCGCTACAGCGAAATTAAGCTACCGCTAATTTTAGAGTTTTTCTGTAATATCTTCAAAACAAATAAAAATATTCGAAAAGCAGAAACGTAGTGAACTAGAAAATAGGATTTTGCATGTGATACCGTTATCACAACTCATCTATCTGCTTTCGATTTGCAACTGTAGATAGATTTAGCATTTTTTGCGGGTTCTATAAATAGCGGCATACTAAAAGCAAATAGGTGAATTGTGCTACAGGTTTCACATGCAAAATCGTATTGTCTAGTTCACTGCGTTCCTGCTATTTGAATAGTTTTGTTTTGAAGATATTAGAGAAAAACTCTAAAATTAGCGGTAGTTTAATTTCGCTGTAGTGAAGACGCGTAATAGGTCATTGAGTGATTTAGATAAGTGGTTTTCAATCTTGTTTTACTGAACGTCCAGGACATAGCGAGACACTTCTTTGACATTTTAATTATAAATAATAATATCTTATAATAGTGAAACCAAATAGTTTTTATAATGACTCTCTCTATAGCACTGAGCATTATTGCTACCGCAGGAGGTGTTGAGTGGTTCATTCTTCTCGATTTTAACTAATTCTTCTTCATGATTTTAAATTCTAAAATTTCGCGACACACCTTAGGGGGCTGCGTGACACGGCAGTATGTCGCGACACATCGGCTGAGAACCACTGATGGAGATCATGAGTTGTCGAGTACATTGGACAGATGCAGAAATAAATTAAAGAGGGGAAGTTTTCTTTTGAAGTGTCTTTTAGAGCAGAACATTAAATATTTCACGAATCTCGGTATGATGAAGTGATATTAAATCAATGGCATCGTTTCTTGAGATATATAATGAAAACAGTAAACTATGCGTTTTCTCTTACGCTGTATCCTATATAGGCGCGAATTCATTGAAATCCATGGAGTAAAAATTTGAGACTGGATGTGACATCGTTCCCGGTTATCTATATTACCACTTCAGTGTACGAAGCGCTACACTCTTCGTTCCTGCCTTCCCGTTCCTCTGGGTGGTCCCTCATTCGATTCCCGGTTGAAGAGCACGATTTTACGATCATTCATTTTCATTAATCATCCGTCTTTAACGTAATGGCCGGTGATCGAACCCGGGACTCTTTACACAAGAGATAAGCGCTCTCTCACTGAGGTAGCGTGTCCCTCTCACATGACTGACGAAAATATCTACATGTGGATTGCATTCGACAGTAAAGACTACAACACCAGTTGAAATCTAAGAAAAAAATCGAAGTATAATGCATCCAGTGTTACTGTAAACAAAAGTGAAGGTAAAGAGAGTTCTTTATACAATTATTTTTTTTTTTAAAGGAGGAAGAATAATATTCACAATAATTAGTTGCAGACACTATTCGACAAATCAGGGTTGGCAAACCCATGTTTTTTATTGAAAAAAACAAAAAAGGGGTTTTTTGGTTTAAATAATTTGCTGTATGTATTTATATCATATATGGACAGAAATAAATTTGTTTCGCCTTGGTGTTATGCAACAACCGGGTTATGCTGGAAGGGGTCACATAAGCTTAAAGCAGATTCCAAACCGCTTCTCGGTTTACATCCGAGAGGAATTGTCCTCTATTTGAACTCGAAACCGGAACTAATTGGCCATAAATGCGATACGTCTGCCGACACTCACGAAGGACTCTTGATAAAACTACGTTGTACTGATCTTTCCATACTTGTTAATATAATTATCAAGAGTCATTTCAGAACGACAAGAAGATAAACAGTTGCACAAGTGAAACCATTATACAGAATTACGTATGGACAGTTTCAAAATACTGCAGAAGAACTAATTTAGTCCAGGTTAGTTCACTACGACTTTTATTAGTCCAGGTTAAAGAAATACAACGACTTAATTTGCATATCAGTAAGAGAAGTGAGTAAAGATACGAATTATTTCAGTCCACTTTGGCTCTGACCCATTTATACATAAATAGATACCAAAGATAGTTTTGATTTCAAAAATGCCTCGTGGGATTTGTATGACCCCACCCCTCCCAAAAAAAAGCACAGCATTTCGATGTATTTTATCAATAGTAAACATTAAACGAAATAATATTTAGAATTTTCTTCGATTGCAATTGCATAACAATAATAACAATCTATTAAAAAATCACAGAAGAAACATTGTTGCTTTTGTAGTATAATCTCTGAGTAATGAATGGGGAATTTAGGTCTGAATATAATAGGAATAATATACGGGAGTAAAACGTGATAAGCCACAAATATGTGTTCATCAAGATTTTAGGAACACTTACACTTTCACGAACATTGTTCTTGTTTGGTTTAAACCAGTTGGTTTTTTCAAAGAAAGAAAAAAAAATAAATAAAATTAGCTGGTTTAAACCAGCCAACCCTGCGACAAATTTTGAACTATTCAAATAGACTAACTCTTACGTAGAAGGTCCATTAAGATTAATTTAACATAGTTTCAAACGCAATCGCTTGTTTCTCTTCAGTGTTCCTGATAACATTCTCTGCTATTACAGTAAAACCTATTAAATTGCCCACCTGCCTATGTTGAGGTCTCTTTCCCATGACACCTGCGTTTTTCGATGAGGTATATCTTACTTCTTACTATATAAATTTAAATTAACCATCTGTCTGTCTTGGAACTTGGCAGGTTCAAGCAAGATTGCTCCTATGCTGTACTTCTGTAGGTTTAACAACTACGTAACCTTTATTTCTTACGAGCCCTTTGTAATGCATTTTACTGTGTGTGTTCCAGGAGATCCGTGAACCGAAGGGAGAAAGAGGCAAAGAACTCCAAAAATACAGCAAGATATAGTATTCTTAATTCCTTTGATTATTATTGTCGGCAAGTGTATAAATAGATTTGTCCTGTTAAGGCTTCGCGGTGATGTCCTTTTGTCTTCCTCAAATCTCTTTGGCAGAGCTTGCAGAAATTTAGAACAAAAGACGATCCGATAAGATTGAGAACTGTTGAACGGATAATAGAACAAATGTTTTTCTTTATTGCTTGCCATTATCCAGATGGGCAATCGGTCATTTTTGGTATTTCACTCTTGAACGTGGGGGACGAGAGATGTTTGACTATTTCCTGCAACTGACTTTATGCCTTCTCATTATTAAAAAAAAAAAAAAATGTTGAAACGAAGAGCTAATCAGCATATTGAAATTACTTAAACATAAACAAACTATTTGCTGAGCAAAACAATATATTCACATAAAAAAAACTACATGTGAATATATTGTTTTGTAGCAAATAATTTATGTTTAAGTATATACAAAGCAAAGCTTCTACCTATGGAAAATATTACAATTGAAATTACGTATAAAGCATAGAGTGCGAGTGGCGAACTAAGATACTTTTTAATAGGATGTTTTCATCTTCCAGAAATAAATTTTACCATCTATTATTTTATAAAATACAAAGTAATACATAGATAATAATTAACAGCTGCATTACAAGTGCTAATTACGATCTATTGTTTAAAAAATAATTTATTTCACTTCGGAATGGAAACGATGGTGGTCAACATAGACAGGTTTCTCTTTATACACATTAGTCATTGTGATAGATTAATAGTTCAAGAACTAATTTTTGATTAATTTGTGTTGCTCTTCTTATCCTGTGATGGGTATTTTGTCGACGTGCATTTTTCTTGAATACCGTTTTCTGTCATGATTTTTTTTTTTTTTTTTTTTTTATAAATTGAGTAAACTGCACAATGCCTGTCGACAAAAATTCCATCAAAGATTGAAAACGGTCACACAAATCAATCAGAAATCAGCTGACAATAACAAATTTTAGAATATGAATTGACTTTAGCAGCGAAGCATATTAGCCGCATTGAAGGAGAGGCGAGTACGTCTCAAAATTCTTTGTCAAATTAATCTTTATGGATATTCTGGTGAGAGTTCTATTCATTTGAAAATTCGTAATACCTTAGTCAAAAAGTGGATGATGAAAGTTTTACAGACATGAATATTCGAGAGAGAATTAGAGCAACCAAGACTTGTAGTTTTCACACAAAGCGCTAAATATTACATCTATTGATAATTAAAAAAGACCACTGCCTGGAAAAATAATCCTATAGAGGCATACAAGTTTCACATATCCTTAGTTGGTGACACTTTATACATGCACATTCTGTTCTTGAAATTTTACACATGTTTTCTGTAATATTATTATAACAAAACTTCCAGAAAACAACGTAAAATAATTATTTGTCATCATCTGACGGATAGATTGCATCGATTTTGTTACAGGACAGCATTATTAATAACCAACGTTATCTAAAGATTTTTACACATTATTGACCTTAGTACTTTTATATAAATAAATAAAAAGCTCCAAGTAGTTAAAATAGTGACTTTAGTCATCACTGTTCTTAGTTTTTTTTTTTTTTTTTTTTTTTTTTTTTTTTTTTTAAACTAAATCACTATTTTAGCTATTAGTGATCATACTACCTTAACACTTCAAGAATCAAAATGCTAACGTACCATGTTTATACTCTTCAAGCCAAAGATGATGATGAAAGTAGGTGATTACAGAAACGAAGTAGAATGATAATGTGTGAGGAACCTGAATAACCCATGGGCACTATGTTGTTACACTACACTCACGTGCTTAGGGTTGCTCGAGCTCTGCCACTGTTGCGCCAAACCCTATATTCAGAAGTTGAAAATAAACTATATAAATAAGAAAATGAAAAGTGCATACTATGTACAATTTCTAATATCTCACTTCAGATGCAAAATTTCAATCAAAGACAAACTACTTCAAGTTTTAACCTCTGACGCTGCTCAATTTAAGTCTGATCTGACACCTGAAGTGAAGTAAAATATTTCAAAATGTAAATATTTTTTTTATAACGGTTTATCTATCTATAATTGTAATCTTCAAATTTTGAATTAGTGTGTGTAGAAGCAATAACGTGGGACTAGTGTTATTTTTAGTGGATTAAAGAGAAATGTGTAAAGGCCATCGTTCTTCAATTAATGCCTGGCAGATGGGAACAGAATCGGTTGCTGAGGAAAATGAACACAATAGGAAAATCAGGAAAATGTCAGATTGTTAAATTTTAAAAGAAATGTCAGGGTAAGATTTATGTTGAAAATAACAAAAAACCTTTTAATTACAATCTTCTGCACGCTTACTGAAGATACCTCTAAGAGCAATTGCTTATGGAAACGAATATTAAACTTCCCTCAGATAATTAATTCTTAACATCTAACGGGTGTTTCAGAAATCCGTCCTAGGTTTATGATCATAGACAGCAATGTTAGTGTAATTTCTATTGAAAAGCTGCACGTGACTTTAAACACCGAGATACTATCTTTTCAATTATCAAAATTTTATTTTAATGCAGAAACATATGTTGTGAAGTATTATTCAGAAAATGAAAATTGGAAGTGTCTGTTAATGAAGTGAAGAGTAAGTGGTTACTCAGAGCCCTGTTTTGTTGCACAGTCAGTAGAGATGCTGGTTAGGATGGAAAGAGGATGGGTGAGTCAAAATCTGTCATGAGGTAGGGTATTGCGTCGGAACTAGTGTTAGTTCTGTGTTACCTTTTTATGGAAACACTTTAACCCTCTTCGCGCATAGTCCAGGCGCATTTGTAAGTCCGTGGGATTTTGAATGAAGGGATGTTGCGGGTAGGTGGGATATCTTAATTAGGAGGTACCTAATCATCTGGTACCAGGTGGCAAGCCGAAAACCGTGGCAGGGGACCGGGAGGGGGGAAACAAAATGGCCGCCAGTGACAGTTGTCTCTCTGGCTTTAAAGTGCTATAACTTCTACAACTTTTATATTAAAACCTTGAAAGTTGTGCAAATATGTAAATAGCACATCAAACATTCCATTTTAGAACAATTTGATGCAATAGCGGCTCCATATTTTAAATATGATGCCCTTAAATCCCAAAATTCGGTATTATTTATTTCTTTTCTATATTCAAACGGAAATAACTCGTAAACTGCCACAAATAGGCGAAATCACCTTGAAACAAATGTTGTGGATCCATGTAAGGGCTTTCCAACGAGGTATATGCCATTGCTGTAACTTTAAAACTAACGGAGCTAGACTAGTTCATGTTACAGTATGTGTATACCTTATAGCTTTTAATATAGGGCTAGTAAAATTAGGCGAAACCTGCATTTGTAAGTTCGTGAGTTTTGTGTGAAGGATCTTTACGGGTTGAAGGAATGCTTTCACTAGAAGGTACCTAATCATGTGGTACCAGGTGGCAAGCCAAAAACCGTGGCAGGGGACCGGGAGAGGGGAAACAATATGGCCACCGGTGAAATTCGTCTCTCTGGTTTTAGAGTCTTATAACTTCTACAAATTATATATTAAAATTTTCTTGATTGTGCTAATATGTAAATAATACATTATAGATTTTATTTTAGAACAATTTGGTGCCATAGCGACTCCATATTTTAAATATGGCGTGCTTCAGTATCAAAATTAGATTATTATTATTTATGCATTTTTTATATTCAAAGGTAAACAACTTATAAACCGCCACAGGTGGCCGGAATCGGCATGAAATAAACTTGTAGGCCAGATCGGTGGCTTTAAAATGAGGGATTGATGTCGTATCTTCAAAACTAACACAAGATAACTAGTTAATGTAATGGTAGGAGTCAGAATTTGTGGGTTTTAATAGCGAAAGCACAACACAAACATAAACTGAAAAGAAATGCAACATAATTAACCTTGGCTTTACGTACCTATATCTAATATCTTTGATATGATGCTCTCTGATACAATTAGTTTAGAAATATATCCTTGAATTACACAGTTTTGGATGTAAAAGAGTTACACCTACAGAAAATATATTTTCTTGTGAGAATTTTTATTAAACTAATAAGTATATACTATTGTTTATAATATAGATTGATTTACTTAATTTAAATCAACCTTGGGGTTTGATTTACTTCATTTACCTATTATTGGCAGATTTGGATGTGATTTTCCGGCACTTTTTACACTAGTACTTGGAAGTTCACCCTTTTAATGAAAGGTGTAAGAGCCGCTCTGGTTGGAGGAAGACCTGAGCCTTGAATGTCCCTTTTCGTGAATAGCCACGATCGTAGTTTCCCAATATCTTGAATTTTAGTGTTCGGCACATAAACCTTGCAAATGAACTTCTCAAGTAGCCTTTCATCATCGTCATTGAAATTACTAGAACCGAGGTTTCCAAGAGATGCAAGCATGTCAACTCCAGCGTTGTAAAATGCTTTCCAAAACATCTTTGACTTCCTTGAAAATGCCCCAGTAATATCACACCCTGAAATAGCATGGAATCCAAGTAAGGCTTCTACTCTAGAAAATCCAAGAGAGGTACGGATAGTATGAATATCTATCATTCTCTTATTAACTCCAACTCCGGTGACAAACTTCGTGTTGGCAGGTAAGTGTCTAGACCACCACACACAAAGAACAAGTATATCAGTATCTTGGAACATTATGTGGATAGTCTGTGTCCCTTGAGACGCTGCATAAAGACTGTGAAGTATTATTTTTGTATCTGCTTCCTCATGAGTACTTTTTAACTTGTATACTTGTAAACAACTTTTTATATTCAACGGTAAAAATTCGTACTTACTAAGAGCAGCCTCTAGATCAATGTCTGTCCAGGATCTTGAAGCAATAACCATTCTTGTAAACAAGGAACGATTAGCTTTAAGCTGTAAGATAGTATCACACAACCTTGTCTTCACTGTTCTCCGTGCAGACTTACAAAGCTTTAAATTAGCTTTTCTTACGCTTTCCCAAAGATTTGTTCGTTGATGCTCGATGCGATCCTCTTTGAAATTATTCAATAATTCAAGTAATTTTTCAGTCATTGCACAACAATCATTCTCAATAGTTTTATTGAAAACTGCCTTTGTATGAACATTTATGAGTTCATTGCCATCGTACGCCACTGGATTAGTGGAATTACACACTGCTGTATAGACTTGTCTCAGATCATTCTGTTGTCTTTTCGATCTGGAACTGAAAGCTGATTATGCTCTTTTTTATGGTCACTTTTCATCCCCAAAATAGTTTTAGCTTCATCAGATACTCTAGCAAGTTCAGGGGCAATCAAGAAAAATCTTGTTAGTGCATTTTTCTTCTGACTAATATTTTTGATGCCTCCCAAAACTTTTATACTTCTGTTTTCGTGTTCAAGTGCTTCGTCGGATCCCAAAGCACAAAATGGTATGGCTGATTTATTAACTACCCAATTTCCTTTTTAAGAACTCAGCCCATACATCTGGATGCTGCATCAGTTTTACCTGCTTCATTTCAGCCAAGTACCAAGATATCATGCTTGAATAGTTGGTCAGGTCAAGAGCGAAGAAATACTTCACAAATTCTTTTAGTATCTTAAGATGAAGCAGCTAATGACCAGTTCTTACAGATCGTATGAAGAGAATCATAAGATTCACCATTTCCATGTATTGCCACATAACCTTGATTGTCGAACTTTCATGCGACTTAGCAGCTGCAAACTCTCTCATCTTAGAAAGAATATGAAGACGAGCCAATGTTTGTGCCGTATTTTCATGACTTTTCTTCACTAATTAGTTATTCGAAAGCTGCAAACCTATTATGATCTTATCAATTCCCTGTTCAATCTCTGCTTAGTTTCCACATGCATTTCGAAAAACATATCAGAAAAAAATTTGAAAAGAACCGTTCTCAATGTTATGTGAGCACCCACAGCCATTCTCACATATTTGCCAGCAATAATTTTAGAAAGTACGTTCTCATCGTAAAGTTCATTCAAAAATGTCTCAAGTCCAGTTCCATCCACAAAAGAACCGATACTTTGTAGCATAGCCATTAGTATATGAAGCTCGCCGGGTCATAAGATCCATTTCTTCGATTCTTCTTTCTTCGCCATCATAGTTTCAAAGTAGGTCTGTACAAACCAACATCAAGTGCAACAATTGTCTTTGAATTTGGACCCATAACTGAAGTGGAAACATCTTCAAGTCTTTTCATAAACGTAAGCTGAGTTGAAGCATTGGTCGGATTGCTGCTATCAATCAAAGGTAATCGACAAACTCTCGTTTTGGCGTGGTCTTGTTAAGAATCGAATTGTAAGCCGACCATGTCGGCACCACAGGAGATTCAGAGTTTGTTGTAGTTCTTCCAGAAGATTTCTTATACTGTCCTTCTGAATCTTCAAAATCATCATCAGCGTGCAATCGGAGAAATTGCAAACTTGCCATCATCCAGACTATGTCATCTCGTTCGTATCTTTGAATTAACTCAGAACTTTCTTCTGGAGACTTTGCTGAACTTACCAGAAAGGGATTTGACAGTCTTAATGATCCTGAGGTGACGCAAGGTAGCATTTTAGACATTGATTCGGGTATCTTCTTGAGTGATCTAGTCGTAGGTTTTCCTGACAAACTGATTTGAGAAGATACATCTTCCTCCTGTTTCTCTTGACAAATAACCATAACAGTACCATGTAGAGTCCCTTTGCCATATGGCAAGTATTCTTGGATGTCAATATTATCTGCCGCGCAATACACACACCTTCCTGGAACAAGTTCTGATGGTATATAATGTTCACCTGAGGAATCCATACTCTTGATAATTTCATTTGCTATTTGAGTCTCGATACGAAGAATTTTGTTATATTCGATAGACACACCTGCGTGATGTAAAACCTGTACAATAAATTTACTTCGTGTTGCTGAGTGCATAGTGAGCCCAATTGCCACTTGTAATGGTAGATCATGAGTGTGGCGTACAGTGCCTTTAGAGCTTTCTTTTGTATATGCTGCTTGACGAGGAGACAATATTTCGTACATGAACGTCTGTGATAATCTTTGACTTCTTTAATTGATTGCAAAATCTGCGTTTTCACATCCGATTTTATTCTCTCCTTTGCAACACCATTTGAAAAAATGAGAGATCTCCTCTGGAATAGACTTCTTTTCACTTTGGAAAGCATATTTTCTCAAAACGTCTGCTACTTTAAAAAGAATCTTCATATTTCTTCCAACATCATCAGAGTTGCTCAGCGTTAGCTAGAGCAATATCGTTTGTAATCTTTAAAGAAATTCTTTGAGGCTCGTTCTTTCTCTTCGAATGGGAAAACACAACACCAACATTTTCCAATTCTTCCTCTATCAAGGCGTTCAACTGTTTTCTACTCAGAAGTTTATCGTCACTCAAATTATTGCTTTTAGCGATGGAATTATAAAGTTTCTCTAAATCACCCATCGACGTAACACGATTTTCATGAAGGAATTTGCTTAGTGAATAAATAAATTCTGTTTTGGTAGCCTCTTCACTAACAGAGCTAAGACCAGAATCCTTCTTGCCTTCGCTTTTCCACAACACGTTAACAACATGAGTATTCCACCAAGACTTGTGATAGGACATATCCTGTGCATGAGCATCTCCAGAATCAATGCAGTTACTTAATCGTACTTGTGAACACTTCATTCTTTGACAAACTTACTGCTTCTTTCAAACGACTACCGGATCGATCGTAGGCGATGACATACAGCGGGTTTCTTCGTTTTCCTTCTTTCGAAAACAGAAGAAACATTTTGTTTTCTCATAAGTTGGTGCTTGTGATCTTGTAATATATGAGTTTGAAGCCTCCGAGTCTTCATAATGTGAAAGGGGGATTTCCTGTTGCTCTTTTTCAAACGATCTTCTAGTTCTTTCCATCATCTTCTTGTGTGTGCAGTTCTTATAGCAACCAGCATGCCATGATGCATTTTCATTTTTTAGATCTTCACTTGTTACTTCACCCAAACGACTATTCAGTTCAATGTATTCTTTGTCCATCCATTCTGATCTCAATTTTATACATTGTAGCGCTTTTTCAGAATTGGAGGGTTTCACAAGTGGTTTCTTTGTTTCCTCTTGACAAAAAATACATATGGAATAGTTTGTACTTAATTTTATTTTCTTCGCCGAAGGAAGTAGCTGCACTTGCAGATGACTTTTGATATTTTTCTCATGCTCTTCCATTTTCCTATTTCATTCTACTATACTGTTCATGCCTGCAACAAAGAAAAAAATCTTTCAATACCAAAGAAGTAATGAAAATAAAAACTATTATAAAACTTCACACACACACACACACAGAACGAAAGAGAGAGAGAGAGAGAGAGAGAGAGCGGCGGCCATATTGTTTCCCCCCTCCCGGTCCCCTGCCACGGTTTTTGGCTTGCCACCTGGTACCACATGATTAGGTACCTTCTAGTGAAAGCACTCCCTCAACCCGTAAAGATCCTTCACACAAAACTCACGAACTTACAAATGCAGGTTTCGGCTAATTTTACTAGCCCTATATTAAAAGCTATAAGGTATACACATACTGTAACATAAACTAGTCTAGCTCCGTTAGTTTTAAAGATACAGCAATGGCATATACCTCGTTGAAAAGCCCTTACATGGACCCACAACATTTGTTTCAAGGTGATTTCGCCTATCTGTGGTAGTTTACGAGTTATTTCCGTTTGAATATAAAAAAAGAAATAAATAATACCGAATTTTGTGATTTAAGGGCGCCATATTTAAAATATGGAGTCGCTATTGCATCAGATTGTTCTAAAATGGAATGTTTGATGTATTATTTACATATTTGCGCAACTTTCAAGGTTTTAATATAAAAGTTGTAGAAGTTATAGCATTTTAAAGCCAGAGAGACAACTGTCACTGGCGGCCATTTTGTTTCCCCCCCTCCCGATCCTCTGCCACGGTTTTCGGCTTGCCACCTGGTACCAGATGATTAGGTACCTCCTAATTAAGATATTCCACCTACCCGCAACATCCCTTCCTTCAAAATCCCACGGACTAGGAAATATTGACATATGCTCCTGGACTAGCATGCGTACAATTTCATATAACAAATGCAGTTATTGAGAAAGAAATTTACACTTGCCCGAATTGACAGGGCCACTATATTCATAAATTTACGTTACAATTTAATTTGAAAGTAAGATATTTACGATAGATATGAAAGCAAGCAACTAAATTTTGCTTTATTAAGATGTAAACATCGAGCCCCACTTTGTAACATTCGTGGTCGCTCGGGGTGTTTACAACATCCCCAAATAAATTTCATTTTAATCACTCATACGGACTGTTATTGAACGAACTGGAATTAAAAATATGATTTATAAAATTTAACCGTTTTGAAATACACCACCATTATGTAGAATGCCAATGTGTATTTGAAGAAAAGTAGATGGCCCACAAAATACTTTTTATTATTTAATGTGGGTCGCAGTAACAAGAAGTTTGAGAACCACTGCTCTAAGAGGTTAGAATTAAGATTAGGTGCTGAACTCAGCTTTAGGTTATATACAATTACCGCATATATACTTTTCCCATGTAACGTGGATTCCTGTCACCACGACATGCCGCGTCCTCAGGTTGTGTGGGTCGAGAAGAAGGCCTCTAGACATACAAGCTAGCAGCGAATATATTAAACAAGCAGTAGCGCACATATGACGGGGTGGTCCTTTAGCTTAAGTGTTTGACGTGACAATCTCATCCCGTAGGAAACGGTACTTCCTCAGAAGCAGTTACAGAAAGCTCGGACAAGGAGTGATAATTGGCATGACCTCAGCAAAGTAAATAACACATGAGATTTAGAATATAGAATACAGAGTGGCCCAAAAATAGGTATACAGTCCCGTACTGATCGGTCATGACATTTTATATCATTTATTTATTGTTATCCATACAGGTATTGACTTAGTTTCTTCCTTATCTATTCCTAATTTATTTTCACTTATACCTTAAGCTGGGAACAAACCAAAGCAAATAAATTCCTTATCTTAATAAATTAAAATGTCATTGGGCCACTCTTTATAAGAAGTCTATATAGAGCAGGCTCGTTAGAATCCTTAGCGAGTGAGGTAGAAAATTATAGGATGTACTTCGTGGGAGTTCAGGAAGTTAGATGGAAAGGAAATAAGAATCACCAACTTGGAACAGGGCTTTTACGTTCACTAACGAATATCAGCAATTAAACAGAAAAGGAGAATGGCAGAAACTTTATATAACGAGGAACTACATAATTTATACCGTTTACCAAACATCATTAGAATCATCAAGTCTAGGACGCTCAAGTGGGCAGGTCACGTAGCCAAAATGGAAGAAAGTAGGAACGCTTTCAAAGTTTTGACTGCAAATCCAATTGGAAAATGACCATTAGGAAGACTTAGGCGCAGATGAGAGGACAATATTAAGGTGGATCTCACAGAAATAGGAATACAAAATAGAAACTGGATCCAGTTGGCTAAGGACAGAAGTCTACGGAGAGCTTTGGTGAACATGGGATTAAACCACCGGGTTCTTTAGGCCGTAGAGTTAGCGCATGCCTTTCTATTTTTGTTTATTATTATTATTGTTATTATTAATAATAAACAATAGAGGACCCTGTTAAATGTTGACGCTTTTTTGCTTTTTAATCTGAGAAGTATTGGGGGGGGGGGCTTTTGAAGATCAGAAGAAACAATTAACAGGATAATCCATCAGCACTGTTTTAATATTTTATTTTGTACTGAGTTTAATTAATGACAGTGTCTTGCAGAGATACAAAATAATTAGAAAATTCATGAATTATCTTTTTATACAAATTGTCTTTGAACAAATAACTTCTATCTCTTGAATTTTAATGAATTGCAAATATTGCTGCAATGTAAAATCTCATTGAAATGATTAGGAAAAAAAAGTGCCGAAAATTCATTTGATTAGAAATGATTCGCACTTCAAGTAATTTTTCGGTCGTATTCAAATAATATCGTAAATTTTTCAAGTATTTTCTTTTATTGGTAATGAAATGAGTATTTTATTACAAACCGCTACAAGACACATTATATAAAAGGTTCCCACAAAAAGTGAAGATTCAATTTCCCTGACATAAATTCTACAATATAAATGGGAAGTCATGGGGTAAGTTCTATCATACACTTTTTTAACGGTCTCCTCCATCCTCATAGCCGTCTATAACACACTCCTTTAATTACCATTTACATATTTGTTATGTTCAATATGAGTGTTTGTTATTTACACATAATTTAACATACAAGTATATTATAATATATGTACGATACAGTACCACATACCTTGACATTGCAAATTAGACTTTTTTACTTAAAAAAACAATAAAGAGCAATATCACATGCAGTCAAGAATATATTGCCAACTCTCCCTGAGATCTGTTAATGTCAATCCTAAAATGAAATGAGTTGATTTTGAGTTTAACGTTCCGTTCAGCAGCGAGGCTATATGAGACGTGGACCTACTGATTAACTTGGAATCCGAACCACATAAGCTCCCGTCGGGAATCAAACCTGGGTCTCCCATGCCAAAGGCGCGTACGCTAATCGCTTAGCCACGGAGGAGCTCCTGAAATGAAATGAAATGGAATCTTTAGATTTACGTTCCACGGTTATGTCGGCTAGGCTAAAGGAGACGATGATTAGAAGTGAATGAAATGATGGAATGAAGAAAGTAGGAGGAAACGGGAGAACTCCGAGAAAACCCACGCACACGGTGTTTGTCCACCACAAAATTCACCTGGCACGAACTCGGATCAAAACCAAGGACCCCATGAACTACAGATGAACGCTCTACCACTGAGCTGCTGTAGCCCACTATCAGTCCTAATATTGCCAACTCTGAGACATGTTCCTCACATTTACATTTTTTTAACAGAAGTTTGTTTTGCTTTCAGTTTTTGAATTTGTTCTACGAGAGCGTCTTGTTGCTGTCTGTAACATAATTTCATTTGTTTCTTCTTTGTTTTCAATTTCTTAACTTCAACATGAGTTTTCTTTTTTCACCTTTGATTTTACTTTCCTGTACACTTTTGATTCCTTTCTGTTTAAGGTATTCATCACAGCGTCTCTGAGCTGAACGAACTGCAAGAAGCATTCTTCGATCAACAGGAACAGATTCTAAACCTTCATAGTTCATAATTGCATCATGCACTCACTTCTGTGCTACCAGAGAATCTTCGATTTGGTTTTCTACAATAAGTGTCTTATTGACTAAGAACCCGCCCTCCACTGAGACATTGCCGTGGGATGAAAAACATTTTTACAACATTCCACAAATCAGAATATTCTTGTTTCCAGAAGCCATCTAACCTGATGCTGCCCATCTTCTCTTCGTATTCTCTGAGTCATGAGACCCCTGGATCTCTGGAGTCTCAGTACAGAAAGACATAAATTGACACTTTGGTATTTCAGCTACAGAATTAGATATTCTGTTATGCTCATGCAGAGTTTGTAAGATGCATTTAATTCTGGTCTGAGCAAGTTCTGGATTGTTGTTCTGTAGCCTGGGGTCCAAAGCTGACAGAGTATGTACCAGTTTGTACTTCAGAGGGCTCCTTTTCACAATCTTGTTTGATTGTGCGCAGCAAAAAGTTTCGACAGTTAAACCTAAAAGCTAGTTTATCTTTATCTAATGCTTTCAGTTCTTTCAGTAGTTTTTCTGTCTTAAAACCGATGTCCACGAAGATAAGTCATACTTCGATTTCTGCTTTTATATGATCAACTATCCTTTCTCTCTCTCTCTCTCTCACACACACACACACACACACAGACAGTACTTCACTCCCTCAGCACGAAATAGCAACACTGCATCACTGTCATCATTGGAATGCTGTATAATTGTGGTCCTCTTTACATGTCAATCTGTACAACTGACAGAGAGGAAACTGTTAGGTTGACAGAAAGGATGTTGCACATTTACGTTCCCTGATTTTCCAGAATGTGGGAACCCTGTTAAGTATATTTATATGCACAGTGATACCTTGTGGTACGAACTTAATGCGTTACAGAACATTGTTCGAATTAGAACACATGGCGCACATTGACTTATTATTTTAAAAAAAAAAGAGAGAGAGAGAGAAAGGCATAAAGTTGTCAGCGAAAATTACATGAAATGCCTTCAGTCCAACTTCTGACAACGAGAAAGCACAGAGGAGTAAAATATGTGGTGGGTGTTCCGATTCTGGGGTGCAACGTTGTATATGTATATTCAACAAACGTAACTGTCAGGTGGTGAAAAATAATCTATATTATATTTAATAAATTAAGGAAATAACCGATTTTTTAGATCGTACCAATTTTTCTATAAATAGGAATTCAATGAAATGCAGAGTGAAAAATGTGCACGACTGGACCGAAAATTCAACCCGGGTTTCCGGCTTAGTATGTCTATGTGTTAGTCACAAAGTCTTGCGAGTAAATTATTATAGGAGGTAATTATATTATCATCTTATGAAGAACCTTCTGGAACTTTTTATAGTAATTACAACTGCGAACTGTAACGTATTATCTGATATATTTGTTGAATCTCTCTCTCCCTTGTAAGTGTTTAAAAAAAAAAATCTTATTAAGAAGGAAAGTCCGCATCATATTAAATGATTTACATCCCGCGAAGGGCTTTGGCTAGTCAGATGGTGCCCGTTCGAGGGTGATGAGTGGTCAGGGCATCAGCTTTCAACCTTTATTTCTCGTTTTTTAACCTCCAGTGGATTTCTACAGTATACTGTACATCGAACTTAGGTATGCTTTAGAGACATTTATTGATTTAGTTGAGATAAAATTATAATTATTGGTCATCAACATTTATTTTGGACCCTTAAGGCATTTTATAATGAAAATTTTAAAAATATATACCTCTACATATATTTTTCAAAATGTACACTATAATGTACATTTTCCTTGTAGCATTTGTATATAGTACACATAAAATGACCAATTTCAGAACACTGTACTAGATTTTCGAGTATGAAAAAAATGTACTAAAGAAAGGTCTCTTTTGTGATTACACACCATAAGAAATTACTTTGGTGGAATTCATAGAAACAATTTCTTTTTTGGTTTAGTCACAAATGTACTTGGTATTTTTTGACAAAGAAAGTGATACCTGAATTTTCCGTATGTCATATTTGCAACTGCTGGTTCATCCTGACCATCATGAGTAGAAGGATGATCTACTTTCTCCACTTTTACACTTGGCCAGTGAACTTTGTGGTGGAAAAATACCGTGTGCCTAGGTTTTCTCGCAGTTCTCCCGTTTCCTCCCACTTTTCATTCGACCATTTCCTCCATTTCTCATCATCACTGTCTCCTGTAACCTAGCCGGCATAATCGTGGGACGTAAAAGTGAAGGATCTGTTTTTGTTTTCATTTTTACCTGCGTTGCAACCAGAATCAAACAAAAAATACACTGCACGGAGTAGAACTTCTGTAGGTAAAATGTACAGTATGCTGTACATGTCTTTTCTCAAATACGTTTTAAGGCAAATAAAAATAATATGAGTGTTATTTGGCATATAACATTCGAAATTAGTCTTCTGCACTACACAAACGAGCAATTGTTTATTTTGATCATCCCTGTTTACTCAATAGAAACAGTTTTAAAACACAAGGAAAGCACAATTTTCACAAAGCACGATTGACCAAAAGTAGCAACACTGTCTATGCACAATATCCAATGAACACCGAACACTGCAATTAAATTAGCACAAATGCATTTGAATGACTGTTGGGCGATTTTCATTGTTAAAACAAATACTGGAAAACTATGTACAGTATACTGCACATTTTCCTTCAATTAATGTAAAAAGAAAACGTAAATTTGCCACGGAGGAGGTTAAATTAAAGTTTATCATCTGTATTTTCTCAGCTATCTCATATTTGGTAACATGTACGATTTCGAGTAATAGCCAGTAACAGAATCCAGGAAAACATGTAATTCGAATACGTGGCGGCATTGTATGAATTATTTCAAAATTCAATGGGCCTTACGCAGAGTCGATTCGACGTGTGATTACAGCCATACTAAAGATTCGATTAACATATATTTCCTGCAGTAGTCAGAACTTTAGTATGCCGCTAATCATGTCAAAACGACTCTGCATATCGCGGAATGTGTTTTACTCCTCTTCAAATTCTGTTTAGTTTTGTATGGTTAAGTTAAAGGTTTTATACATAATGAAGTTATGTTGGATTCTTTTTTCGGTAATAATAGGCGTACACGATGTTCTGTCAATCTCTGAACGAACAGACCGATTGAAATACAGTTGGCGGACCGAGAAACACGTGAAAGAAAACTCTTTCTTCATTCCACCATTGTGTTCATTAGCCTCACACTCTACCGTACCCTCAGTGCATCATGGGATGTAAAATTAGAAATTTCATTTCAATATTCTGTGAATGAATTGTAGACACATTTTACTTGTTTCTTCAAGTAAGGACCATTGTGCTGACATGCATAACTTACCTACCTCTTCAGAATCTCTGTAGGATAATGGATTATGTTCAGAAACAAATAATAATGAAGAAATTGTTCATGACACTAGTATCTCGACAACAGGCCTGCGTTCGATTTATGATCAATCTAATTGTTACTTTTATTTCTTCCATTTACATTAGTAATATGAACGCAAACGTGAAATGTATTTCAGAGACTGCAGCAGTTTATTTTTTTTATTAGCCTTTGGTAAGTACATCACAAAAGCCGAAATGAAACTGACTTCGCCTCTCTGTAGTCTGTAGAACTAAAGTGGATGATCTTGGTTGTACAGTCAGCAACAAAACTTCTTTCCGTTTGGTACAATTTATTTTGAGAATAACGGTGGAACGTAGTCTGTTTCACCGAGTTTCAAGACCGGAACGTACAGAAAATTATGTTCTTTTTAATCTACTGTAAACTACTCAAATTGTCCTTCCATTCTGAAGTTATTTACGAAACTAATTTCATCAAACCGAAAGAACTTTTGTCGCTGACTGTACAACTGTACAATATCGTTAACTGAAGCAAAATACATGCTATTCTCTGTTCTGAGCTAGACTTTTCATTTGCTGGTAGTTTTCTTCCCTACATCTCTTACTATTTGGTCTGTATACTTCAGATTCTGTCTTCAGAGTATTTTCGTTACGTAGCTAATAATGTGATTCCTGCATGTCTCAATGTGTTCAATCCTCCTCTTTTCAAAATAGTCTTCAGTAGATTCCTTTCTTTCCTTTTCCTTCAATTTCCATCATCTTTCACTTGCTACCTTATCTATCCATCTAATTTCAATATTCTTCTATAGCACAGGTTTTTTTTATTTTTTTTATTTATTTATTTATTATTATTTTTTTTTTTTTTTATTTAAAGGATCCATACTCTCACTCCATACATAAACATATGCTTTCATCAGCCTCGTTTTAGTTCTATGCCGATATTTCCATTTGCCTTTTATTTCTTTCCAAGTGTCTTCATTGCGAGAGCTATTCTGGATCTTACATCTTGTTTGCTTTTGTTATCATTTATTTTATTTCAGAGTGTCTACTAAAATTCCAAAATGAAATTTCGTGACCTTTTCTTTCCCAAACAATAAAATTTAGTAACATTCTCAAGAGCGAATTTTCATGTATGCGATAGAAGTGTGCTTTGCTTGCAATTTGTTAGCGTCTAAAGCCGACCATAGATATTTTTGGTGGTGAATTTTTATCTTTTATAGAACAACATTTTCCAATCTATACTTATATTTGTACAGATTTTTTTTAAAAAATCGTGACCCAAAAGCTAAATTTCCTGACTTTTCCGTGACTTTCATGACCGTTTTCTGTTTTCGTGACTTTTTCATGACTTTCGTGACCGTTTTCTGATTTCGTGACTTTACCATGACTTTCGTGACTGATAGACACCCTGTTATTTCGAAAATAACAGAATTCCTTCACCTCTTTCAACTAATGTGTTTTGATCTTTATTTTTCCTAACTGGTTCATATTTGCTATCTTAAATAACCTAAACTAGAAATATAAATCATTGAACAAAGCAACGCTTATTTTAAAACAATAAATGTGTAACAGTTTCGCCAACTAACTGAACATATTGAGTTCATCAGAGAAATATAACAGCATCCCAGAAACTGGTTCTCTTATGTTTCTGGGATCCTGTTATATTTAGATGCAACTTATTTTTAGTGTCTATTGAAGTGTTTTGGTTTTAAATTCATTTTTCCTGTTTCTTGCTTATCTCGTAACTTTTTGTTTTGTTTGTTTATTTATCTTCATGTGGAATTTACTGCTGTATTTTATTTAGACCTCCTTCCATTTTTTTTCCCCGTCTGCCAACAGACCAATATCATTCACAAATCCTGTCTATGAGCAGTTATTCCTAGATTTTCTTTCGATTTCATTTTAATAAACTTGCGCAGAGTCCAAAGATCTTCTGTTTATCTTATTTTATTTTATTTTTTTTAAATCTTCATAATCAAATTGAAGAAAATCTCTCACAAACAATCTAACTGTTGTATTTCTTTGCATTTTCTGTGCGTATGAGAGCAGGATTCAAGATAATTTTTGCCTACTCAGTAAAATTATATTGTATCTTTTCCTTCAAAGTTCTTCCGAAACGGTAAAGTATACAGAATTTGAACAACGTTAAACATCAACTTCATTAGCATACACTGTACACGTGCAAAGTTTATGTAACTTCTCAAATTCGTTTCAAAAGATAAAGAAATTACATGGAACGGGAATCACGTAAACAATTCCGATTATAGGATGCTTGCCCTTTTTTATAGATTAAAGTTTCACACACAAGAAGGCAGTACTCTGAAAAAGAGAAGTTTTAGATTACATGATGTGAACAGGAATCGATCTTGGGGCTATAAGAAGACCGTACGCACCGGATTGGATTCCTGGTGGGAACTCCTGTCTTTCGAATCCCACGTTAAGCAGTACATCTCCCACAACTTCGGTGCTGATAGGGACGATATACTCCCAAATCAACGGTCGTGGCTTTCATTCCAGAGCTATTCTTTCAATACGTGAAAACTATTTTCTACACTCATAAAAGGTTTACTGAAGGACAATCGTGAACGAATGCAATTATATACACTCAGAAGCATATTTGAAATATACGCAATTAATGTAGGTAAAACTATTAAGTTTATTATTGTGTTTTAAAACCTTTTCACCAGAGGCGGATCTAGCCCAGGGCCGGAGGGCGTCCCCCCAGTTTTTACCCTCTAGATCTGCCGCTGCGTTTGTCATTAGAATTCAGTGCCGTGATTGCGGCAGTTGATACTAAAAAGCTAGCTTCTATAGCATACGGTATATTTTGAATCCTCATCGTGCTATGCCATCTGTCAGGGTTAGAAAGAAGTTTAATGCACTAATTTTTGTTTGTGGTGTTATCTAAAGTCTTTCCAGCCTTAGAACATAGTAGACGTAAACAAAGCGAAATGAATTACTCCGCGGCTCACACGTGCTTCGGCAGCGAGAGACGTGAACAGCAAGATCGTCTGCTTACTTACTGTCGTCGCATAATTTGCAGACTATAAGGCTACAGTTTGTTGGTAAATAATTAACGGACTGACACTGACTACTGCTATGTTGGATATATATATTTTCTTAAATCGTTATATAAACGAGATTGCCTCTGTTCCTGTTGTCCTTTTTTTGTGTTTTATAACACGAGACGAAAATGGATTATTGTCACACATCTTCGCCATGAAACTCTGCATTCTACAATAATTTTAAATGAGTGGGGAAGGCGGATGAACGCATACGCATGCGCAGTAAATACTATATGTTCAGATATCGGTGAGGTTGAAATAATGCATCTGTTCTTAAATATTATATATGCGCTTATTATCACAAAATGTAGGATAAATTCAGATATTTTTATTTGAAACTATTATTTTAGTAGGGATTATATTGCGATAGGATACTAGTGCACTGAGACCAACAACCAATCACTGGTCATCGACAAACTGGTAGTCAGGTGGGTTTGTTTACATCTACTTTTTTCTAAGGCTGGAAAGAGAATATACATATATATATATATTAGCAGTGAAAACATTTAAAACCGAAGTTATATAAGAAGGTAATAAGGATAAAACAATTGAAATTCTTTCAAAAATAGAAATTTATTTAGGACTAGAAGACATAACACCTTTACATATTAACTGGGTCTCCCAGTAGTTCTTTATAAAGTACCGAACCTAATTCTGAAACTGAAAGCGCTGATACAAATCAAATTGTAGCTTCATTAAAAATAAATAAATAATGTTTACAAGGATTTTTTACAACTTTCAAATAATATGAAACATTTGTTACAGAAAATATCACTTTTAAATAGAAGCTACTATATTTACTTGTCATCTACAGAATATAGAACAGTAAAAAAACATTTGGTTTTACCAGTTGTACATTACAAGACTCGTATGCTTCACAAAATATTAAGACTTTAGGAAAGTTTTGCTTTCTGAAGAGAAACTGCAAGTTAAATGCAGCAGTTCTATATACACTATAGTACTCTATAAATCTATAAGTATTGGAAAGTATTTTACATATTCAGTATATATGTTTTTATATACACGGGATAGACAAAAAATGGAAACACTCCATGAAATGCATACCTAATATTAAAGTTTTCTCATAACAGTATGCAGCACCCAATTCAACCATCTGCATAGTCTCCTTAACACGTAGCAAGGTTTATTTCTAGTCGAGACAGAGTTTTGTGCATTTGCCAGGGAATCATGTGAGAGCTGAAGGAATTTCAACGAACCCAAATTGTTGGGAGCACGGATGGTGGGTATCTCGGTAAGCAAGGTAGCGGAAGTGTGAGCACGAACAGGATACTGCACATCTGCCAAGGCCTCCCTAATCACGTAACCGCAGTATGATTGAGCCCTTGTGGTCAGTGTTGGAGAAAAATGTTCGAGCACGCTATCCACCACCATCAGCGCTAGAGGAACTTGTATAGGTTTCGCAAGAAGAATGGTACAAGATTCCTCTGAAGACTATACAGGACTTACATTTACCCATCCCAAAAAGACTACAAGCACTTCTGAATGTCAAAGGTCGGCCTACGCCATATTACTCTCAGGTAGGTGCTTTTTGTCGAGTATTTTCATATCTTTGTTTATCCCTTGTATACTCAAAACTTTTGCTGCAAATTTACAATATATGAGCTGTTTTTCTGCGACAGCTCGTCACCTTATAAAAACGCAAAGAAAGCTGATTGGCTTAGAAAAAAAAAATAAACTTTGCAGTACTACATTTTATCATAATCAGGGAAGAATTTTTAAAAATATTCCCACTCGCCCTGATAAACACATTTATTTTTGTTCATGTCTGTCGTATAGAGGAAAATCATGGAAATTCCTTGGATGTTTACCAGATATGTATAAATATGACCTAATTACGTATATGAAGAAAATGACTATTAAAAAATAGTACTTCGTCCTAGTAAGAACACAAATATATTAAAAACTAAAGTGAAATCAATGTTCAAGAGAAAAAAAAAAAAAAACATACACACACACACACACACAGGTCTTAACTGCGCTTCCCATTAAAATGCTAGGTTTATATGTTTGTGGCAATCCTTTCAACAGTGAGTTCTCGGGAACCATAGGCTCTAGAAAGATGCCGTTTTTACTGATCGGTTGCAAATTTTGTGTAGATTGTTCAGTTCTGATTCAATATTTAAAAAATGGTCGTTATTTCTTTATTACATTTTTTAGGGATACATTGGAAATGTTGAAATTTTTTTTGAAAAGTCCTATTACTGATAGCTATTTCACTGTGAGTCTACGATTTTCTTTATACTAACAAGATCAATGGGCCCCGGGACTTACTCCATTGTCCATGGCACCAATTTTTTGTGCATGAACATATATCTTTGTCATGTTTATCGAATGGACATAGGTTCGATTTGGATGTCCGGATGACAAATTCATGTCCGTCCCTTGTCAGTATAATTTGTCGACGGAATTAAATGAGTATATGCTAATTTTACCTACCAACAACGAAAATCCAAAGTAAATGCAAATAATAATTAAATGCTGTACTTTAATTATTCAATGTATTTCAGCAGTATGAACATTTGATAATAACTAAATAAAAGTTACAGAAAATTCTTTTCTTTTTTAGAAACAATATCTATATAAAAGGTAACACCTACGTGGCGTTAAAAGGGGGCGTATGGGGACTTTTTATTTGAGCCACACTTAATCTGGATTCCTTTGATCAATACACTGAAAATTCATTTGCAAAATATAGGAAGTATTATGAAATAGTGGGTAGAATGAATAGATTCACCTTGCTCTTGTGAACTCTATAATGGATTTATTGAACAATAATGATCAAATCGTGGACTTTCTACTAGATACCAAACACGACACTGATAAGTTTTCATTGTCCGTTGAAAAACAGATATGTCCTTTTTCATCCGAATGAAAGAATCAAAATTGAACTCCGAAACACGCTTTCTGCACAGAAGTTGGAATACCATTGACATTGTCGTCGTCATAAACAACACTAGAAGCGTAACTGGTTAACACTGAAAAAAAAACTGAACTATCTGAAGTTTTACTACATATTTATTTTTAAAAAATGTATCGCCAGGATTATATCCTATAGACTAGAGACGAATGGTTAATGAAAATACAAACTGGTGGAATGTGGAAGGAAATTTGAAAAACATAAAATACACGACACGCTGTTGTCCACAACTCATATGGACTGGGATTCAACCAGGAACATCTTGTACTAGAGGTGAACGCTCTACCACTAAACTACCGTGCCCCCAAGATATGTTGGTGTACCGTTGATGTCTGACCTGAATAATTTCCACTAAATTCTTTTTCTTGTGTTTTCACAACGCTGCGACTAAAAGCAGTGAAAATCAGGCGACTATTGTTTAATAAATCTAAAGAAGAGAAGATTGAGTTTTAAATACACATCTTCAAGCGGTATATATGGCCAACAGAGCGGTTAACTTTTGTAAAACTGTTATGATCCATTTCTCAATTAAAAATAGCTTAACAAAAACTTTTAATGTTATGTTCTCGAAATTTCACAACTGTCTTTTGTGTTACAGTTATTTTGAAAATCGGAAAACGACGCGAATGACTCTTAGATATAAATATCAGGTACAATGCAACGTCAACACAATACTTGTCTTAAATAGCACATAGCACACAGCCATTCACTGTTGTATGATCTTGTTAAAACAATGGAAATCTTGGTAGTGCAATGCTTTCTTCCCATTTTTCATTTCTTATTTGTTTATTTATTTCATCTGACAAAACATAATTGAAATAGTTTGGCTACATTGGAAGAATAGTGAAAACTACAGCCTACGAGAAAATAGATGGAAGGAATACAAGAAACTATAAAAAGGAAGACAGACAGCTGCACGAGAGGAAGCACCTCTACACAAATGATAGATGAGGACGGATTAAGTAATTTATCTATTCTGAATGCACTGCCGAGGGTAGAGTCGCCAACTTACCCCCAGTCCCTTTTGGCATCGTCACTCTTGATGTATTTTTACTTAAAACTATTCTTGTGTGAAATTGAATGTATTTGTTCCAATCCACCCTGCCTGTAGATTTAGGTCATGTATTTCAGTAGGAAATGTATCACACACACACAGAAAGCCATTACACTCTTTACAAAACACACAACGTTTTTTTCTACAATTACTGAATACTGGTATTTCACGCTGGGTCACACCCTTGCAATACATCGACTCCAAAAGGAGATGTTACAAAAAGCGAAAATAAAATACTGACGCCTTTTTTCTTACTGGCAAAAAAACAACCCATTATTTACAAAACTTCGCATCAACAGCTCGTAATGACTAGAAGAATGTACAACTAAGAAACTTCAGAAATGCATTTTTATGTCTTTGAAAAATATGAAGAGTTACTTTCTATAATTTTGCTTGTCTTTCCTTTGTTTTATCCTTATTTTTCTTTTTCTATAAATAAACTGTACACAAGATACTCTAAATATACAGACTTTTCCCGAAGCAGCGGTAAGCTTCTTTCTCTTATTAATTTAAAGAAAAATTACAAAGATTGGATAGAATGAGGCTCATAAATGGAAATTAACGAAATAGAGCTTATTTGACCCTTAGGATCTTATTATGTTCCACTGAAAAGACTGTATTTACAACATTAAGCTTAATCAACGTCTATCATTGTTGATATAGTTTCAACCTACGTATTCACAGGCAATCCAACAGATTAATTACTAGAGAATATGAAACACTACCACAAGAAAGAAAATCACTAAGGTTTGATCTTTCACTAAGGCTTCATCAGATAACGTATAAATATGCGGAACACAGTCAGTAACCGGAACTCCGAAGCTTCCAGTGTGCATAGTTGAGATCCAGTCAGTAGTTATAGAGGGAGTCAGTAGTTACCACATACGAGCCGAGCTGGTTGAGCTCCGCCACCAAACATAGTGATCTTTATTCCTTAGATCATGGGCTATTTGCCTATCAATATGGGTTAATTTCGGCCAGTCGTTACCGACAAATGAAGTATTATATAAACCCGGAATGAATTTATAAGCTCCCATGTGCTTACGCCGGGAGCTAATAAAAGTACGAGGGCCGTACAGAAAGTAAAGAACGATTGCGCATAGCGCGGCGACCACTGTGATTGCGTGCGCAGTAGTTAGCTCCTTCCTTCACCTCCGTGTAAGCCAAGTCTCAATGCTCTGCATTCACGCTACTTGTTTTTGCAGTGATTCAAATTGGCGGCACCAATCGAAAATATCTCCAAATGTGAAGTACGGTTTAGAATGTCATTCGCTTTCTGAAAGCGCAAGAAGTTAAGTTTATAGGCAAATAAAGAATGTTTATGGTGATAGTGCAATGAACGAGTCATCAGTGAGGAAATGGTGCATTATGTTTAATCAAGGATGGACCAGCACACATGATGAAAATCGGAGTGGGAGGCCATCACTTATTACGGAATAACTGAAGGATAAAGTCGAAGTAAAAATTCAGGAAAACGGAGGTTTCCCTGACTCCCGACACTTAAGGAATTTTTGGGTGAGAAACAGTTCGCAAACGATGAGGAACTCAAGCAAGCAGTGACAACCTGGTTCAAACCTTTGTCTGCAGATGAGTCTAACATCGGCATTGAGACACTGGTTCCACGTTATATAACAAGTGTCTTGACAACTATGGCGATTACATAGAAAAGTAGAGTAAGATCCTGTGGCTTTGTAAATAAAGTTTTGTGCTGATATCTTTTGTTTTTATTTAACTATGCCGAAAGTTCTTTACTTTCTGGATGACCCTCGTAATATTAAAGGGAAGATCAGCAACTGGAACGATTCTGGCACAATAACCTTACTCAAAACATTTCTATTTCCTTTCGATAGAATCCTGCCTTATTTAGTGGGTTCTCTGCAATTTCTTCCGGGTTGTTTTACTAAATGACGGCAATCCCACAACTATTATTAAAGCTCGTTAGAGCAGAAGTGTTACAAGCGAGGCTCTATAACAGCTTATTTGTGTGTTCTTCCATCTTAAGTCACTCCCATTGTGTTACACATAAATAGTTATATCTTTCTACATTTTACTTTTTATAAGAAACTTCGTACTACAATTCCCTCTTTACCATGATATTTTTTTATAATAAAAGTGAATGAATTGCATACCCTGAGGCAATTTTCCCAAATGTGGTGACACATTAACAAACAACGTCTAGGCTGCTACTGAGTGAGCGCTTCATTAAATAATCAAAATAAATTTTGGTGTGATTTCCCTCCCAAGTGTTGTATAATTCAGTGTTTTCTTGTCATGTACTTCGTCCTACGATAACACATATTATTACAAAGAGTACTTTCGGCGAATACTTCCATTACTATTTATTAGCGTGCATATCGTCCATCTGATATATTTTTTGTTGTTCTTCTCTTCTGGTTTACTGCAGTACGTTCTCAACATTCAACCCGAAAACTGTAATATTCCCTATTACTTCTCTTTTCTTATATTTCTTTTATCCCTCCTTCTTTCTTCTTTCTAATGAAGCTTTTAGAGAAAGACTGCACATGCCTTTATTTTACTACAAGATACCTCCCCCCCCCAAAAAAAAATAGGTTCTGTCGTTTTTTATGTCCTATTAATTATATGTTCACAGAGAGGACACGAAATGACGCACGTGCTTGTCAAGCGATTGAAAGTTAGCCTGACTATCGACACCTTCAGTAATACAGGCATGTTGCACATATACAGCAGTCAATAGCTCGTCCAGGGTCGAAGAGAAATGCAGGTATCCAAGCAGCAGCTTGTTTGCGTGTGTTTGTTACATGACTTTAAAGTGGGGTTCTCAGCTGACGCATCGAGTCGCCTCATACGCCAAGCATTTGAGGAGAATGCCGTGAACGAACGCGCTGCCAGGCACTGGTTCCAGAAACTGCGTTTTAGAGAGGTGAGACTTTCGGATGAACCTCAACAGTGGACGAACATATGAGTTGGATGACAAAGTCCTCAAAGTAGCCATCGAGGAGGACAATGGTCTAACGAGTGATAAACCTGAAGAAAGGTTTCATGTTTCCGCTGAAACAGTCAGACTGCACCTTCATGGGATAGGGAAGTCATACAACTTAAGCAAGTGGGTAGCACAGCCTATTTGTCTTTGCTCACTCAGCACCTGAACACACCCATCTTTGATCGCTTGCTCACTGGTGACGAAAAGTGGATCCTCTATGACACTCCCAAGCGTTGTCGCCACGTGGCCTATTCTTCACACCTCAAGTCCACCCACGAAAGGTAATGCTCTAGAATTTGCAAGTGGTGCATTACGAGCTATTTCCACCTCGTCAGACCATAATTGCTGACCTCTACTCTTCAACAGTTACAAAGAATGCAACCTTGCATTGGGGCAGAAGGAGCCAGCTGAATCGCAACGTTCCTGCATGACAATGCCAAGCCACATGTGGCAAAGAAGACCCACGAGACCCTATAGCAGCTTAGCTGATAGTAATACAACATATTCACCGGACCTTGCGGGAACAGATTACCGCCTGTTTTATTCCCTCGACGACCACCTCCGTGGGCGATCCTTCGTAAATGTGAGAGGTCTGCAGAACGCATTCGCGTCCACGACCGCAGAATTTTATCACCAAGATACTGTGCAGCTGCAGAAAGTGTTGGATTCTGATGAAGATTACTTCGAAACCTAAATGTACGTACCATTCACTGTATTACTCTTTGTTTATCACTGCTCTAGAACGGAAAGAAATTATTTTGGTTACCTTGTACTCTTGTATGATAATGTTTTTCACTATTTTCTGGTACACAATTCACTTTCCACGTATGCTTCGACATTCTTTTCTTCAAACACCAGGGTGTCTACTAAAATTCCAAAATGAAATTTCGTGACTTTTTCTTTACCAAAGCATACAATATCGCAACAGTGTCAAGAGTCAATTTGGGTGCGAATTAGGCCGAATTTTTATACATGCGATAGAGGCATGCTTTGCTTGCGATTTGGTAGTGTCTAAAGCTGACCATAGACAATTTTGGTGATGAATTCTGACGTTTTATAGAACAAAATTTTTCAGTCTGTACTTATATTTGTACAGATAAAAAAAATCGTGACCAAAAAACTAAATTTCATGATTTTTTTCTTGACTTTCATGACCGTTTTCTGATTTCGTTACTTTTTCGGGACTTTTGTGACCGATAGACACCCTAAACACACACACACACTAGCATATAAGAGTCGAAGAAACCCTGACTGAAGATAAAATACATAAAAATATTAAATAAACGGATAAGTACCTATATACATATATATAACCAAGCTATACATACAATGATATAAGGAGCGTAACAAAAAGTTTCCATACAACGAAGAAATTGCACTGAGATATACAAAACACTGGAATCAATACCTTGAATTATCTATGTGGTCTGCATGAGCTACATCTCCAAATTCCAACCCTATCAATGTTTATCTAAACAGAGCTTCAAACCTGTAATATATCAATAAGAATACTCACATGAAGCATCAACAGGAATGTATTCAAAATGCTAAGTTTGATACTCTGAATCCATAATAAATGACAGAGATATATTAGAACGTTTTCAGAGTAATAACGACCTTGTATATTTGATTATTCCTGATGGCATGGACAGTAACTTCCGAAACAGCTGTGATTTAACTGAACTAGCATATTCCTGTACAACGTTTTATTCAACCTTTCCTTTCAATCTAGCACTAAATAGCAAAAGGGAAATAATTAGAACAAACTCACATGATTTTGAAGAGTTCAACACTCATTTCCGCCACCGCGTTATGAACTTTTCTTCAAAATCATCTGTGTCCGTTCCGATTTTTGCATTGAATCCTTTTGCTATTTCCAGAATAAGTCAGATGTATAAGAAATGTTCTTTTCGTGGGTTTGTGTGTATGTAAACTTCCCAGAAAGCCCAGCCCGTAAATCACTTTCTGTAACATCTCCCAGAATACGTGCTTAGCAAATTCATTTAACGCACTATTCACTCCTTTCTTTAAGTGCGTTTTACACCCTTTGATTACCGAATAGCAATTGAGCATTACTTATCACCTGAAATCTGCTTTCAATTTCCAAAGCCCTGTTCCATCAGGAGCTCGATGGAAATCGCAGATTTGTTGTAGCATTGCTTTGAACAATGGAGAGTTCCCTGGCGGAAGACGGTCTTTGAACTTATCCACCAGCTCCTGCGTCGAAGCCTGTCCATCAATAATACCACAGAACGCGATGAAATTGCGGATGTCCGCCAACAGTTCCATGTTATCTTCAGGAACCGAGGAACCTGACGGAGTGTAGTCTTTGAAGTCTGGGAGAAGGAAATTCCTGGCGTAGATCCTTGATAGGAGTTCTTCTGATGACATTGGCTGTTCAGGGTCTTTCCCTTTCGAAGGACCAGCCTTCGAAGTTTCACTGGAACTTGAACTTTGCAGCATAAACGGTAATGATTTCTTCTTCTGTCCGAATCTCGGTCTACAACAAATAAAGAAAAGCGCCAATCAACAAAATGATCATACTAAAAAATAAACTCCACCTTTACTAAACAACATGCAACACAAGTTAACACATTAAAAAAATGTCAACCTTTACACACACACACACACACAAAATTGAATTGCACAATTGCACACTTATAATTAGAATTAAAAAAACACAATTTGCATGTCACAACTATTAAAGCCAATTTGTCGATCGTAGGAAATACCCTATAAAAACTAAAATCCAGATATCAAACAGAAATGTCAGAAATATTCTCTTATAAGGATCAAACATGGAAAACCACACACACACACACACACATATATATATATATATATATATATATATATATATATATATATAACGAGGAAACTTCATAATGAGGAACTACATAATTTATACGGTTTACCCAACATTGTTAGGGTCGTCAAGTCTAGGAGGCTTAGGTGGGCAGGTCATGTAGCTATAATGGAAGAAAGTAGAAACGCTTTCAAAGTCTTTACTGGAAGACCCATCGGAAAACGACCATTAGGAAGACCTAGGCGCAGATGGGAGGACAATATTAAGATGGATCTCTCAGAGATAGGAATACAAAGTAGAAACTGGATCCAATTAGCTAAGGATAGAAGTCAGTGGAGAGCTTTTGTGAACGCGGATTAGGAGAGGGTGATTATGAGAAATGAATGAAATGGTGGAATGAAGAAAGTGGGAGGAAACGGGAGGAGCCCGAGAAAACCCACGAGCACGGTGTTTGTTCACCACAAAGTCCACACGGCGCGAGCTGGGATCGAACCAGGGACCCCAAGCACCGGTGGTGAACGCTCTACCACTGAACCACCGCGCCCCCTATATATATAACAAAACAGACTTATAGAATAAGACAAATCACTAACAGATACCAAAATACAAGAAAATGTACACGGATAGGTACAACCTAAAGAAAGATCCTGACTGTAACTGAGCAGGAAAAAGAAGAAAAGTTATACCAAATGAAATATAAAGATCATATGAAAAGGAGGCGTGCATTATAAACACTGTTTCAACGAAAATAAAGGGATGTAAGTATACTGACGGGCATAACGATGGCATCAGGGTTGGCAAAAAAAAAAAGTTTTTATTGAAAAAAAAAAAGATTTTTTTGTTTAAACCAGGTTCCTCTGGTTTAAATAAATTGCTCTTTGTATTTATTTTACACATGGACAGAAATAAGTTTGTTTCGCCTTGCTGTTATTATGTAACAACGGAGTTATGCTGGAAGGGGTCACATAAACTTAAAGCGGAATCCACACCGCTTCTTCGCTTACATAAAAAAAAAGTTCTCCATTTAAACTTGAAACCGGGACTAATTGGCCACAAATGCGATGAGTCTGCCGATCAGGGTTGGCAAAAACCATGGTTTTTATTGAAAAAACAAAAAAAACAGTTTTTTTGGTTTAAACCCGTTTTTTTTTTTGTTTAAACCAGTTTTTTTTTTTTTTTTTTTTTTTTTTTTTTTTTTTTTTAATAATTTACTCTATGTATTTACATTAGATATGGACAGAAATTAGTTTGTTTCGCCTTGGTGTTACTATGCAACAACAAGGTTATGCTGGAAGGGGTCACATAAGCTTAAAGCGGAATATAAACCGCTTCTCGACTTACAACCAAGAGAAAATGTCCATTTCGACACGAAACCGGGACTAATTGGTCACAAATGCGATTGCCAACTCACTCACGAAGAACTCCTGATAAAAATACGTTGTACTGATCTTTACATAGGCGTACTTGTTAATATAATTGTCAAGAATCATTTCAAAAGGACAAAAAAATAAACAGTTACACAAGTAGAATTATACATAAATCGGGAAACTCCCGCCTTAGCCATTGGGAAAATCTGTTATTACTTTAAATGTATTTGTATGTAAAATTTTAAGGTCAACGTATCATAATCACTACGCTAAAACTGAGGTATTAAATTACAAATTTGGTATGTAGATATCATTCAATAAAATTAAAACAAAGTCAAATCAAGTTGATGTGAAGCTACGTAGGCAGTTAATAAATTTTACCAATTTCTATCATATATTTAAGCAACCTTGGCTTCTTTATAAAACAACAGACATTGATTCAAGTAGAAATATATAATTTGTTTTCATTTCGTATGTTTAGGCTTAACATTCTTATTAAATACCAAGGTTATCACGGAGAAGACTTTCGCTTAGAGGGACCGAGAATTGAACACGGGACCCCTTGATTAAAAGGCGAAAAGTAGATAAACGTAATGCGGATGGTTTGATATGTGGAAACGTCACCAATAAGTTCACACGATTTAAAGCATTTTTCGATTTTTTGCTTTAAACTTTTTTATTATTATTTTTTTTTTTTAAACTGCTGGTTTAAACCAGCCAACCCTGCTGCCGACTCACTTACAAAAGACTCCTGATAAAAATACATTGTATTGATCTCCACATACTTGTTAATATAATTGTCAAGAGTAATTTCAGAAGGACAAAAAGATAAAAGTTGCACAAATGAAACAATTATACAGAAGTATATATAAATCGGGAAACTCCAACCTTACTCATTGGGAAAATCCTATTATTACTTTAAATGCAAAGGAATAACGAAAAAATCCCGTTATTGCTTGGCATGTAAAATTTTATGGTCAATGTATCATAATCAGTACGCTTAAACTGAGGTATTACATTACAAATTTAGTGTGTAGATATCATTCAATTAAAACTGAAAGTCCAATCCAAGCTAATGTTGGAAGCTACATAGGCAGTCGATAAATTTTTCCAATTTCTATCAATATATTTAAGTAACCTTGGCTTCTTTATAAAACAATAGGCATTCAGGCATGCAGAAATATACAATTTGGTTCCGTTTCGTATGTTTAGGCTAAACTCCTTATCTAATACCGAGGTCATAAAGAAGACTTTCGCTTAAAGTGACTTGTTTACACTTGAAAGAAGGGTTATGGTCCGACCGAGAATTTAACATGGGACCCATTGATAAAAAATGAAAAGGAGATAAAACTAATGCAAATGGTTTGATATGTGGAAACGTTACCATGAAGTTCATACGATTTAAAGCATTTTTCGCTTTTTAAAAACCAGTTAAAAAAAAAAAAAAAAACTAGCTGGTTTAAACCACCTTGGTTTAAATCAGCCAACTCTGGATGGAACTATTAAAAACTTTGTACGAAATTAGAATATAACAACTTCTTACAATGTCCTGCCCCAAATGTAGTCAATGTTACAAGTAAATGATAGTTTTTTTTAATTTATTTTTTCTAACAAAAGTACCAGAGTTTCATTTACCCTTAAATCGTGGCCTAGATCATCAGTGAACAACTTAGCTCATCAACACATTTACATTACATATATGTAATAACCTGCAATCGATGTCGCTCTAATAGAAAAAGTTCCGAAAACTAATGTGTTGAATTTTAAAATTGATTTGAAACGTCTGAAACAACTGGGTACTACTGAAGTCTGCTGTTAATTACCATTTTTTAGAACTCTTCTACGTATAGTAGGTGGTAAAGGGAATATTTATTGGGGTGGCATTTACCACATTGTTGGCCCAAAAGATTCAATTACAAAACCTATTAAACCTGAATTACTGCATAAAAGTATTGACGTCTCCTTTTCTTTATGGCGATGAAAACAAATACTTCTTTAATAGAAACTTCAAGCACAACAATAATAATAATAACAATAACAATAATAATAATAATAATAATAATAATAATAATAATAATAATAATTATTATTATTATTATTATTATTATTTGACCTGTTAAGATTTTCTGTAGTAAATTATTCAAGAGCCAAGAGCTTTATCAAGTTCACATTTCTTCGAGGGGTATACAATTTTTTCCTAGGGAAATGACTCACGAAAAGTTCATCTAACCTATTTCATAATAAGACCAATCATTTTCATGTTCTGTATGGTCTATGCCTTAAAATTTAACATTATGAAAATCATATAAAAATAGGAAATAGATACGAGATTTCGAAGTGTTGAAAATCCCAACCACCGTAATGTGTTCAAATTTCAAAGCACTTCCATCGGGAATCGAACCCAAGACTAGATACACCACAAACGCACACAGATCAGTGGGAGAGCAAATTACCATTTCAGTATATTGGGAAATCACAAGATTTGTTTTAGAGGGGGAAAAAATATTTTGCCACCTTGCGCCGCCAAACTCAGTATATTTACACTTTCCATGGCTAACGACCGAACAGTGTTCAGGAACGATAAAAATAAGAATCAAGCTTTTTTCATTTGATGACATAGTGAAACCTGTCTATGATAGCTAACATCGGTTCCATTGAAAAGTGACTCACTTACGTTAAGTGTTGACAGGTTTAGGCCAAAAACCCTTTCCGAAACTTGACCGATCATATTATTCGCCTAATTACAAGCTGCTTTAAGCAGACACATTTCTGGCACTTCGGACATCAGCTTGCCATGATGAACACACTATGCAGCGTTATGAACAACGAATTTCAGAATATATTCAGTAGTGGCACTAGCAAACTGTGTTGCTTCACAAAAGAACAATTTGAAAAGTGACAACAGCCGATAGTCTGTAGATAAGACATTTCTTTTTAGAACCAATTACGGAAATTAACTTGAACACTTCATATAACTAAAAATCGAAGATTTTGCATAGTACAATACTCTGGTATTATTATCAGATCAATAATTCGTATGTTAAAAATACGTTTACATGTAGGCGTAGTTAGTGGCAGTTTAGTAACAACATGATACTTGTATAGCCCGACAAGAATGACTTGACCGCTGGGTCAATTAGAATCATAGTTAAATATACTGTAGCAAACTGTCAAATAGCCAAATAACAAAAGCAATAGCTAGAAATGATTCATTCTCGATCAACTGTTGTAAATAGATGTCAATAGAGCGTTATGTTCTTTATAAATTCCTGCAACTGAAACATCAAGTCATTGCTGTCGAACTATAGCAGAAGAGGCTCTCTCTGCAGATGACTCGCCAAGTTACGTAGCTACAACAACAACAACAAATAAACTCCAAAAGAATCGTTAGTTACTGACTTTCCACTGGGCGTCTTGAAAGATCCACTTTGCCCTGTCCACGTGGGAACTCCGCTATCGGCCTGCCAACAGTTGTTCCGAGATTCCTTCAACGCCTTTACGGCTTGTTCTGCAACACGAGTAGCTTCCGCTTCTACTAGAACATAATCCGCTTCCCCGCTGTCCATTATGGCGTCATGTTGCAGGGCTGTCTGCAATCCTACAACAGAAAAACAGGTCTCCATTACCCAAAGCATTTTATAACTAAACACTTGTAATACAACGGAAAGGATTCACACTCAAAATCTATCATATTTACTTTTCGTTCCTAACTGCGAATTTTCCGCAATTTAGCTCATATATATAACTAAACCAAATTTGCAAAGAACTTCTATGAAGTTCGTTCGGAAAGTAAGTTCCGTTTGGTAATAAAATAAAGAGAAAAGAAAAGAAATCGAGTTCAGATAAAGAAAGCAATGTATTGCAGAAAAATCAATAACATCTACACTACTTTCCCACATAGCTCCTGTAATTTTCCAGGCATTTTTCATAGCGTGGCATAAGTTTATGTATTCCTGCGTCATAGAATCTTGCCGCCTGTGTTGTCAACTATGTGGTAACATGTTCTTTTAACTCTTCATCGTTGTTGAAGCGTTTACCACCAAGGAAAGACTTCAGATGCAGAAAGAGATGGAAGTCGCTAGCTAGAAGCGAGGTCGGGACTGAATGGAGGATGGCCAAAAATGTCCCAGCCAAAGCTTTCACGGAGTTGTTTAGTCATATTCGTAATGAGTGGTCGGGCGTTGTCGTGAATGAAAACCACACTTTTTGAGAGCATTCCTTTGGGCTTGTTCTGTACTGCACGGCGCAGTTTCTTAAGCGTCTCGCAATAAACATCTTTATAGATTGTTGCACCTCGTGGTAAAAATTCAATCAGTAAAATGCCTTGTCTGTCTCAAAACACTGTGCACATGACTTCTGGGGCTGTCAAGAATTACTCTGGTTTAACCTTTGGTGGGGACGAAGTGTGCCTCCATTCCATTGACTGTTTTGTTTCAGGGGTGTCATAAGCAACCTAAGTTTCATCCCTCGTAGCTATCTGCGATAAAAAGTTCTCGACATCATGATGATAACGTGTCAGAAAATCAAATGCGCTGCCCATCCGTTGTTTTTTGTGTTCTTCAGTAAGAAGTTTAGGCACCCAACGTCCGTAAAGTATACGAAAACCCTGTTTTTCAGTAACAATCTTGTATAGTACTGTTCCTGAAATTTGTGGAAATTCAAGACTAAGAGTATTAGCCGTAAACCTACGGTTGTTCTTAATCCTTTTTCCGATTGCACTCACCAATTCATCAGAAACCACAGATCGACGCCCACATCGTTCTTCGTCATGCACTTGATCACGTCCTTCCTTAAATTGTTAAACTCATCTTCTCACAATTGAATCATTCATTGCATTTTCTCCGTAAACCTCGCAGATTTATCGATGAATGTCAATTGGTTTTACGTTCTTCGCATTCAGAAAACGAATCACACATCTAATTTCACAAGTGGCAGGATTTTTGATCAATGCTGCCATTATAAACAATCACTACGAACAACACACAACACAGGAAGATCTCAAAATGACATCTTTTCGTTCTGCTTGGATCAGAGGAACTAATGCGCATGAACCGAACTGCGATCGTAGCACTTCCGCAGAGAAAAATCGAAACGGAACTCATTTTACGAACTTCCTAAACTTCCTGTCTTATTTTCTTCCGTCTATCCATACTTTTCGTCTGTTATACAGTTTAAATAAATTGCTGGCAAGTCCTAGTATTTAGTAGTTTTGTACATAAACTTGTTACATTTTCATTAGTTAAATCATTGTGTTTTAAAATACTCTGGTTTTTCTAATCAAGTATTTTTAGGGATATTTCTATATGTGCAAAACATACATTGTCGTATTCAGATTACCTTTGTCATTGTTTCGACTTCCCAGTACATAGAGCACAGCTTGTAAAAGTCAACAGCCAGATTACCGAAATCTCACGATTATAAAACAAAAGAATACTAGATACGGTAGGCATCATAGATAACCTACATGAACTTCAACAGAATTCCATACATACTTTTTAATATATTTTGCTCACTTTTTTGAAATGAAAATGAAATGAAATCTTTGAGTTTTACGTTCCCTAGTTACGCCGTGTGGGCTAAAGGAGACGGAGATGAAAAGGGAATGAAATGGTGGAATAAAGAAAATGCGAGAAAACGGGAGAACCCCGAGAAAATCCACGTACATGTTGTTTGTCTATCAAAAAGGCCACTTGGCGCGAGTAGGGATCGAACCAGGGATCCCATGCACCAGAGGTGAACGCCCTATCGCTGAGCCACCGCGGCCCCAGCTCACTTGTTTTGAAGAGATTTAACACAACTTTACTCCATAGGAAGATTCATAAAACGAATTTTCTATTTAAAGAATAAATACTTTTGGGCCAAAAGGCCATAATAAAATTTCCAACTAAAATTCTACGATAACATCTTACATGTTTACGCAACTATATGCTTTTTTATTTTCTTTCTTTCTTCTTCAGGTGCGTAATATTTTGCTCCTATGAGATTCTTCTGAGGAGGAAATTTTTTTAGCTTAAATCTATTCTTCAAGTTAGTTTTATTCTTTTGCATGAAGATAAGAGTAAGTGCTTATTTTTAGTCCTCAAATTGTATCGAATACGATTTAATTTGGTTCATAACAATTTTTTTTTTCAATAGTTTTGCAAATTAAATCACATTCGATACAACTTTAGGAGTAAAAAATGAGCACTCGTTCTTATTTTCAAACAAAAGAATGTAAAAATAAATAAATAAATAACGTAAAGAGAGAAAATTTAACCTAAGGAATTTATCGCTTCGAAAAAGCTTATAGAAGCAAAAATGGATGAAATATTACGAATAAAAAAGGGCCACAGATTCGAAGATTAAAATACATATATATTGATTCATAAAATTCTACGAATTAATGGCTCATCTACCCAAGTACATTACCTGATTTCGCAAAAAGTTTCTTCAAGACGTATTCATCTTGTTTCGCGTTCCTATCAGCCTCTTCTTCTTCTGTCTCGGTGACAACGTCTTGTCCTACTAAATGTGAGACGTTTTCACCTTCGAACACTCCGAAATCCTTGTGCCTGTGGCGCTTCTTACTCTTTTTCGTTTTCTTATTATACTTCTCTTTCTCTTGCTTTTTATCACTTTTATCACGTTTTCCATCCAACGCTTTGTCTTTTGAGCATTCTTTCTCTACTGAATCATCTTTCGATCGGCTGGAAGGATTCATAGTTTCACTCACGGCACTGCTGCAACTAGTTTCCTGTCTCTCAACGACCTTTCTGCTTAGTTTCTGTGCCAATTCCTTCATCAGCTTAAGTTTCTCCTCAGAAAACGCAGAGCTAGTTTCTCCACTAGACGCTTTCTTTACACTCTCCTGTTTTTCCTTTCGCTTTTTGTAGTCCACTTTCACTTCGAGACCAGATCCAGCGAAAATGGCTGACGTTTCAGTCCCTCGCTTACTTCCTTCTTTCAACGTAAACAACTCCAACAAATCATTGGACTTAAAGAAACGCCGCTGCTTAGGGTCTTTGAGCACTTTGTTTGTAAGGAACTGCTTGAAAATTTGTCGGTGGTAGATCTTCTCCTCGATAGTCCCTGCAGTGACTAAGCGATACACTGTCACCTGATTTTGTTGGCCAATTCTCCAAGCCCTTTCTCTGGCTTGGGTGTCGGTAGCTGGATTCCAATCTGGGTCGTAGATGATCACTCGGTCAGCTCCTGTTAGGTTGACACCAAGACCTCCAACACGAGTAGTCAGCAAGAAGATGAAGTAGCTGGGGTCCTACAACAATAAATACATCATTAACAAGGAATAAAGATTTTCCCTTTTCCAAACCCTCCATAAACATTATTATAAGCACAAACGAATATGTAAATTAATACTAAGTATTTAAATTATTTCTTCCATAAGAAAACATTTGTTTCCCATGCCATTGCATTTATGATTTTCATCAGGGAATTTGCTGCATAAAACAGCATTCCTCAAATGGGAACATTTATTTTTTTATCCCCTTTTGTTAGTGAATTATTTGTTATGGATTTATTTCGTCTTTTATAATAAGGACCTGGTACCAGTCCATCTGTTACCACTAAAATCCTCAAAATATATTAAATGAGGTCAGACTCAATAAGTTTAGAAAGAATTACGAAATTCTGAAACAAAAGTAAGTTGGGATTAAATCAGAATGTTCCACGGGCCACTCTGCTTTGGTTCCCTTCGAAAGAATTTGGTTATTTATTAATGGTTTGATTACATACCAATATAATTATGCAGTCGAGTCCTTAAAACTCGGCACTTGGTAACCTGGCAGTACGGGTAACTCGGCTACAACCCTGACAGGGCGAAAAAACCCCGAGCGCAGACCCGTTCAAAGTCACTGCCCACGTGCGTGTGTACCCTCTTCCCGCATTCCTTTTGCTCGCGTCACACTCCCACTCCTCCATCACGTATCTGACGCCGACGCGCTTAGCCGTTCAGTCTACCTGCAACCTTTGCCAGGGTTAGTCGATTTCTTAAGCGTATTTGAGCAGTTTATTCTTTGTTATATTCTTAAGCAACCAATACATACGAGTACAGTACTCTCTCTTCTGAGGGAACACATCTACTAATTCTTTTTTAACCCCATTCCAGATAACCCGACATTTTCACAAACTCGGCTACCCTTCTGTCCGCATTAGGCCGAGTTTTCAGGACTCTACTGTATTGCAAACACCATATTAATTAAAAATTCCTTAGTATTTTAGTTTTATTAATAGAAGAGAGTACATAGTCTTTCTAAACAACTGGAAGCTACCAAAAATTCTTCACAATGTTGCATGACAGAAAATTTGGTACAGAGAAAGTATTTATTTATTTACTAATACTTGTAATAATTTGCAAATACTCGTATTTTAACTTTGAAAATAAAGAGTAATCATTCACTGGTGCTGCAGGTCAATCACAAAACATCTTGGTTAACAAGGAAGTTTCGACACTTACATTAAACCCTTTGCGTACAAGACATTCCTTTACCCAGCAAATGACTCTCATACGTCACACTTTGTTGAGTTGGACAATTAACGTAACCAGGAAAACCTTTGCCAACTAAACGGAAGAAAAACATCAAGCCATCGTTTCAGGAAAAGAGGATTCTTGGACCGATATATGTAAATTTAGAAAAATTTAGAGTTGGTCTGTTTAAAATTGTGATATAATAATCATCGTCGTCTCCGACTATCAAGATATTCGTGAGTACAATCCTGTATTTCATTAATACCAATGGATTAGCGAATAAATCTGACTCCTAACATCCGATTAATGTTCTCATCAGAACAGTTCCTCTGTTAATATATATGTACTATTCAGAAACACTGAGAGACCTCAGTACCAGATTTGGAATGTAGCCTAATCTAATTTCCTTGTTTTATTTATGTTTTTCAACTTACGTTCTTAACATTTTCTATGATAATAATTTTAATAATTTACATATATCAAGGCGAACGTATCCAACTGCCCCCATATTATGCGTAATTAGCGTAAATTATCTGCGCCACGAATGGACACGTTGCAATAGCATTACATTTACTAAATAATTGGAGAAATCTTAATTTAAACTGGTAGCCCCAGGAAACACACTACATTAATTACCACGGCTAGAATACTGTTGCTGTTCCCTTCCTATCAAATCTCTTGTGGATGAACATTACCGTACCTGATTAAATTTGTTAATTAATGGTTGTCTCCCACCGATAGATGTGGTGCCATCTAACTTCATGTAGCTATAGCCTTGCTTCTGAATGAACAGTTCCAAAATACACATCATCTGCAATGGAAATGACACTAATTAAGGCGCAAGAAAAATCAGCAGTATTATAGCTGAATGTTGATGATAACTGGCAATACAATTCTAGACACAAAGTACCGACTTCGTTGCCTTCTCTTTGCATCGGGTTAAATAAAATACTAGAACACTGCCAATGAATTTCACAGAAAACTTGTTACTTAATATTCTAGCGTTCTCATAGTAGTTCGATACGGTAGCCACTACATGGCGAAAGACGTTTTTACTTTTACATTTTACGGGCTCAGGTAGTTTTAAACAGCTTTGAGACGTTGAAAACAACATACTCCACGTATAACAAAGCAAATTGTTACACTGAGTGAATTCAATGAAAAAGCAATTGTCGTTTAAGCATCTTTATACGCAGCACTTCCAATCTACAGATAGTTATCAAAATAATAAAAACACCTGAAAACACGTCAGATGTCTGGGTTGGCGGCGAACGCAGCATTAGGCTCTTGGTAGTATGTTAGGCATTCATAGAACACACTATTCTTGCTCCCTCCCCCTCTCCCAAAAAAAAAGAACTCCCTTACGATATGTATTTCCAAAAATGTTTCCTTATTCCTTGCTTTCACAACAAAATTAACTTATATATATATATATGTGTGTGTGTGTGTGTGTGTGTGTGTATACAATAATATCCATGTATGTAACAACTGATATGTGCTTGAAGGAATTAGTTTCCCGTGCACCACTTGGTATAATAGTATACATTTACTCTTATAGTGCAACAATACTTCATGACGGTCCGTAAGAAAAACACGATCAATCCGGTGAAAAAAATAATAATTGCAAAAAAGGAATATTCCACTTTCGTCGAAGACGTTACGAAGTTCGCAGTGGCATTTCGAGTCATAACTTCTTATGAACAAAAATACACTGAAGAAATTCAGTATGGACAATGGATCTCTATACCTAATATTGAAAAAAAAAAAAAAAAAAAAAAAAAAACATTCCTGATATCACCACACACAAGAACTAACTAATACTTCTATACGCCAACGAAAGAAAATCTGAATAAAAACGTTGAAGATACACAATAATGTTGTAAAAACATTTTAAAAAAACTTAACAAAAATTTGGTTACTTACCAATAAATCCTCTCGTCAAAAAACGAAACACTTTACATACGTTTCGGAACAACAAGCTAGTTCCGTCCTCAGTGGGAGGGTAACAAGGATAAAAACGGATGAAAGAAATAAATGAAGGAAAAGGAATACATAAAATCAATAAATATAACACAAAGGATGTATGCCAGAATACCATAAGCAGAGCACAGCGAGAAAGAATGAGCTGAGTTGAAGAAAGCGTGATGTCTATGTTGCGGCACTATTGCCAGTTCCAAAAAATATATCAAAGGTAGGTAACCAGATTCTATCAATATTGCCAATATCCAGATTTAAAGCCAGTTTATATTTGTGAATAAAAAGTGATTCTTAAATCTCCTGCTGTTTCTTTGTTTTTGCTGAACCTATCACATTAACTTGCTTTACCTTGCGTGTATGTCGTTTTAACTGAAGCGCCAATCCCGACATGTCCTCTTCTTGTGACTTATTTGATTGTCTAATATGTTCTTTAATTCGGGTGTTTGGCCTATATATGAGAAGTCATATTCACATTGAGCACGATAACAGCTGACTTGTTTAGTGGGTCAACAAAATAACTTTTAAATCCGGTAAGACCTTTTTCTAAACTTTTCGGGGGATACTGGAAGCAGATATGTTATGCTTTGCAAGAATACGCTGAATTTTTGTGGATAATTGTTAAAAATACGGAATTCCTATCCAAGTTTGTGCTTCTTTGGGAATAACTGTTTAGTTTCCCCACCGCAGGATTTATTGGTAAGTAAACATTTTTTTGTTAATTTAAATCATCCTCTCATACGCCTACATAACTTTAATATTTTTTTAAAAAAACTATTATTTCTTATAACTATTGCTTTTTGTCATAGTTTAGTTTTGTTTTGTTTTACCTGTTTACTCTGAGTGAAGAGCAACACCCTATGTCCTTGCTTCTTCCAAATCTTAAGCAACGCTTCCACAACTATCATTTTCCCAGACTTCTTCCAATACCCATAGCGCTCTTCTTCTGGTAAATCTTCTTCTCTGTCCTGAGGAAACAAATGAGTAAATGATCACACATCCTAAAGTTGTTGGATTTTTCTTGTTTCATATACAACAATCATACCATTTATAATTCCTTACACTACTTTAGTGTTTTCACATGAAGCCTTGGTCAAAATGATTAAAAAAGAAAGAACAAACACTAAAAACCATTGAGTAATAAAAGGAACGAATTCATAAGAGAAGATACCTGTTCTACGTGGCTCTTTCCTTCCAAACTATGCTATGTATAATTATGGGAAGTGGAACGGTTGTATTCGTCCGTCCGTTTGTCTGTTGACAGGTATCACGAGAAATAACACTTCTCAAAGAAATAGAGAAATAGGTTTTGACATGGATTCCAGTCTAAACTTTTTTGCACTGTTTCTACACATATTATATTTTCAGGAAATTTAATTATTATTGTTTAAAAATGCTGCTATTTCCTATGAAGATTAAAAACTGTTCTGTTTAGCATCCCATAGCATTGTTACTTGTTTCGCTGCATAGACGCTCGTGCTTAGCAACCAATGCCATTGCCTATCAATCGGCAACCAATGATAGTTCCCCGCCTGTAGTTATGTCACCATGGCAGGAGAGTATATCACGTGTGAGCGCCAAGCTGTAGGTAAAGGTGACGTTGCTGCGACTTGATTCTTCGCGCCCAAGCCTTAAGAACGGTGAGAAAGAGCAGACTCGTCCAAAACAAGGTGTGGTTAGACATTCGTGATCAAGTATATTTTTGGAAAAATGCACATGAAAAGAAATCTTTGAATTTTACGCCTCCAACGGTTATGCCGGTTAGGCTAAAGGAGACTGTGATGATGAGAAATGAATGAAATGGTGGAATGAAGAAAGTGGGAGGAAACGGGAAAACCCCGAGAAAACCCACGCACACAGTGTTTGTCCACCACAAAGCTCACTTACCATGAGCTGGGACTGAACCAAGGACCCCATGCACAGGAGGTAAACGCTCTACCACTTCTACCATCTTCCGTTATCGGTGAAAGGATCTGTGAAAAGGAAGTTGAAGCATAGGGATACTCCTTTAAGTACTAATGATGCGTTCGTTCCGCTGGTACCGGTGAATTCTGAAACATGGATATTTAGAACGTATATCAGTTCTTGTGTAATTCCTTAAACCGCTTGGGATAGGTCCTATAGTTTCTAAGTTAGGGAGTTTTGAAAAATGATTTTTCGAATTTTCAATGGATCATAACTCTGAAAGGAGGCATTTTTCGAGCCATCTTTAGTAGAACTTTTTTCTTTCATTTCGTATAAGGAATCGCCTCCCAAAGTTTGTCGGTGGAGTTACCTACCACCCTGAAAATCAGTAAATTATAGCAATATATATATATATATATATATATATATATATATATATATATATATATATATATATATATATATATATTGCTATAATTTACTGATTTTAATAAGAATCAATTCCTCTGGCAATACTACCCATTTCTAACCGTTATTTATTACAGACAAGTGCGAAAATACTACCCTGAGAAGGGTGACGGCAAAGGAAATGGTTGAAATATTAGACAAGACAGTAATTACTCAAACACAATGTAACAAAGCTTCACTTTATTATATATAGTATAATTTGCGTAAAATCAAATCTGTTACATCATTCAGAATACTTCAATAAGATGGAAGAACCTAGCAATGTGTCCTGTTTAGTAATTTAATAAGTTACTGCAGAAAGTGACAAAGAATACTGAAACTGTCCGGGTAAATTATCTAACTTCAGATTAAGGTAGGACCATTAAATATTAAGAAAAGTGATTTGCTTTACCAAAACATATTATAAATACTAGTTGTTCCCCCAAAGCTTTTGGCTTGTGTGCAAATTTCTCGCACTCTAGCGACATCTATTAGTGGTATCAAGTACAACTATTAGCATAAGTGTGAATTATTAAGAGATTGAGAGGTAAGATTATTATCGTAACTCACTTACCCCTCTGAGAAGCTTTGGTCCACCTGAGTACAGATCAGGATGATTACATATTTTGCGTAGGTTTATCAGTCCAACGAACACCATCATGCGACCGTCCAAAATCCTTTGTACTTCTCCGGAGTCCAAATAGCCCTGGTAATGCATACGCTGCTCATCAGTCAAACGGCAGAACAACACCTGAAATGATAACAGCTTGCTTCACAATTTCTCTTCGTAAGAAGCATAACTATCGTTGTTGGTGGTGGCGATGACGTCATTACAAAAACGTTAGACCGCTACTGAAATAAAATGAAAGTAAAACTTCTAGTCTTACATTCCACAGATATGCCCTTTAGGCTAAAGAATTAATAGAAGTGAATAATTATGAAAGCACTGGTAAAATGAGAATGTAGAAGAAAACGGAAAACCTCGAAAATGTCTACGGAGATCACCTGATGCCTAATAAAAACTTGTACGGCGGAGGACCGAAAATGAAATCAAACGAAACAATTTCAGTTTAACGTCCCACGATTATGCCTGTTAGGCTAAGGAAGACCATCATCAAAGCAACTGAATGATGATAGTGGAATGAGAACATGGGAGGAAACAGGAGTGCCCCGAGAAAACCGATGTTGTACACCACAAACTTAGTTGGCCGGGGATAGAATCAGGGACTCTACGCACCAGAGGTAAGCGCTCTATCATTGAGCCACCTCCCCCACCCGGCTAAGGATCGAATTAGGAACCCATCGTATCAGAGCTAATAGCTCTATCACTGCCCTCGTAAAATCATTATTGCATTTAGTTATGACAGAGAATAATAGTTTCAGTTGAAACCACATTGTTACGTAAGCATGAAGATAAATATTGAGTACGGTCTGCGACAATTGTACAGGGTGGTCCAGAAGTGGGCGTACCCCCCGTTAGTTTCAACAATATAGTGTTAGTTATGGTAGAATGTCTGTACACAGTTATCTTGGAGTCTTAAAAGTCATAAACATAGGTATGATCACCATCCATGTCGTAACACAGCTGAATTCTGCGCCCAAACCGTCAGAAAATAACAATTAGAGGTACGCCCACTTCTAGACCACGCTGTATATTGTAAACTCAGTTTAATATACCTACTTTGTTTTTGTCGATTACTGCGTTCCATGTGCGTAATTTGAATGCAACTGGATATCGACAGTAAATTTCACAATCAACATATAGCTAATAAAAAGATACTTGGTCACTTAATTTATAATTCAGTAATTTAGGTATGCTTTTTTAAAAGTAGTACAGTGATTTACCTTTCTGTGTCTGTTGTATTTTAACAAGAACCACAAGGGAATAGGTCTGTCTTAAAGGCGTTACTGTCATGAAATGGACAATTCTTCTTATCATGGTGAGCCCAGGAGGGACCTTATGCAGATCACTTTATAACGATGGGAAGCAGTATTCCAAAACCCAGGGTAAGAAATAAAGACCTTTATACCTAAAAGTCATGAGAATATCCCGAGGAAACGCGCCGTACGGGTCAGAGTAGAACCAAGAGAACTTGAAGAGGTCGACCATTTCAAATATCTGGGAAGTATTTTGACGAGAGACGCTTACTGCACCAGAGATCAGGTCAACAATTGCCATAGCCAAAGAAGCATTCAACAAGAAAAGATTACTCTTAACTAGCAGGCTCAATATTGGACTTAAGAAGAAGTTGGTCAAGTGCTATATATGGAGCATTGGACTGTATGGTTCATAGACTTGGACATTACGAAAGTTAGAGAAGAAATATTTAGAGAGCTTTGAAATATGGTGTTGGAGGAAGATGGAGAAGATTAAATGGACAGAGAGGGCTACAAACGATGTTTTAAAACGGATAGGAGAGAAGAGGACATTTCTATCCACCATCCTTCGTAGAAAGGCCAATTGGATTGGACACATCTTGCGAAGAAATTGTCTTTTTCATACCGCCATAGAAGGAAAGAGAGGAATAGGAAGAACACAACTGATCGATGATTTGAGAAACAGAAGAAAATATTGGGAGTTAAAAGGGAAAGATGAAGACCGAAAAACGTGGAAGAAACATTCCAGGCCTAAATCTAAAAAAAACAACCTAGACCAAGGACCTGCTGAAAGGTAGAAAACATAATAATAATTATATCTAAGTGGAATATGAGTGAGCTGTATGTGCTGCAGAAACTTGTACTGAAAATACATGATCATACATCTGAAGTAATTCTAGAAAGGATTTATTGATAGGACATTTACCCAATGGACGTACCATTCTTTACCACAATATTATTATTATTATTATTATTATTATTATTATTATTATTATTAGAGATGATAGGAGAACAGTAGAAAGAAATGTAGAGATCTTATTAAACACTTGCAGGGACATGGGTTTAGAAGTAAATGCAGAGAAAACTAAATACATGGAAATTCGTCGGGATCGTAATACTGCAAATTATAGGTACGTTAAAATATCGAATAATACTTTTGATAAAGTGGATACTTTTAAATATCTAGGATCAATGTTAACAGACGAAAATCATATTCACGAAGAAATTAAATGTCGAGTAGAAGCAGGAAATTCGTTATTATTCAGTTCAAAATCTCTTGTCGTCGCGAATTCTGTCGAGGAGTTTGAAGCTTAAAATATATAAAACGTTCGGTTGCGAAACATGGTCGCTTACTCTGAGAGAAGAACACAGACTGAAAGTATTCGAGAACAAGATCCTGTGATGAATATACAGACTTAGGAGGAACGGGAATGGCGGAAACTTCATAACGAGGAACTACATAATTTATACGGTTTACCAAACATTGTTAGGGTCACCAAGTCTAGGAGGCTTAGGTGGGCAGGTCATGTAGCTAAGATGGAAGAAAGCAGAAACGCTTTCAAAATCTTGACTGAAAGACCAATCGCAAAACGACCATTAGAAAGACGTAGGCGCAGATGAAGGACAATATTAAGATGGATCTCGCAGAAATAGTAATACAAAGTAGAAACTGGATCCAGTTGGCTGAAGATATAAGTCAGTGGAAGGTTTTTGTGAACGCGGCATTGAACCTCCGGGTTCCATAGGACATAGTTATTATTATTATTATTATTATTATTATTATTATTATTATTATTATTATTATTATTATTATTATTATTATCATTACTAAGAAGGGAAGAACAACAACTTGATATAAAACTAAGTTACGTTAGTTTTAAGAGAAATAGCAACACGTTAGCCGCTCTTTTACGATTTTTGAAACAACACCAAAACAAAGAACATCAAAGTCGGGAAACTTATCAATTAATATCTAGTGGCAAAATAGTACGCAACAATCATTAAGTATTTACCTGTTCACTTTTACTGGGCAGCTTCACATGAAGTTTTACATCCTCCTTCATCCTTCGAAGCAAATATGGACTTATGGTATCTTTGAGGACAGTGGCACATCTATATGCTGTAGCAACCTATGGGCACATACAAACATTTATTACGAACGGGAATATACACAGTAAAACGTGTAAACTTGTTGCACTTAAATTCCAGAGCAATGTTGAATCATTATGTATAGATTAATCAAGAAAAAGTTTCAAAGACTAGTTTCATAAACAGTTAACAGACAATAATACATGAATGACTTGGCTGTGCTTATGAACAGGGATCGTCGCCACTCGATATGCCCAGGTGGCATCACTTTAAATATTAATATCTGCACAACACGACTTTTGTGAAAATATGCATCTTCATATTTGCTATTTCAGCATGCACATGAAACTGTAACAGAAAGCAAACTTCGAATTCTGCGCTATATAATTATATAAATCGCCAGCTGCAGTTCTACAAAAAAGTCATAGTGAAGTAATCTACCTAGGAACCGCATGGCCTGAGTTCGAGTGTCGGAGATAAATGGAGATCACCCAGTCTCCATTAAATGCAGCTGGAAGATGGCGCTGACTGCATCTTCTATATGTGTGTTAAGTCTTGAAAGTTCAGAGCCTTGCCTTCACACAACTCATAAGCCATTTCGAACTATTTCGATTGGCACCATTATCTTTATCTTCTACAGTTCTACAAACTATATTGTTCCTTATTTCTCCCCTTCAAATTAAACTTAAACTGATAACACCACACAGCACCAGAAGTAGAGCAAACGCTTAACTAAACGCTGACATAAGCTCAGCAATTTAATTTAGGACGAATAATTTATATTATGTTAATATATACAACTTCATGCTTATTCTATGCAATATTTTGATTCTTTTAGTTATTTTAGCATTGTTGCTTTTATAACTCAGTTAAGACATAAAATAGGATGGAATACATTAGCAGTCAACGAACCTTTGAAAAATCAGCCTGAAGAAGTTAGCAGGACTTGTGCTAACGAAACTAAAGCTGAAATAAAACAGAAATAATTTCTAGTTAAAACTAACCGGAAAAAAAAAATAGTATTTCTAATGACGTGGCTGTGCTGTTTCGAATCAAAAAAGTCGAAACGAAACTTTTTTGCAAGGTATCAGTATATAAAGTTGAAATCGTTACAATTGTGTATTTGTTTCCACACTTATTACGATCGTATAACTAAATAATACAAAGTTAATTGATTTTAGTAAAATATTTTCAGAATTTATAAGGGTCGAATATTTCTGGGAATATGTATCCGTGGGAACATTTCTTATAGGAGAGTTTCTACATCTTAGTTTAATTCAAGTGTTTGGAAAAAAATGGAATTAAATCTTTAGGTTTTACGTCCCACGGCCATGCCGGGTAGGCTAAAGCAGATGGTGATGATGAGAAATGATTGAAATGATGGAATTAAAAAAGTAGGAGGAAACGGGAGATCCCGAGGAAACCCATGCACACGGTGTTTGTCCACCACAAAGTTCAATTGGCGCGAGCTGGGATCGAATCAGGGACCCCATGCACCAGAGGTGAACGCTCTACCACTGAGTCACCACGACCCTCGTAGAGTTTGGAAAATACTGTAATCAATACCAAATTATGTGATATTGAAAGATCCGTTCTTTTACTTAAATACCTTTGTGAATCGGAAAGTTTTAAAGGATTAGTACGCGTTTCGTTATTGGTCCGATTTTGAGTTCTTTAAAATCAAGAAAACACACACACATTAGCTGAATCAATATTGTTCCAACAGTTTTAATTAAAAAAAAAAAAAAAGACAGAAAGAAAAGAAAAAATCAATAAATATTATAACTACTATTTTCATATCAACGTACCTGCACTTGTGACGCATTTGCATAGCCTCCTTGAGTGATTGGTACCGCAAATTCAGCCAAAAACACGGGCAAAGTGCCCAATTTCCCAGGGAAGATGAAGTCGAAGAGAGACCAAAGTTCTTTGAGATTGTTCTGCATTGGAGAGCCAGACAGAATCAAGCGGTACGGAGTGCGGAACTGTTTCACGGCCAGCGTCACCTGCAATAGAGTTCCAATCACAAAGTTTATCTTGCCTGGAATATCTTGGAATCAGAATTTTAATGTAATTGTCATCGATAATACTGACGCAGCCCTGTAAGGGACAGACGAGATAAATCCTATTCCCATAGTAAAGGTATAAAAAGTTAAGAATTGCATTTCAAGTACTGATACACTTTGTAAATGACCATTCACATGAACAGTGCGCTTTTACACTATCAAAGACTTATCTGATTTGGCATGCATTATAACTGAGCCACGTGAGCTAATGTTTTTGATTCTATTTGAGATATCTTGTTACAACACTCCTTCCAGGCCGTTTTAGCAATCTTCACCAAATTTTTCAGTTCTGCGTTTCATTCACGGTAGTAAAGTATCGAATGACATTGTGTTCATGTTGAAATAAACGTTAAGAAATTCTGAAATTTCTGGTCTGTCCTCTTTGGAATCTGTAATGTTTTCTAATTATTTTTTTTTTAATGTTGGTATTAATAGGAAGATTAAAACTAGGTCTGAAATTATAATTAGTTAACTGCGATGTTCCATTACACGCGTGTTTCTGCTATGCTCATACAACTTAGTTTCTCTAATACAAGGCAAGTTGACTGATTCATCTCCAGAACTAATGATCGGTAAGCGGCAACGACTTTTATCAGTTATAAATGTAGCTGGAAAAGTACCTGAGCATCAGGATTCCGAATCTTGTGTCCTTCGTCCAAAATGATGTAATGCCAATCATGCTTCAACAACGTTTCCTGGTGCTGAACAACTCCAACGTACGAAGTGATCAGAATTCCTTTGTTCTTATTCATATTTCGAATCAAAGCGTCTCGAGCACCTGCACATAAAATTAAAAGACGTTAAATGTTACAGTAAACACATTTTCAATATAAAACGATCTTATAAACAAACGTCCTACAAAGGAAATTTTGCTGCACTCTTCTCAGTCAATGTTACAATATGGTAGTATCCCTGAAAGTATAACAAAGAGGGATAGCAGTACCTATCAAATATTTTGAAATTCAGGTAATTGATTCCTGAGTCATTCATACCAAGCAGAATCCACGCAACAGATAGGATTCGTAAGGAGCATTCTCAAAAAAGAGAAAGAAATATTAAATTAAGAAATGAAATCTTCAGGAATACGATCAACCAAGAGAGTGACAGGGAAATAGAGTGATAAATAAATAAATATTCTGATGAAATTCAGATCTTTGAGTTTCTTTTGACCACTGTCCTATGTACACGGAGAGTATCCGCTAATTTCGCTACGTTACGCTTCAGGTTGTGTCTGGCTTAGCTAAACTCCTCTTCGAATGCTGGACATCCAGACCATGGTTGATCTTTACAGCTTGCCTCCATTCTTTCTTGCATCTGGGCCATACACATGCAGATATTGTGGCAGCCTGCAGCCACAGTAGTTGAACTTTTATTGAACTCAAGAAGTAAACAGGGTGTGGTGTGTTCCTTTTCATCTATACGTTACTTAGTCCCTTTAAAAAAAAAAAAAAAAAAAAGTTTTACGTTTCACAGTTATGCTGGCTAGGCTAAAGGTCGGTAATGAGGAGAAATGAATGAAAATGGTGGAATGAAGGGTGGGAGGAAACGGGAGAACTCGAGAAAACCATGCCAACTGTGCTTGTCTACCAAAGTTCCCTTGGTGCGATCTGGGTTCGAACAAAGGATCCCATGCACCAAAGGTGAACGCTCCACCACTGAGCACCGCGGCCCCTCAGTCCCTTAAGACCTCATTGTATGCTGCTGATCTACGAAGTCGGTACTCAGCTAAACGATGACCTGCCAAAACAGCTAAAGTTGTGACGCACTCAATAAGTTATATATATACATCTGGCATAGAAATGTAATATTTTGAAAGCACTGTTCATCAAGTATAGACATCATATCTGAGTTGTAGCTGAGACGATTAAAAGTTGTAATATTATCTTTCAATTTAAAATTTTGTTGAATAGACATTTTTTACTGCGCTCACAATGCAGATATAATTTGATTTTGTAGTCTCAAAATGATTTGATAGGTTCGCTAAAGTCACAGCCTTGGCAACTGACACAACGAGATGTACGACTTAAACGGTTCATCAGTCACATAATAGGACTAAGAAAAAAATCTGGAATAACGTTTAGTCCAGATAGTCAGTCACAGCATTCCAAGCCGGGAATCCTGATCGCGAAGCAAGAACTCTTAACGTTCAATAATAAAGTTAAAACATTAGTAAATTTATCACCATGTTCGATAAATAACTTATTGATTACTCAATTAAGAATCAGTAAAGTTTTCAGACTCGTTAAGCTGAACATATTAGCACATAATCCTTAACAGCTTTATATAAATTCTGAAAACAGCTTAACGCAAGCCTTGGGTGTTTCTACGATAGTGTATATCCCGGACTATCTGTTAGAGTAGAAACCAACAGCCTACTAGAAGTAATATAGAAGACTTACCATTGAACGATCCTGATTCGTGAAGCACAGCCACTCGGAATGGGGGCCACCAATGATGGAATTCTTTCACCCATTGATGCATCACTGTCGTTGGACAAACAATTATAGTAGGACCCAAACCTCGGAACCTTTAAAGAAAGAAAGAAAGAAAAAAAATCCTATTATCTTAGAAGTGCTTTTCTGATTCGTAAAGACACAGCAATTTTCTTTTCAATGCCCATAATAATAATAGAAGAAAGAAAGAAAGGGGGGGAAATCACACTTCCAAAATTTTAAGGATACAAGAATTGCCTAATGTTGCGTTAAAAATACAATACAATTAATTAAGAGGACTTACTGAAGCATTTTGGGTTACCATACAGGTTCCTACTGATCTAGAGAAATCTATTTTCATGACTTCTCCCTGACCTTTGGCAGGAAATTCCCTAACTTTCATGACAGGCGTCGGTTGATGTTGACATACAAAGGACGTTCAAAAAATTTGCACAGTGGTCTCATTTTTTTTTATTTGTTGCAGGAGGAGAATGAAATTTTTTGTGAACATACTTGGAACATTTAGCTATACACTGAGCCTCTCAATGCAGCCTCCATCAGCTGTGACGCATCTGGTCCAACGTTCTTTCCATGATGTAAATGCACTTTAGTAAAATTCTGGAGATTGACTTTTACACCATCGCACAGTGGTTCAGAACGATCAAAAACCTGGCCAAAACCTATAACCGTTTATAACAATGTACAAAATGCTTCTAATGCCTCAAATATGTGGAAATTGTATATTTATAGTACTAAGAATTAACGAACACGTTCATCGTTCGGTTGCACTAGATTTATCTGCAGGAGAGAGTTAGTAGGAAATGTTTGTAAATACTGATAAAGTACTGCGTATTGGTATACATTACATCAGTACACTCACACATAAAAATCTGCACTACACTGACACATACAAGTCTTCATTACACTCACACACACAAATGAAAAACGAGAATTGATTTTGTCAACCACATTTGTATGTCAATCATCACTGTCAATATCGCTGAATGAAAATGGAATGCCTTCATTCTTTTGGTTGCTGGATGCCGCGTTGGCCCCTTCTGCTCCACGCTCCGACGTCTTTAACAGCAGTCGTCCTTTACGTGACAAGCAACGTCTTTTCTTCCCGGTAGTCATGTGCCTAATACGCAAAAGAAAGGGATCAGATGTAATAGGGATGATATGCAGCATATCCTGATTCGTAATAGTGCGAGAGAATTTGCGTGAGTGATCTTTCCGAAATGTTCGTAAGTCTTTATTCCGTCCCTATTGTGCCTCTTCAGAAAACTGAACTATTGGTAAAATGGCATTCTGTAGCCGATCCATGAACAAGAATTTTATGGACACTAGCAGACACATAGAACCAACTGTAAAGATGAACAACGAGTTCGTCTCCAGTGCATAACTGTCAAAGGCGTTGGGATCAATATCAAGTCCAGAATTGATTACAGATAGTATCACCGAAAAACGTATAATCAGTTGTTCAGATCTCCCCATTGTTTGCGAAGATCCGTGCGAGTCCGCAAAACATCTTCTAGCAGTGTTCCCATCTTTGCTTGTTCCACGGCCTTCTGCTTTGGGTCTATCACATTAAGGCCTATATTTTCTCTAAACTGATTCCAAAACTCATGTTTTCGTGATTTCAATAGTTCCTTGTGTTTCATTCGAACTTGCCGTGTCTTGAAATCGAGTCTATATACAATATAAAGGAGGTACTGAAAAAAATCGTATGTACGCATGTAACACTGACAATCCAAAGAGAAATGTGGATGTGTCTACGTCTTTCATAGAAACTCTCTCTAAATCGTTCATTTCTTTGGGAGATGCTTTGCAAAAATAACAGTTTTGAAGAGATTTGTTGTTCAGGAGTGCATTACAACTTTCACATCTACCATGGTGAGAATGAGCTCGTGATGCACAGTAAATTGGAATCCACTGACATTCACAGTTGATAGGTGATCTTGAATCTGCTGTTCGATGCACTGGACTCATTCAACTTTTTTCTACAATAAAGCCTGCGATTTAATTTCTGCACTGACATCTGAAACAGTAATACTCTCATCTGACGGGTAACAACTTTCTTAGCCTCGAGTAATTGGTGATAACTTGGATAAATGTCTGAGTTGCATGTTTTGGCACTAATATGTAGACAGTTGTATTGGCTTTTGGTTAACTTACGATCGAGAAGCAATGCAAGCGCCCTTTCTTTGGTGCACGGTTTGGGTAAAATGCTCTAGTCCTTTGCGCTCCTAAACGCTTGTCTCATCTAACGAACTCTAGTCGAAGTTGTTTCTGTCACCTCACGAAGTACTTTTTCTGCATCTTGTTGTTCTGATGCCCGAAGCCTCATTTTGGCAGAAAAAGTCAGTTCCGACGTACCTGCAGATGCTCGTAAATCTTCCGCTTTCCTCCGTTTAGTTCTGTCAATAGATTCTCTGAAATCCTTCGATGAACAACCGCCAGGATTTGATCGATGTTCCATCTGTCTCCGGAATTTAAATGTCAGTTCTTCATCAAGCCATTCTGTATGTGTCTTTAGGAAGATGTCATGGTTTCTGCTACTCTTATACAGTTTTTGGCACATTTGGCTGCAAAACCTGGAAACAATTCGTCGAATGTCTTCACTAACGTGGGCTGGGTGATCACCAAGGTCCAATTACGTCAAAACCCAGGTCTGGACATGCCGCGTTTGTTCCCTTTGACAACGTCCTTACATTTCTCTCATTTTCGCATTGATCTGGATGCGTCTCAGCATCATTATGAACTACAGATGTCCTGCACTTAAAAAGTAGGAATAATTAATTTCAGTGTCCTGTCACTACACACAATCACAAAGGAACACGTATTTCACGAATTCGCACATATTCGCACGTAAACTTTCTGAAAAACAATTCATCATGGATTATTTTTTCAGGCCATTTCAATAACTCTGCTGGGGAACGCTGGGCACTATACTAAATCTCTGTAGTTTTGTGGACCTTTTGGTAAAGGAAAGTAGATTTTGTCACATTAACATATTTTGTTCGAGGGAACGTAGATATGGAAGATACTGCGTAACCACTTTGGACAGTTGCAGTGCTTAAGAGGTATGTTGGTGTCATATACAACAAATGTTTCTTGTAACCACATATTCTCAGATACCAAACCATGAACTTGAATGACAAATACTCTATTTGACAGCTATTTCACAGATATGTCCACAATGGTTAACTTTCACTCTTTCTAACTCACACGTTACATGTTACTCGTGTTCATTATTTGTATGTAGGAAAGTATGGATATTTCGTAACCCATATACTAAACCAGTGTCATTCTAACGCAATTTTCAAAAATTGGGTTTTGGCCAGCTTTTTGCTCGTCCTGAACCACTGTGCATCGCTTGACACAGGAAATAAGATCTTTCTCACTATCAAATGTTTCACCAAGCAGGTGGGCCTTCAGACGTGTTTTGCTCTCAGGTTCGGACAAAAACAACCATGTTTCATCCTGGGTAATGACGCCGTCAAAACACTGTTTTCACTCTTCAGTAAAAGTCGTCATGAGACCCTCGCACACATCCTTTCTCATCTTTTTCATTTCTCTTGTCAATAATCTAGGCATCCAACGTGCACAGATTTTTCTGTACCCTAAAGACTGTACCACTGATACCACACTATCCAATGACAAACCAGTCATTTCAGCAAGCTGTCGTGTCGTCACACATCTGTCATTTTGGATGATTTGATTAATGGTCTCCTTATTCACATGACTCACTACAGTTGATGGTCTACCGCATCGTGGATTGTCCAGTAGAGAGAAATCACATTCTTTAAACATCTGCAACCATCGCTGGATACTGCTGCGATCCAATGTGTCCTCCCCATAAACAGGGAGCAACTTCCTGTGAATCGATGTGGCAGAATCATCGCCGGTCTTGAAGAGGAACTCCATCACCAACCGTTGTCGCAACCTGACACCTACTTCACGATCCATTATGGCTTACTTGTAAATAAAAGAAAATACTTTTATATACCAACTTATAGCTAAATGTTCCAAGTATGCTCACAAAAAAAATTCATTCTCCTCCTGCAACAAATAAAAAAAAAAAAAATAGAGACCACTGTGCAAAACTTTTTGAATACTCTTTGTATAAATAAGGAATAAATAACGGTGAATATTTATATATGAGAACATTTATTCTATAGAGACAAATAATCAATTGCTCATACGTACATTCCATTTACCACCCATAAAAATCTGAGCAACATTTCATACTGTGATCATTAATGGTTGGCTAAGCTGAAATTGGTGTACAATTGCTGTTACAAAAAAACAGATTTTATAAAATCTCCCCGATTTCCAGTCTTTTTACCTGAATTTTCCTGACCTGCATCATTTTCCCTGAGTTTTCCCTCACTTCCTGACCAGTAGGAACCCTGCCATACTTTACATGAAGGGGAAATCGATCGGCATTACCTACTTAAAAATACTTGGAAATCCTACATACGCGAGAACCACTGTCGAACATGAAAGCTGCATCATAGCCTGACTACCAAAATGTTGAGGATCATATTTTACGAAACTGAAACACAATACTTGAGGTGCAAAGAAGTGTGCGCATGTGGATATTGACTGAAAAACACAAGAAGAAATAAATGGGCTAAGCGCTATGATGCGGATGATTTCCTGCACCATACTGTTAAGGCCGATGAGTCGGTTTATCATTACAGTAACAATCACGTCCATCGTGACATGCTAAACGAGCTTATCAGTGACGTGTGTAAAATTAAAAATAAATAATAATAGGGTCGCTGGCCGCCACTTCTCAAGAGTACATCAATTCGTGAAATTTCAGGGAACTTATTAAGTATTCATTACAGAATATGCTTGAATTTACGCTTCGCTGTGAGTGCATCGGCTTTCCTTCCTTCTGACCTACTGGATGAAATGACGAATTTCGAAGCTAGATACGTATAACAAGTCAGCAGTTATAATTTTGAATTCTGCATTATCGAATTACTCTGCGCATTTATCTAAAATCAGAAGAAAACGTAAACAAAAACGGTACATATGACGGTTCAAAATTGTTTTTGAACTTTACCTACGGTACTATGAGTTGAGTTTAAGTTAACGGCCCTTTCAGCAACGAGGCTGTATGAGACGCAACCTACTGATTAGCGTGGAATTCAAACCACGTGAGCTCCCGCCGGAAATCGAACCCGGGTGTCCCAGCCAAAAGCGCGTACGCTAACCGCTTAGCCACGAAGGAGCTCTGCGGTATTATGGTGTCTTATGAGAAATGTTTTAGGCATGAAGTCTATGATTCAGTAGCAAGAGGCTCTGTTGTGAAAAATGAACTAAATGATAGTATGACGACAAAGTGTATGAGAAATTTTTCGGCCAGCGTTCTACAAGGTAGATCATAAAGATCTCGGTGTAATAACCTCATCGTCTGTAACGTCTAATGTGGACGAAATGTTGGCGAAGACTGGTCAAAAACTCTCAGAAAATATTGTGACAAATAAACGCAGAAGTAAACCAAATGTTCTGTCTGTCAGTTCAATTATCCACGTGTGAGAGTTGATAGCTTTTCAAACGAAAGATTTTTTTTTTCCTTGCAATACAACTACAACTGGTTACTGTTGGATATTTAGATAAAGTCACACTTACACACTTATCACCAATCTACGATTTCTACTTCCTTATCATATGGTACGGACTCATTGACCAGTTACCCATACCCTTGAAGTTTACTTCCCAACAGTTACCATTAATCATTTTTACATTCCAGCAACCATGAAGCTTTCTGTTCCTTGACATAGCGAGATATTAATTATTTTTGTTAATTAGAGGTTTATTAATAACAAGCTCTTACCCTGTCTGCCTCATTTGCTTGCCAGTGAAGCTGAAGCCAGCTAAAAATGCAATCACCTGAACCGTTTTTCCAAGGCCCATCTCGTCGCCTAAGATACCTCCACAATGCTGCTGACACAATTCCCACATCCATTGCACGCCTACTCTTTGATAGCTAAAACGATGAACAAGAATAAAAAAGAAAATGCAGCATATTAGAAATATTATGTTCATCATCGTTAAAAGCATACGTTTAATATTAGAACAAGACAAACAACAACACATACATATTTATAGATTAAAAATAGATGTAATCTGATACATATATAGCACACAAAGAAGCAAATTAGTAATTATTAATGAGAATTAAGGACGTACATTTTAGCGCCACAAAAAATCATTTCTATCATCTTTTTAGTATCATAATCAGAAACCTGATTAGTGTAGACTTCAGTATTGGTATCATATGACGCGGTTATCGTAGAGCATCAGTTTCTAAACTCACAAAAAAAAAGTTTGTCATTTTTCTTGAAATGTACGCATGAGGATTTAAACTGAGGAGTGTACCAGCAGCTAAGCATCGTATTTATATCTAATAAATAATGTTTTTTACCCTGGCACACTCACTTGAACAATTTATTCCAAATGGAGTGAGGAATCCTGTAACCACCTTCAAATTCTTCATATCCTCCGTCATCTTCCTCTTCATTCTTCTCACTTTTTCTTCTTAATTCATCTTCCCAGATCTTCATTCGCTCCAAAAAGTCATCCATATTCCCATCGTCAATCTCCTTTCTACCTGCAGCGACAAATTATTAAAGTTATTATTACACACCCAATGGATAAGTTCTAAATAATAAATAATCTCTGATACTACCGACTATTCTGTATGGCTGGAACTGGTTCCAATATAGGTATTTCTAGAGCTTGAGTGATATTACGTTTTGAGCACCGCATCCAAGTAATCCTGTTTATTAGAGGCTGTAGTCGGGAAAAAGTTACCTAATAATAGATTCCATGGAAGCTTGTACGCGCTAAGAGAAAAATTTGTCTTTTTATATGAAGAATATGTATCAAACCAACTAGAGGAGAAAAAAAGTACCAGTTACAATAAAAAAGAAAAAATTAATAAATAAACAAAACGAATATCTCATTTTTATGAACCACCACTAACACCTTAAGAGAACACTAAAAATAAATAATAAAAAAAAATTAAAAAAAAAACGAAATCAGGGTAACCTAAATAAATATAAACATATATCGCAACTAAATGAAAAAAAAAAGTTCTAATGCAACAAAAGAAATCTTTAATATTTAAAAAGCAATCATTCTTAATTAAAGATTAAAAAAAAAAAACTTCAGTAATTGAAAATGAAAATTTCACAAGAAAACCAATGCTAACAACATTAGTAGAAAATGAATAATACCAATACAGAAGAGGAAGCGCTTCTCTCTCAAAAAGTACTAATTCAGATCATTAAGTCTATTCAATTACCCATTCTGAAAAATAATCTTCAATTAAAAAATAAATAAATAAATAAATAAATAACCCTCCCTCACCTTCTCACCTGACTAAAGATGATGTTTGTGAAGATTGAAAGTCTCCGGTGGATTCAAATGAACAGCAGATATTATATATATTATAAAATTAAAAAATCTCTGTACACTAATTACTTAACCATTCTACTGTGTATATATGAGAGATATTATATATCACTGCAAAAACACTTTCAAATCTCATCACATTGTTACCCGCAAAACACACACTTTGAGCCGAGGCAAATATCGGTCAATCCAATAACTAATCAGTGTAGCCATACACAACTGTTATTTAGATTCAATATTTTACTCAAAATAAAAAATCTAAATATCTCTGAACCAAGAGTTATAAAACATAATTTAACAAGTAGATTCTGTACATAATAAAATAATAATCCAGGTTAGGAGTTAGATTTCTGGGCTTTTCGGCATCTATGGACATATTTTCCCGTTACGTATGAGGAATGACGTCCCTCAGTGATCACATTATCCGAGGAAAGCGAAGCAAGGAAGCGACCTTGGAACCTCTATGATAGGTGCCATTCCGGCATTTGCCTGGTGTGAATGAGGAAAATCCAAGAAAACCTCACTCAGGATAACTGGCCTGAAAAACCTTTTACACTTTTTCGACTGAGTTACCCCACCGGGAATAGAACCAGGGACCTCTCCCACAAAAATAATAATCCAGACTAGAATATAAAGAAGTAAAAAAGTGTAATACGTTAAAACTAATCAACATCATGAGTCACATTACTGACGAAACTCCTACATGCGCCAGCGAAAATAATTCAATCTTAGTTAATATATACATACGACATCCCCTTAAAAATGTGTTTTGTTTCAATACTACGAATGTATTATTTGTTCGTTTGCAATACATATAGTTTAGTACTTTAGTAATGAAGGTACCTACTTCTTTTCCTTCTTTTAATCCTGGATTCGTCGTCCGAGTAATCCCAGTCAGAATCATCGGTTGACCATTCTTCGCAGTTGAGCCACTTTGTATTGCAACGCCTTTTCTTCGTCTTCGCTGTTCTAGGCTTTACTTCTTCTGCAAAAGGAATAACAGCATTTAATCAATAACGCAAAGAATCACTAACGACACTTATACAAGTAGCTACTCGAATACACGAATTGGTGCGTTTGATAATTCCATCAAAAGAACACAGACAGAAACGAATAAATAGATATGTTTTAATTAACAGATTTTCCAAGTGTGACAAAACATAACATACTGTACTAACTCATAAAACTGATATAACACTATCCATCACGACTCTGGAACTTATTCCATGATTAAAAACTTTTATGACCAGTGATAAAGATTATTTCAGGTTTAAGAAATATATACGAGGAATGATCAGACATTACGTGTATGCGTTATTTCATACAACCAATACAGCCAACAGTTAATACATACATTTCATACAAGTTCCTTTCAGCACCAAGGTTGTGAAACGTGAACCTACAGCTTTACATGGAATCCGAATATGAGCTTCCTCCGGGAATCGAACCCGTGTCTCCCGCGCCAGAAGTGCATACGCTATCCATATAGCTACTAGGGAACTCTTATGACGAAAGAGAAACAAAGGCTGACTTTATCAACTGATCTACATAGATATTGATACATGGAGGAAATAATTTATTTCATATCATACCAATTCCCTTTAACTGTATGTGCAAGTTCAATGGTACACAAGTAGTTTAAAAAAAATGCAAGACTGGATCAAAATTCAAACTCAGGTCCCCAGCCCACCCTGTCGATGCAGTCTATGTAGTTTGAGCAGATAAGAATCTATTGCAAGAGTGACAGAACGTTTGCTGTTCAGGAAACAGACTCGGCAGAGTAGTGGCTAAAGCATCGGCACGGTAAGCCGGAAAATCGGTCCTGTCGTACTTTTTTCACTCCGTGTCTATAATCATACAGTGTTCTGTGCCAATCTTTCGTTGCTTATAATTTGGTGACTTCGTTTATTCTATAAAAGAACTCAACATCTAGAAAAGATGGTTAGGAAATTTTAGGCATTACGTAAAGCAAATTTATATGAAAGAAAAAATATTATTATGTAGTAACAGATATGACGGCATAAGACAAGAAGCATCCAGCCAGCCATTGCTACAAAACAAAAAGTTGTTGTTTCCCAAGCAGGATTTTGCCTCCTTTCTTTCTTTTTTAATACTTATTTCCCATAATACCTTAAATGTTTTGGCCCACCCTTTCAAAGTGCCCTGGAGAACATAAAAGATTATATAGTTAATGAAAAAGATTGTAAGCGATAAAACACAGAGACAGAACACAACAAACGCGAATTCATGTTCTTAAGTAAAGAAGTTACAAAATGAAAGTGTCATGTTACATTCCCTACCCCCTCCCCAAAGTTCCTGGTGCTGGATGAAAGTGTGTGTTATTGCTGCTCCACAACACTTCATTTAAGCGACTGCTCGTCTGGATACAGAAATAGAAATTTTTAATACGTATGTTACAGTGATTGACTAGTAAATGCAATTATAACCACTTTGGCCTCAATATTCATGAAATGTACAATCTGTTAATACCACCTTCATTCTCTAACTACTCACACATGATCTATGTGTATTATAACATATCGTAAGGATGACATTGTATGTACATTTTGGATACTATAAGAAAGATATAAGATCAAAAGCTTCGTATAAGATGAGGTTTAAAAAGGGGGAGCTTCACACATAATGGAATAATACAGTAAATATATTATCTAGTTTTCTACATGTCCTCTATCTACTACGGCAACTAAAAAACAAATATTCAGTTAAATAATAATAATAACTCACTCTCCACAGGTAAATCCTCATCATCTTCTGAAGGCTGCCACTCGCTCCCACTTTCCTCCTCCAGTGCCACATGCTCTGAAAGAACTTTTCCAGGGGACTTCTGCAAATCCCTACAAATTACAACGTTTAATCTTAAGTCTTTGTCATTTCACCTTATGATATTTCAGTCTTATTAACAGCTGATAAAAATCTGTAAGTTTACATTCTTGTAACGCTAATTCTGTCGTGAACTATGTTACATATGCCCTGATTCTAAATGTTTATGCAATACACGAGATTATCTGGAATAATTCAACACATTAATGCACTTCATATATATATTATTATCCTTCAACGTATACCTTGTTCGACACATTAACATATTGTACATTCAGATTACACAAGATGGTTCCTCATTACATCTATATCTTTCTAGTTACTATAGCAACAACATTAAAACAGGTAAACAAATCGTCAAAGCAACGATAACAAACAAAATCTCAATATAATACAAAATATTTAAATTATTTCTTTATATAATTTCTTTTTCTTCTTGATAGCTTGTGCCTTTTTAAATAGCTCCTTTTGCCCGTAAAATAAAAATGATACTTAAAAGTACATAAGATATACATTATCGTTGTATTCTTCATGTTTTCATTGCAATTAATCCGGAAAATGTTAGTCAAAATAAGTTTTGAAGATACAAAATACAGGAATTACGTTCAGCGATCACCCTTGTAGTTCTACCTCTTAGCAGTTATGGGGCCGCCTTCTGGTACTCTCATTACACTACTTTTAAACAGACGCACTGAACCAAAAGAAAATAAAAATCTTACAGTTCTACGTCCCACGCTTATGCCGGCTAGGCTAAAGAAGACGGTGATGATGAGAAATGAATGAAATGGTGGAATGAATAAAGAGGGACGAAACAGAAGAACCCCCCCCCCAAAAAAAAAAAACTCGCATAAAGTGTTTGTCTACCTCAGAGCTCACGGCGCGAGCTGAGATCGAACCAAAGACTCCATGCACCAAATGTAAACGCTCTACCACTGAGCCAGTGCGGCCCTGCACTCAACCAGGTGCAGTATCTAACTTATTGATGTATCCATTTCAGTGTCCTCAATAATGTATTTTTAGAAGAACATTAAATATTTACAAATTTAATAAACACAGCCTCGTGTGTATTATCAACCCTCTGTCCTGTAGTCGTTATGGTCCAATACGTTCACTTGAATTTTGGAGCGGCCTTCGCAGTTTTAGTGAATCTCTAATTATGTATTAATGGACAAAATAGGACCTTGAATATGGGGACAGGTGGCTTTGTGTTAAGAACATTTACGTCTGGTGCGAAGGGTCCCTGGTTTGATCCCAAGTCAGGTAAGTTTGTGGTGGACAACACTGTGTCTATGTGTTTTCTCGGAATTCTCTAGTTTCCTCCCACATTTCCAATCCACCAATTCCTTCACAATCATTCACTTTAATTAATCATCTGTCCCCTTTACCCAACGGGGCTTATTCTGAAAGATTTCATTTCATTTTCGACTTTGAACATGACAGTAGTAACATATAAACAAAATAAAATTACTTCTCTGTTGTCCAGCTCACGGAGACATCACCTGCCTTTCCTTGCTAATGCCTTATTGTGTGAGCAGTCCCAACGCAGTTATTTCTAACTTCACAGGCAAGAATACTAAATGTTTATTCAAGTAACTTCCCAACTGCCTCACGACGCTCGGTCAGCATAGAAAACTGGGTACCCACAATAATGAAATGAAATCTTTCAGTTTAACATCACGCGATTATGCATGTTAAGCTAAAGGAGACATATAATTAACCCTTTCTGACCTGAATAATTTTTTTGGAAATGAATATATTTATTATTATTATTATTATTATTATTATTATTATTATTATTATTATTATTATTATTATTATTATTATTATTATTATGATTATTTCAATGAATTATATCTTGAATCTAAGGAAGTAAGAAAATCCATTTTTTTTTCCTTCAAAATTATATATCGCCAGGACGCTATAACTATTATGAGACAACTTGGAATCATTCGGCACGATATATGCGCTATAAAAGCCAAGGGTGCTTGTAATTCCAAATCAAGGTGTCTACTAAAATTCCAAAATGAAATTTCTTGACTTTTTCGTGACCTTTTCTTTACCAAATCATAAAATTTTCTATTTTGAAGAGTGAATTTGGATTTGAATTAGGCCGAATTTTCATGTATGCGATAAAAGCGTGTTTTGCTTGCGATTTGGTAGCGTCCAAAGCCGACCATAGACGTTTTTGGTGGTGAATTTTGACGTTTTATAGAACAAAATTTTCCAATCTGTACTTACATTTCTACAGTTAAAAAAAATCGTGACCCAAAAGCTAAATTTCGTGACATTTTCGTGACTTTCATTACCATTTTCTGATTTCGTGACTTTTTCGTGACTTTCGTGACATTCGTGACTTTCGTGACCGATAGACACCCCGCAAATGGAATCACACTGTCAGAAAGGGTTAAAGCAAGTTAATTATGGTGGAAGAACTGGAAGCAGAATGTGGGAGGAAACGGGAGTACCGAAGAAAATCCATGGACACGATGCTGTCCTCCACAACTTACTTGACCGGGGATCGAACCAGGGACCCCACGCACTAGAGATAAGCGCTCTACCACTGAGCCACCGTCCCCCCCCCCCATGCCTGTTGATCATTAAGTTAGACAAGCGCATATGCTACAAGGACCCAAGAATAAATGAATAAAACTTACCACTCGTTCTCACTTGTAATAGTGCCTAGCTTGGCCTTCTTCCTCTTTTTCTTCGGATACAAAATACTGGCTTTCAACGGCGATTTCTTCTTCTTTTCTTTTTCTTCCTTTGCTTCTTCTTCCTCGTTTCTTTTTGCCTCTTTCCCCATCTGCTTTTTCCTCTTGGTTGCTTTCGTTTGGGTTTTCTTCTTCTGAAACTCTGCTTGACTCAACAGGTATTTCTCGAACTCTGTGAATTCGCCGCTTCTGCCCTCACTCTTTCTGCAATAGTAAACCATAAATAACGTTACACAAGCAATGACTGCCTAATGCTGGAATAGAACTGTCAAATCGAGATTATTGCAAAGAAAATAGAAGAAGAAACGGATCTACGATCACCGCCAACTTATTAAGGTCAGCGCTGTAATTTGACTAACAGAGGTTTATATGGTTCCTATAGATTTTGACTTTAAAAAATCTCGGACTTTTCCTGACTCTTCATACGAATACCATATTAAATTCTGGTGAAATCAGACTCCTTTTCTCGTCACGATTTAGGATTTAGATGTCTGGGTTTTCGGCATCTACCTGAGACCGTCACGTATGAGGAATGACGTCCCTTGGCGATCCCACTATCCGGAGAAAGAGAAGGAAGGAAGCGGCCTGGGACCTATACATTAGGTACCACCCCGGCATTTGCCTGGTGTGAATGAGGAAAACCCAGGAAAATCTCGCTCAGGATGGCTGGCCTGAAAAAAGCTTTTACACTTTTTCGACCGAGTGTCCCTACCCTTTCCTTGCCAATTCGAAGATTTCTCTTCAGAATGACTTTTTTGTGCTGTTTTTATTTTCATATACACTGTCATTACTTTTTCCATAAAAAAAAAAAAAAAAAAAAACCTCCGTAATTGTCTACAAACAGGTTTACATATCTTTACATTAAATACATATAGATACGACTAAATACGTATAAGATTCGAAATGGAAAACATTTTCTTTGAATTAAAACTAATTAACGTATTATTTTTAAAAAAAAAAAAATCCCAAAATCGTGATCAAACACTGATCTTCGTCCCAGGAAGTTACTGAAATTTAGGTCAAGGAATCCCTTTTCTCCTTGATATCGTTCGCTCGGTATTAATGTCTAGATCCTTTTCATCATTTTCCCGTTTTAGACAAACTCTGTTGCTCCTAATCCGTCAATTGCGCATCCAATATTCTCTTCTCAGCTTCCTTTCTGTTGTACTCACTTATTTCTTCTTTCTGCTAGTGCAAGAACTCTTCGTAGCATCTACTTAAGACTTTAGCGTAAAGCATCATCCTTCTGATGAATTGCCCTTGTTCAATACCTTCTGTCTCTCTTATACCTAGTTATGAATATGCCTTTCTGCTAGAATAGTTGAGTTGATTTTTAGTTTAGCGTCCCTTTCAGCAGCGAGGCTATATGAGACGTGGACCTACTGATTAACGTGGAATCCGAACCACATGAGCTCCCGCCGGGAATCGAACCCGGGTCTCCCACGCCAAAGGCGCGTACGCTAACCGCTTAGCCACAGAGGAGCTCTCTGCTAGAATAGTCTTTTCATGTTTATTTTTCATTAAGAGAGATTTATTGACGGAAAATCCTCTTTCGACCATTGCATTTCCATGCGGAAATGACAAACCAATTTTTACCATCTTTCAAATCACTGTTGGCTTTCTTTAGTGCAAACAAGTGTAAACAGCATCAAGTCTTAATTCGTTATAACTCTGGAAGACTTCTTGAAGTTCCACTGTGATTAGAGTGGAGAAAAAGCTGGATTCCTCAAGTTTTCAGCAAACAAATCATCTATGACGTTACACGTATGAAGTTCGTCTAGAAGAACAGAGAACTCATTTCGACCTACATGGGGCAAATGCTGACTTATCTAGAATCTAACGAACACGGACCTTCAGTTGTTTGTACTTGAAAGGATTTCTCTCCAGTTTGTTTTCCCTGGTCTCTGTTCCTATTTCTCCAAGCAACGTTTGGCACCACATCCAATGTCGACGTTTTTGCTCAAAATAAGATTTTCTGCTTTTGTCATATCAGCACGTAATAGCCTTGTATCTGCACGTTTCAGCAGCTCTGGTTTCACACATCCAATCATGAGATCCTGTAAGTTTCCCTACAGCATTAAAGACAAATGGGGCCAATGGTATTGAAGTCTGAAACATATGCAGAAAGGGCTGGCATTCAATGGCTATCATCTTGCAGAAAGAGAGTTTGCACTTTACAAATTGATCGCTGGCTACTTTCAAGATTTCTACAGGTCCTGTGTTTGGCAGCAGTTTTGCTTGTTGTAGAAATTACGTAGTTCCAAATTCACAATGGCATCTCAAAAAAAATTGGTATTTTCCAACTAGCAGACGACGAAGAACACACGAGAAATTTTGTGCATCCTTAATTTCAGTAAACTTTCCTTGACAAGCTAGAGAGTCACTGAATAAGTAATGTAAGTGACGTAGTAGATTACACATATTCCAGTCTATCGATTCAACATGAATTTTCATCGCACTATGGATAACATGCAAGCCGCATGTACCGAAATTTATTACGCTTTTCCTTAAGTTACCGGTAACTGTTCTGATGTCCAAGAGATGAGAAAGGAAGTTGAAATTAACGTTTGGACCATCCATGGAAATTCGTAACAATTTTGTCAGTGGCAAAGTGAAAATTCCTTTCAGAAACTGCTTTAACAGTTCTGCAGAGTTCTCCGTTATGAATACACTGGTTACAACTTTTCGATTAAAACTGTCCCACACACTTACAAATATATTCATTTGCCCCTTCTGAATAGCTTTATTTAAAGCCTCATAACACGAAACTCGCAGCTTTTAACTAGTCTACAAACTGCTCCTGAAAAAAGTATGGTAATCCTAAATCACAAATAAAGAGAAACTGAAGTACGAAAGAGTTGAGAAAAAGAGCTTGGACAGAACGGATACAAAGAATGGAGCCCTGCATACGTGGAAGCAATGCTAGGTTCACCTCAGGTACTCCGTGGTCGTCATCTACGCACTCACAAGATGTGAGCTTTTCAGGGATTTGACATCATAAATCAATAGTTCATGGTGGTATTATGTGCACTAGATTTTAAAGTTACGTTAGAAACATTTCTGCTATTTTTAACTCTTCTCCGTTCATCAAAACAAAAACGTCCAACGGAACTTCAAATTTCCCCTGACTTTCAAGTTCGTAGGAACCCTATTTTAACCCTTCAGTACTAGCATAGGGTGTTATGAACATTTCCTATCGTTGAGTTGAGTTGAGTTGATTTTAGTTTAGCGTCCCTTTCAGCAGCGAGGCTATATGAGACGTGGACCTACTGATTAACATGGAATCCGAACCACATGAGCTCCCGCCGGGAATCGAACCCGGGTCTCCCACGCCAAAGGCACGTATGCTAACCGCTTAGCCACGAGGGAGCTCATTTCCTATCGTGAAACATAGCTCTGCAGACTGATTAAGTTTAAGTAACCACTTGATATTTTTGATGTCTTTTCCCTCATCTCAATATTTCAACATGTAACCTGGAAAGAATTTTATCATATTTGTCATTTTTGAATTACACATAATTAATAAATACATGGTGTTCTGGCAACGCCCCGCGCCACGCGTTCTCGGAGAAAAATGCGCTTTTCTCGTATGGTTACAATGGGTGATGATCATTACAATAGTGAGAACAAAGACACAGATAGTAAAGAAAACAATGACTTTTGTTCCTAATAATTAGAAACACTGTAAGATTGTATGGATAAAAAACAGTTTTATATACAGTGATAGTATAATAATGTTTTATTTTTTTTTTCAGTGAATGCTTCATATACTGAAAATTTCCAGAAACTATTTGAAACCTCAATTAACGAAGACGAAAATGTTTTATTTTAATCTAAAATCACAATAAACAACGTAATTATGTTACAAATGAAATTTAAAGACCTAGATTCCGTTTTGTTTTTGTCACACCCTGCGCCAGTACAAGTGTACAATGTAATCAACGTGGCAGTAGAGAAGAATTATATTTAAATTGGACTATAAATTAAGCGCATGGAACACATTATAAGACAAATTTAGTACTTTAAAAACTAAATGCTCCGAGGGGAGTAGTCGTAATTAATACTGGTTACATCTGGAATAAGTCATTGTTCTCCTCTCGAGCATCTTGACGCTACAAAATACAGTCTACTTTCTCGTTTACGTCTCCAAGGAAAGTGCTCAGGGTGTCTACTGAGTTTCATTTCAAAATTCCAGTATATTTCCAGTACATTAAAGTATAACTATCAGCAAAATTCCAGTACCTATTACAATGATATTTTAAAAGTTCTTTAAGAATAATCTCATTCTTGATGATACCAGGTTTGTAATTGTTCTACCATCAAAAGTATATTTTATTTTCATTAAATTTAATTAGCATTGATTTTTTTTAAATACAAATAATTTTTTTTTAAACGGCTTCCCAACTTCCCTCACAGTTCTCCACTCCACCCATTGTTTTAAATGTCTAATTACAAAATGTATACAACTCTTGTTTTGGAAAAATTTACAATCTGAATCAATACAAAATTGTTTCTAAGACTATTAAAACAATTACAAAAAAGTATTGTTGACAAATTACCAGTTTCATAATTTTTCCAATATGTGGATCGAAATTCCAGTATTTCCAGTATCAAAATTAAATTCCAGTATAATTCAAATATTTCCAGTATCAGTAGACACCCTGGTGCTCAAACATCACATTAGATAACACAGGAGTTTGTAGAATTAACAAACACTATCAGGTTCACCGCTGCTTGAAATACAGGTATCACGACAGATAGGTGTCTTCTGCAAAGAGGAATTCTCGGACCAATTCTACTAATTTACTTCTAAGTGTTCACTGTATATTATTAGCGTCCGTCCATTATTATGAGCAATAACTACTAACACATTTCGCACTGGTGCTTTCATCAATCTTTGCAAGTTATACCTACAAGCAGTTAATCTTATCACTAAGGCCCGGATTTGTATGTAAAAACATTTTTTTTCGAACAAGTACATACTCAAAACAAAGTTTATTATCCGAATTAAGAGTCTGCAAGTGTAAATTACAAATTTTATTTCACATAAAAATATATATTTTCTGAAAAAATTCTGTAAATAAATATTTTAGACATTTTTGTAATAATACATATTTTTAATAATTTTCCGTTACTTTACTCTAAATTTCACAACAAATTGTTCTTTTCTTTCTCTCGAAAGAAATTAACATCGGGAAAAGAATAGGTTACATTATGACATGCTGACATACCCTTGGATATGATAAATAATCCCGAGCTCCGAGATTTTCTTACCAAATATACGAACTTAAGTCCTCCAGATGAGTCAACTCGTCCGAAAAACTCGGTGGCTCAGTGGTAGAGCGTTCACCTCTGGTGCTTGGGGTCCCGGGTTCGATCCCGGCCCCCGTCAAGTGAACTTTGTAGTGGACAAACACCGTGTGCGTGGGTTTTCTCGGGGTTCTTTCTTTCCTCCCACTTTCTTCATTCCACCATTTCATTCATTACTCATCATCACCGTCTCCTTTAGCCTAACCGGCATAACCGTGGGACGCAAAACTCAAAGATTTCATTTTCGTCCGAAAAACTATCTATACCCAAGTGCTATGAAGAAACATTAACACACATTAGGTCCGTATGTAAAAACGGAAAACTTTGGGTGAGCAATTATGCAACTTGTGATGCTGTTAGTGTTAGAAAAGTGGGAAATATTATAGTACGTGTTCCGGTACTGAAAAATAACGAAACAATTTCCGAACAACATTTCTTGCTAGACTCTCAAGAACTTTTAGTCACGAATCATGTGACAATTGAAAAGCTGTTCAATGAATCTTTGCTCATTTTGTGGCCAAATGCTGTGAAATATGACAATGTTTTCCTTTTCCTGACTGATGGTCTCCTTATATGAGGAAAGCTGGTGAAGCTCTTTCTGTATGCTATCCTAATATGATTCACGTGACGTGTGTCGTACACACCCTACATCTATTGTGTGAAAAATCCGAACCCTTTATCCTAAAGTGCACAAGTTAATGTCAAATGGAAAGAAAAACATCACACTTGAATAAAATCGCCAACTAGAATTCAACTTTTCAAAGAAAGAAATCCCGGTTAACATCCGTAATCACGCGGTGGGGTACCTGGCTTAATACAATACTATTTTATACGGAGAATTTTGGATCATTTGTATCTGTAGTAACTAAACTACACCCATACGATACTTCATCCATTGAAATGGTTCAAAATTTAGTAAGTGACAATGTCTTTCATATCTGCCAATTGCCGTTTCTTGACTCACTCTATAAAGAAACTAGAAATTACACGAAATTTACTGAGTACTTCGGTTAAAGAAGTATTGGCTATAAAACCGTATGTAAAATATCTCATGTATTGGAAGGCCAAACCGCAAGTGAAATTGATGGTGTGAATATTCGTGATGTGACTTTTTAAACGCGAGGTTAACATCGCGTGATGTAGAAACGTTCCTTTTCTTAATATAAGGCATTATTCCGTGACAATAGGCATGAATTTACGATGGACAATTTGGACTCCATACTTTTCCTTGTTATTTTTGTTAAATATTTTTTTTTCATTTTTAGCACATAAAAAATAAATATTTTAGTTTTTTAGCACACAAAAATCCGGGCCCTCCTTATCACCTGTAAAAAGTAAATTTTTATATGAAGTTATTAGCAAAATACTGTTTCTCAAAACTATAAATTCTGGTGTTGTTCAATGTGTGTCGTTCAAGTACCTTTTTTTCCAACATGTAGACAAAAATGAATTGGTAGTAATTTCGTAACCTCCAGAAACCCGGGAGAATGACTTATTCGAAGCATAAGGTAGCATTAATAACGACTAATTCCTCAGAGCGTACTCTCTGTAAGTATTAAATTTTGTTCCTAAACTAACTTACTTCTCGACGGACTTCGTGTTGTTGAGAACAGTTCCAAATGGCGTCATCTCTCCCAGACGAATGCGCCTCTCTCTGTCCGTCTCCTTGCGCTGTTTGGTCCCAAACACCGAGTCCAATTGAGCCTCGTCAGAATCCTTCGTCACGCTCTGAAAGCAATACAACCACCAAAAGATCAAGATACACTATTACCTCAATCGTAGGCATTTTATTTTAACATATGTATTGCAAGCGGTCATAATAATTAGAAATAACATAAGTAAAAGGCTAATAGTCACCGCAAGAAACAGACATCTCTAGGAAGTACTTTCGAAGAATATCGTCTTCATCGTCAGCCTAGACACACTTCAAAAAGGATTGAAACCATAGGAAAGAAATTATGGAAAGGTAAAGATGCTTAAAAAGAATTTTAAAAATATACGAAGCAAAAATCTTCTTGTCACTGTTCACTGTTGTTTACTGTTCTTCTTTTTTCATTACCTTCCAGACGGTGAAAATAAGTAGCAAAAACATTGCACCAAGTGGCATTTATGTCACCTTTATCTGAATTGAGTACCGGTTTCTCCTTATGAATGTAATAAATTTCTTTAATTTTCCTGTCAGTTGCTGTTTTTGCTTTTTCGATCAAACATGAATTAGCAATGTTGTGGTTATTTTCTTTGAGATGAGATGTCAATCCAAATAACTGTTGTAAGCTACGAGATTTGGATGTGCGAATGTGCTCAGCGATTCTGGTACAAATATTCCTCTTTTTTGGCCTATATTTATTTGGTGACATTGACATTTACGCCGACAGACACCACTACTTTGTTTGGGATCAGTAAAAAACGATTTAAAACTTGTAATATATTTTTCTATAGACTTAGGAGGAACTTCGGAGACCTTTATGTTATATTCATCTTTGATCGAAAAAGCCACAACAGCAACTGAACGGAAAATTAAAGAAACTTATTACATTCATAAGGAGAAACCGACACTCAATTCAGATAAAGGTGACATAAATGCCATTTGGAGCAGTGTTTTCACTACTCACTTCCGCCGTCTGGAAGGTAAGGAAAAAAGAACAGTACAACAGTGAACAGTGACAAGTGAATTACTATTAATATATATCTATTTCTAGTGACAAGAAGATTTTTGCTTCGTATATTTTTAAAATTCTTTTTAATCATTTTTACCTATCCATAATTTCTTTCCCATGGTTTCAATCCTTTTCGAATTGTGCCTAGCCTAAAGATGAAGACGATATTCTTCGAAAGTACTTCCTAGTGATGTGGTTTGTTTGTTGCGGTGACTATTAGCCTTTTACTTACGTTATAACTAGAGAATCTCCAGATACGAATACGAATTTTTTACGGATAAAAGTATCAAAACACGAAGACTCCTGATGCCCTTTGCACTATAGAAGAATGAGAGAAACTTGTAACATAATTTGCTCTTCATTTCTGGTAGCAATGGTTTCTTGCGTAATATCGTTATCATTTAGAAAACTATTCCTGAAGGCGTTTTTTTCTTCTTTTTTTTAAAGTAAATATCGATAAAAGCAATTTTTTGTTTACTTCTTTGAATCCCTAAAAGCTTACTAAATTTGCAATACTAGAATACAATAAGCTAGATGGAAAAATATTTCCTATATCACGCTTATTACTAACAGAAACAGATGGAGGCTAGTGTTCTAGCGTACCCGAGGGAGAAAAACCTAGAGATGAAAAACAAAGAGAAGAACAGCCAAATCAAGGCCGGGTATCCAAATCCCATTATAGCCAGAGGCAACTAAGATCGAAGAAATTTCGAAATAAAAAGAAAAAAACTTAACCCTACCATTAGAGGAAGGGGTTGTTTAACTCCAGAGGCAAATCAAGTCTAGGTCCTGGTGGGAAAGAAAAATGAAACCACCTACTGTCCGTGTAGAGATTGTGGAATACAATGAATTTTTTTAGACGGTGGCAGTAGTTCATCATGCTTGTCCAGTAATACAGCAAATTAATAAATAATAATAGAAAAAAAAAGTGGAAAATTAAGAAACTGTAAATTAACCATAGCTTTAGCGAGCAGTAATACAGAGATAAATAAGTATATGCATTGTAGAGTTTTACAGGATTAAAATAAGGCAACGGTTCTATTTCATACCTTATTTACTCAAAGATTCAATTGCAGGCCGTGATTGCTTATATTCTTCTGGTATTATTCTTGATATTAGAAATAACAGTCCGACCTTGGGAAATGATCAGGAAAGAATTAGATACACTGATGTAGAAAAACCAATATACAAAGAGAATTTCGTCATAGACTTTAAGATGAATTGAGTGACAAGGAATTGATTTATAAGAAGATCTACCTTCTGCTAAAAGAATAAACTTGAAGGGATAATTTATGATTATAAGGAAAAACCCGGTCTCGCTAAGGATGACACATAAATTGAAAGGAGAAAAATGTTGGGTTCTCTAAAAATGTTTTGAGTAAGTTAAAAACGGAAAAAGAAGAAAAGTTATTTCATTTATAACTGTATATTCAAATATAATGACGTGGAGAGCAAGTGAACAAATCATTACCTGATCGCTCGTCTCGCCTTCACCAAAAATCTCGTTCTGTTTCTGCAACAAGGACTTCTCGCGAGCCTTTAGAGTTTTAAGATGTTTCGTCTGTTTCTCCTGATCCTTCCTGATGCTCACCAGTTGGCGGTCCTTCGAATCTAACCCCTTCAGCAGGATTTCGTTCTTCTTCATCTTTAAGGTCACACAACTAAAATATAGAAGCGTAAATAAATGGATACAATACATTTCATGGGATGTCAAAGATTTTTTTTTTTTTTTAATCGAAGCCATGATTCAGATGTAAGTCATACAAAAGCACAAAGTATGGTATAATTACAATCAATCATACAAACGATTTCGATGTAAAATAAAATAGTTTTAAAAATATATTTAAAATGCTTTCAAAGCACATTTTACAAAATTGATCTCATTAATAAATAATAAAATTTTGTCACATATTCTACCATCATATTCTAATGCATACCTAAAACCACACACCTCCAAACATTTTTTGACGTGAAATAAAAGAGCCTATTACTCGCCTGTTAATTTTCAATTATATTCAGTGGCCTGTTTCAGTTTCCTTGGTTAGTAATTTGGAAGTTCCGAATGGCTAAATGAGTTTTTTTTTCTTCTTTTTCACTGGGTACTTTTTTTTCTTTTTTAAAGTGTTTATCTATAACATATATAACGAAAGTCGCATTTAAAAGAAGTATGTAACAGAAAAGTAATTTTCTTTCTATTCTCGTATGTGCCCTGCTCACCAAATACGTTTTCTAAGAGGTAATAGTGGATCTCCGTAGTAGAATACTTATCTCTGGTGTGAGAGGTTTCAAGCTCGTTCCCAGATCATGTGGAGTTTTTGGTGGACAACACAGTCTCCGTTGGGTTTCCCTATTTCCTCCCACATTCTCATTCCACCAATAAGTTTATAATCAGTCCCTTTCACTAATCATCGGCCTCCTTTAGCCTAAAGGGCATTATAAACCTTTTTTGAGCGTAATATTCCACGCTTATGCTCGGAGGATAAAGACGATGATAATGAACGAAGTGGTGGACTAAATAAAGTAGGAGGAGACAGCAGAACACCCAGAAAACTCTCAAATACGGTGTGTGTTCTCTACAAAGCCCACTTGGCGAGAGTGGGAACGAACCAAGGACCCCATGCACCAGAAGGGAGTCATTTTACCACAGCCAAAGCGACCCAGGACACGTTAAACTATAAATTTCATTATTCTTCGGCGGTTTTACAAACGTGAGAGCTCTCTATATAAAATATGTAAGTAGAGTTTACATATAAAAATGGTTTCGTGCTTGAACGCAAATGTTTCCTCGCTATATGCATATACTGGCATTTTTTTTTTTTTTTTTTTATTTTTATGAATCGACTTTTAATATTACTACACTAGTCTTGAAATATTTGCTTCGAGCCTGTAAACGCCTTATAACACACACGAATAATCTTATCAAATAAAAAAAAGAATTCACTCTCCGGTTTAACTAACCCGAAACCTCATCGGTGCAGAAACGAATTCTCCACTGATTATTGTTATTCCTTTTTCTAGAATGCTCCTTTATGTTATCATCCCTTCGTCTACACAACGTCCCTTTCCCTCAGTCTTCCAGACAAGGACTCTAATCACCCAAATGCCACATGTGTTCCGCCTATCTTGGACGATTCGACTTCAATATCTGTTTAACATTCGGCAATTCGTATCTATTGAGAGGTTGAACGCTGCGTAGCTTTCTAAATTCACCCTTCTGTTTATACTTTTTTACGCCCACATATTTTTTTCTGAAAACCATCAGCGTCTGTTCTCTGCGTGTCAACGAACAACTTATATATCCATATAGCAGAACATTCATAAATTCTTACTTTCTGTTTCTTTGGAAAATCCCACGATAACATAAGTTTTTGTATGAAATAGTAACATGCATTCTTATTTGCTGGCCTACATTATTAATATGGATTACGATGCTCTCGGAACCCTCCCCGTTGGTCTAGTGACCAGGATGGGCTTTTGGTGCAAGGGGTCGAGTTCGATTCGCGGTAGGAAATGAAATGAAATCTTTAAGTTTTACGTCCCACGGTTATGCCAATTAGGCTAAAGGAGACGATGATGATGTGAAATAAATGGAATGGTGGAATGAAGAAAGTGGGAGGAAACGGAAGAACCCCGAGAAAACCCACGAGCACATGTTTGTCCACCACAAAGTCAACACGGCGCTAGCTGGGATTGAACCACGGAGCCCAAGCACCGGAGGCGGACGCTCTACCACTGAGCCACCGCGCCCCCGATTTCCGGTAGGAGTAAATAGCGAACGCATTGTGGTGCTTCGATGTATATACCCTTGGCGTTAGAAAGGAACGATAAATTTGACCTAATAAACAAAAAATATTTTAAAAAAGATGCTTTTGGTTCATTACCATGTACCTTGTCTAATTTATATTCACTTCCAAATATATTTCTTTATGTGTAGCCACAATTATATAAGCAATAACTCAATAAAAACAAACGCACACCTACCTAATATCTTTGGCAATATTCTTTAAATCTTCTTCGACGCGTTTCCTTAGCTGTTCCTTTTCCTGTTTCTCAATCGCCTTGTCCACTTGATGCATAATACCTTGCTCCAAGGTGTCTTGATCATAAACAGATACATTAAGGGAACGCAGTTCTTCAGCCTAAAACAATTGGTAACTATACTATTAAATCGCTATGCCTGCATGATGTATCAAATTTACTGTAGAATACCATTGGTATAAGACGTGAGATTGAATACTGTACATATATTATAATAAATATTTATATATATAGTTATGGAAAGAGTCAAGTATTGACTTTTGAGGTATAGGTTTTATACAAGAATTGGTTATCAAACAAAACAAAGGGCAGGAAATGATTAACAAAACATCACATTTCTCGGAAACCAAAACGGCTTGACAGAATAGTTTCCAGGCTTTGGAAATTACAAAGTTTCATTGGAAAAGAAACTGTCATTAGGCTAAAGACATAGGATCACTCTGCTCTATCGCTTGTATGTAAAATGTAAGCATAAGACAATTTGTAAATAAAATATAACTTACTGAATCAATATGTACTTTAAGTGTACTAAACTGTTTCAACAACCTTTATCGCCTTCGTCAGTAGCTCTGAGAAAGTGATGCCGGTGACAGAGATTGCTGAAACAGTTTAGTACAATTAAGGTACATTTGGATGCAGTAAGTTGTTATATTTTCCACAAATTATATAAAGGTGAGTAAAATCATATCCTTACAAAAATACTACGGTCATGAATGTTTAAAAATATATTTTTATTCCGCGCCTAGGAACAGATACTTTGTCTTTGTTTTGCCAGTAAATAGCACATTAAAACACATTAAAACAAAACAAAAGAAACACAAATTGTAATCATACGCAAGGAACATACATCAAATCTAATATAATTACTGACTTTACTTTTATTTTTTATTTTTTTAATTCCCGACTATTTCAACTGTTGCATCCACAGTCTTTGGGAAGTAATAAAGTGAAAAGGCGTCCAAGAATCTTACTCCTCAAATCTAATAAAAATTTCAGGCACTGCGACAGACATAAGTCAGTAATTATTTTAAGTATAAAGTTTATTAAACTTTTCAAATAATAAACAAAATTTTATTGTTAAGTCACTGACTTGTATTAACTTTCTGTTACAAGAAAACAAAATAGCCTTCCTGCTGGTCTATGGCTAGCGCGTAAACCTTTTGTGCAGCTAAAATTTCATTTCATTCGTTCATTCATTCATTAAAAAAAAAAAAAAAAAAAAAAAAAAAAAAAAAAAAAAAAAAAAACACGGTGATACTGATTAGTCTCAGTCAAATAAAGCTGTACAAAACCATCCAGGTATTCTAACAATTTTAAAATCTGCCATGTGACAATTATGGAATTTTGAACTATTGGGTCGGCCCATAAGTGTTGGCGTTCTTTCAGTGAAAATTTTGCATAAAAAATAAAATGTTGTGACAATGCGTGATATGTTATTCGATAGGTATTATGTGCTCTACACAAAATAGTGTGTTCAGATTTTTTGTGCTGATATACTTTCTGTTCTTTTCAGGTCATTAAAATGGTGTGTCAAGTCGACAAAAAAGAGCATTTTCGACACCTGCTTTTGTTTGGGTTTAATCGAGGTGCCAAAGCCCAGAAGACACCACTTTTCGTCCCCGGTAACAATTCGGTAGAGGAATCGCTGCTTGTGTCCACGTGTTGACCAATGAAGGGTTAGCAAATCGGCGGCGATCATGGCGTTGTTGTTCAAAGCATATGGATCCCATGCGCCCAACTTTTGGACATTTCTTATCGAGTGAAGGTGAAGCTCTATGGTACTGTAGGAGTACTCCATTATCTCTGCCAATTTCTTTGTTGTTTGGCATGGATCTTCGTGAGTATGCTGATTCAATCGTTCGTTCCTCATCGAACTGAATGGGGTTGGGGCGTCCGGTGCGATGCACGTCTTTGAGGTCAAAATTGCCGTTTCTGAATCGCTTAAACCAATATTGAGCCCTCCTACGAGGCATCGCTTCTTCGCCATAAACTTCATAAATCTCTCGAACTTCCGTTGGCTTTGGTACCTCGATTAAACCAAAAAAGCAGCAGCCAGTGTGGAAAATGCTCTTCTCTTTGAAAATCTTTGAGTTTTACGTCTCACGGCTATGCCGGTTAGGCTAAAGGAGACGGTGATGACGAGTAATGAATGAAATGGTGGAATGAAGAAAGTGGGAGGAAACGGGAGAACCCCGAGAAAACCCACGCACACGGTGTTTGTCCACCACAAAGTTCACTTGGTGGCGGCTGGGATCGAACCCGGGACCCCAAGCACCAGAGGTGAACGCTCTATTACTGAGCCACCGCGGTCCCCACAATGATCTTCTCTATCGACTTGATACTCCATATTAATGACCTGAAAAGAACAGAAAGTATATCAGCATTAAAAAATCTGATCAACCATTTTGTAGAGCACCTAATGCTTTATTATTTAACATAACACGTATTGCCACATTTTTATTTTTCGTGCAAAATTTTTAATTTAAAAAAAAAAACAAAAAACGCAAGCACTTATGGGTCAACCCAATAATTGTACCTTAAAGGCTTTATGCTATTCCTTTCAACACTATTTCTCTCTCACGTAACATTATCGTCTAGAATTTAAAATTTACTATAATCTGAGAAGTTATAGCTACCTGTTGATCGACAGCTACCGTCTCTATGCAGTGCCTATCGATGTTGAAAGCGCTGAAATCCTCTTCCTTCGAGCTCACTGAATCCATACCACTGGTCTCTTCTTCTTGTTTAATCGCCGAAGTAGATTCTTCTTGTTCTTCCTTTATGCCATCGCTCGCTTTCTGTATACTCACTTCTCCTGACTGTTTGGCTTCCATAGAGTCTGATTCCCCCTCTTCATCATCATCTTCCTTTACACTAATTTCGCTTGAGTGTTTGGCTTCCTTTGAGTCTGATTCTTCCTCCTCACAATTACCTCCCTTTACACTAATTTTGCTTGATTGTTTGGCTTCCATTGAGTCTGACTCTTCCTCCTCACAATTACCTTCCTTTACACTAATTTTGCTTGAGTGTTTGGCTTCCATAGAGTCTGATTCCCCCTCTTCATCATCATCTTCCTTTACACTAATTTTGCTTGAGTGTTTGGCTTCCATTGAGTCTGATTCCCCCTCTTCATCATCATCTTCCTTTACACTAATTTTGCTTGAGTGTTTGGCTTCCATAGAGTCTGATTCCCCCTCTTCATCATCATCTTCCTTTACACTAATTTTGCTTGAGTGTTTGGCTTCCATAGAGTCTGATTCCCCCTCTTCATCATCATCTTCCTTTACACTAATTTTGCTTGAGTGTTTGGCTTCCATTGAGTCTGATTCCCCCTCTTCATCATCATCTTCCTTTACACTTATCTCGTTTGACTGTTTGGCTTCCATCGAGTCTGATTCCCCCTGCTCACAGTTATCTTCCCTTTCACTAATTTCGTTCAAGTGTTTGGTTTCTTCTGAGTCTGACTGTTCCTCCTCATATTTATCTTCCTTTACATTCAGTTCGTTTGATTGCTTAGCTTCCTCTGAGTCTTCCTCCATACATCCTGGACTTCTCTCCGCCTTACGCTCGCTCTCTCTTTCCTCTACCTTAGTTTCTTCTTCATCTCCACTCATTTTTCCTTCCTCATTCTCTCTGGACACTTGCACACAGTCACAGGTATCGATGTTCTCCATAACAACTCGAAATTCTAACAGAAGCAATAAATAAACTTTAACGTTGAACTAATAGAGTTTCCAACTTGACCTGAAAATAAATACAAACAAAGCATTAATTATCTTAGTTAAGAATAAACTGATAAAAGACGAAATATTTACACACATCTATACTGCCGCTTCATTATTTTAATTTTTATGCGGATGAAATAAAAACTGGCCATGACTGACCTCTTATTACATTTTTCTTTCTTATTATATACAGGGTGTTTCAAAACAACAGCGACAACGTTTGGAAGGTGATACCTGACAACAAGATAAGACAAGAGAAGTATAGACTAACCTGGGTGCACAAATCCTTCCTTTCGGTGCATAAATCTGGCTGCCGAAAACATGAAAAAATGAACTTTAAAGGTTCATAGCTCCAAAATTATGGGACTTACCGTAGTTGGGTCAAGGTTTCACTTAATATGTGACCTATTTAAATAGCCATATTTCAGAATCCTGTGGTACTTCCGCAACCATTTTATAGAAGTAGTTGGTGAATACTTCAAATTATATGCCCGTACCCAAACCCCCTCTATAAAAATTGTTGTGTGGGTACCTTAGGATTCTGAAAAAAGTATTTTTGGATAGCGTACATATTAGATCCTAAATGTGATGTCTTGACCTGATTACGGTAGGTCCAATACTTTTGGAACTATGGACCTTTAAAGTTCATTCTTTCATGTTTTCGGCAGTTACGCAGATTGGTCTATACTCTTTATCCTTCCAAGTTGGTATGGAAGTTTATACAATTTGAATACGAAATACTAATTCCATTTTCTGTATTCGTAATAATATTATTATGTATAAATGTTCTTCTAAGCTTATATACGGTCACTTTTTCGTTATTTTACACGGATTATACATTTAGAAAGAAATTTAAGTGTATTAACTCGTTAGGAAAACTATTTTTCACATTCTGTTGAAGTAAAAGGAAAGATTATGACAATTTCTGCTATAGTGATATTTTAATATTCCTCGCTTCAACAATACACGCTACATACAAAAGTATACGCACTCGTGCAACTCGTAAAAAATGCGGAATGTTAAAATTATTAAGCAAAAGAAATCAGTATACATGCGCTTCACTAACAAACAGTATTTAAACCAAGAAGTCAGTAACTACGAAATAGTACGTCAGAGTATTGAACCAACCAGAAAGTTGATTAGGAATCGGCTCTTGGGTCTATCCTAGAATGTTTGGTCGGATTTGGACAAACTTTACAGGTAAAAATAAAATACATCTTTTGATCATGATTAAAATACAAAAGCTGTAGATATGAATTTGGGTGTCAACATTTGGAACATAAACAACCTTAAGCATCAACTGGAACTATTGGATGCATTTTGAATATTCAAAGTAGGCAGACATCCATTGCAGATAAATTACGATTTCAAGATATGGTTGCATTTTCCTCAGTGTGACTCGCGAAGTCTCACTACTACACTGATTGAATATCATAAGAGTCTGTCATTGTGATAAACACTAAAAATTAAAATTAGAAGAACTGATAAGTATCTGTACATCTACATTAGTACCTCGAAGATATCCTAATATTAGATTGTCATTTCGATCAGCTATGTGATTCTAAGATTTAAGGGGGATCACTAGGTGTTCTTGGTGCTATGCTAAACATTGTTTGAATAGTGCGGCGTTGCCAGGTAGTGTCGAGTGTGTACTGGTGCCAGATAATAAAGGACGTAATCATGGAATTCTGCTTGGATACTTTCTGGATAAATTAGTTTTCGACCCTTATTGCGATTCACATCTAAGTTCCGTTTCTCGAACTGCAACGCTAGAATGCAAGAATTAAACATACAAATTTGGCAACAACGCTCTATGGTGTTGTGCGCAAGTTTCTTCTCAAAATCTATTTCCTTAAATGTAAATTAATATTTAAATAAAATGTGAAATAAAACACGAAAAACGGTCAAACAATATATCTATTTCGTAATCAGATCGTTACTTTTAAAATACTTTACATATTCAAATAAATACTTCATAAAATTGAGCACTTCTAGTAAGATTTGATAGCAAGTGCCATCTTTTGAGCTCATTGTAAAACGAATCAAATGTTTACTTCTATTTGTTATCTTTTTCAATATCAGAACACACAACCAAATGAATCAGTACCTTATGTTGTAGCTGAAACGTAACTTTATCTTATAGTACAATATTAATAATATGTAACGTTTCATTTTACAGTAGTTAAGGGAATGAGCTAAAATATGTACTGACTTCCGGGTGGTGACCCACCTTAAGAATTAGATGTCTGGGCTTTGGGTATATATGACCATGTCAGCAAGTCACGTATGAGGGATGACGTTCCTCAGCGATCACATTATCAGAGAAAAGGAAGGAAGCGGCGTAGGACGTATATGTTAGGTACCTTCCCAACATTTGCCTGGTGTGAATGAGGAAAACCTCAATGAGAACGGTTGGCCTGAAAAAGCTTTTACACTTTTTCGACCGAGTGTCCCTACCGGGAATCGAACCCGGGACTGCTCGTATCAAAGATGAAAGCGCTAGCGACTACGCTACGCGGAGCTACATGGAGAAAGACCTGTTATCGTTTCTTTGTAGTAATACACGAGTATGTACTACAAAAAGCAAAGTTGATCTAGTCGCATTGTTTTCTATTCCGTTCTTTTCACAAGGAGAATTAGTACATGAAAAATATTTATGAGCCTTCTCTCCCCATTAGGATACGGATATCAATGAAAGTGTAATATAAAAACTCCATAACACATTCTATTTTTGGCATATACTGTATTTTGAACCATCTTCTCCCTTACGACACACCCTTCAACCGAAGTTACGTGACAAAAATTACAGCTTGAGGTAGTATTAACCATAATCAAAAACTCATTTCAAACTGTTCAACCGTTTCCGCGTGATGCAATTACAAACAACAGGAAACATCGCTTTCAATTTAAAGAAAGGAATTTTAGAAAATCTCCCCTCCTCATTACAATGAAAATATTATAAACGCTGGAACACCTGTGCATTTATTTTCAATGAGGAGTTTCTACACCAAGTTTCATATTCCTAACTTGGCGGGCCCGTGACATGATGCATTTTTTTACACAAATTTTGGTAATAAGATAAATACCCAGCTCAAGGCGGGTAGTAACTATATTCAAAAACTCATTTCAAACTGTTCAACCGTTTCCCCACGACGCGATCACAAACAATATTCCTTTCATTTTTATATAATAAATTACAACTGAACACATCACAGCGAGTCTGATGAAGTGGAAACAAAATTTGTTACGCATGATTTCCAAACATTTTTTAATGGTATTCTGTTCTAGCAATCATTCCTTGATAATACATATTTTAGGCAAATTCTGATGAAACTAGACATGCACTAATAAACACAATTGAGGAAAGTAATTATAATCACATTAAGGTTAATCCAAGTTTTATTTTATTTAATTATTTATTTATTATTATTATTATTTTAATTGTGGTTCGGTGGGAGGTAGAATGATTAGGTATATACGGTTCACAGATGATATGGCGCTTGTTGCAGAATCTGAAGAGAAAATGAATATAATGTTAGAAAACTTGAAGAAGGACTTTGAAGAATATGAGATGAAAATAAACGTTAGAAAGACAAAAACCGTGGTGATTAGAATGAAGTGGTCGGTGTCAAAAATAGAAGTACAAAGGGAGAAAATAGAACAGCCCACTAGTTTACGATACCTGGGTAGTATTATTATTTATGGTATGAAGTGTGAACGTGAAATAAAACCAAGAATAGAAATGGCGAAAGAAGACTTTGGGAGGAATAAAATACTATCTTATGGGACCTTGAATAATGAGTTGAGAAAAAGACTCGTAAAATGATTCGTTTTGAGTATTGTACTGTATGGGTCAGAAACATGAACATTACACAAAAATGATTAAAAAAAAAAAAAAAAAAAGAAAGCTTTCGAAATGTGGGTGTGGAAAGAATGAACAGAATTAACCGGGTCGACCGGAAAATGAATGAGAAGGTGTTACAAATGGTGAGGGAGAAAAGAAAAATTTTAGATATTATTAAGAAGAGGAAGAGAAACTGGTTGGAACAATTGGCTAAGAAGTAACAGTATCATGAGGGACGTGCTAGAGGGTTTGGTGGCAAGGAAAAAGAGGAAGGGGACGAAGGAGACTTATTACTGGACGATATCAAAATAGAAAAAATCGTACGTGAAGACGGAGAGGTTAACGGAAGACCGTCGATCATGAAAGCTTCTCAGTTGCAGAAAGTGGCCTGCCAATAATGGCAGAATACCTGTATGTTGATTACTAAAACTAGAGAAAATTCCAACAACTCTGTGTGTTGCACAGATAACAGTACTGCTTGTTACAAAGTGATGCACCTGGAATAAGTTGTAAAATTGTTGTAATTAGGTAACTGTCTTGTACTATTTTCTGGGATCACAAATGAACTATTAATTCGATGAATTGAAGAATTCTTTTCTTCTTTCAAATACTTCAAAAACGAAGAACAAATGAAACACTGATGACGAAGAGACTCAAGTAAAATTCTGGATCACGAATCTTTGAAACAACTTGAAAAAAATCCTTGAAAGGATGTCAAGGTTTTGGAGAGATCAACTAATATATATACATAGGGTGTCTCAAAAGTCTCCTGACATAGGGTAACTCTGTTACCAGAGTTACAACGAAATGTAAGAGGGGAAACCGTCTCCAAATATGATTTTTTCAATCTAAAATGAAGGATTTTTTTTTTTTAATCGGACGAGCCGTTTGGGCTGTACACTCTTTATGCATTGTATCTTTATCAACGTTGCCATTTTCCTGGACCCACAACATGAAGTTACTGTTTAAAATGGGAGCTGGCCATCGACATGTTAGCGTAAAAGACAGTAACTTCATTCACTTGTGTTGTGGGTCCAGGAAAATGGCAACGTTGCATTTTCATTTAACATTGGACGCATAAAGAGTGTACAGCTCAAACGGCTCGTCCGATTTAAAAAATTCCTTCACTTTAGATTTTAAAAAAACATTTTGTTGTAACTCTGATAATAACACAGATCCCCTATATCAGGGGACTTTTGAGACACACTATATATATATATATATATATATATATTGAAAGTAACTATTAACATTTAGGGTTTTTCTACACTTTTAATTACTCAATTATACTGTCTCATCTCCTATCCAAATTCCCTTTGTCCAAGCTCAACGCTGCATTTATCGTCCTAATATGATTCAAAACCACTCTTATCTATTTGAAATGAATAGTTGGCTATTTGGTTCTTGTTTGTGCTTGATAGGCCCGAACTTCGCAGGGTCCCTGACATATTCCTTAATTCTACATGAAATTTTTGTATTTGTCATTCTCATGTACTATTTTCTATTTCCGTCAAATGAACAAATCAATCAAATATCAGTTCTTCTTTAAGTTTAATTTTCAGGATGTATCACAACGACTAACCCCTATCTGAAATCATCTGAATTATTTAGCACAGAGATTCTTAAGTGTAATTTATCTTCAAGTTCGTTTTTTATCATTATTATTATTATTATTATCATCTAAGAGTTATTACTATGTAATTTTCTGTATATGAACTTCCATACGTAGCCATAAACTTGTAAATACTTCATATCATATGCACTTTACCGAAGGTGTTTCAAATCGGTAGCTTCAAACATCACCGACCTAGAATCTTTGGTACCCTCTCTAGTACCTGCCTGTGTATGCCAGCTGATCTAGGTGTCTAAAGCACTTGGCTAGCAATTGAAAAACTCCTTATGGTATGGATGATCTTACGAATTATCCTTTCATTGTTTATTATTTACCTTCTCCTTCAGGGTAGAATAATAAGAATATTCCACTGCTCCCAGTCTCTCATCCAGCCTGGTGGATTCCAAAACAAAACTTTCGTGATAAGTTTTTCTAGTAAAAATCAACAATAGAGCGTAGATATTTTTGATGCATTAGAGATGCAAAAATTTCATGCAGAAGACAGTATGAAATAGGAATTAGGCTTCCTTGCTATCTGCGGGAAGAATCTACAATGCTCGTCCGCATATAGAGGTGAAAGTTGGTTAGTGGCTAGATTGGTTCTTTTATAGTCAATACTCAATTCTTTAAGCTCAATACTCAATTTACATAGTAATGCGGAGTGAGCAATAGCGAGTGAAGGCGGGTAAGTAGCCAAGTTAATTACTTCTTTTATTACGACTCAATGGAGTTGCGGCCGGCGTACTAGAACCTTGACGCTATCTGCATATGACGGGCACAATGATGTTATATTTTGAATATGCAAACCTCTAAAGACATTTACTAGGATATTTTTTTAAAGGAAAAAATATTGTACTTATATAATGACTCCTGATTCTTAATCTGCACTGAATTAACAAAGTAAAGTTCTGTCCATTACATGACGAACATGCAGGGATGGGGAGGAGTGAACTTCACAATACACGCTCTAGCTGCACATCGATACGTACGGCCGCTTTAAAAGGATAAAGCAGACTAAAGTAGGTTTGAGTTAGCTTACGGGACTGATATTTAATATCTTCCCCAAATCATTTGGTTGTGACTTTGGTTCACTTGATAGTGATTACGGTTCGTTCTTCTTAACTCTGATGTAGTCATTGATGGTTTGTTGTAGTACTAGATAACGTATATCATGTGATTGATTAACGCCTTATAGTGTTTGAGCTATGAAGTCGTTAGACGTGTATGTTTCTTTTATTGTAGTTTGGGCATTGAAGATGATCATGATTTATTTTTACTTGTTCTTTTGTGCAATGTAAAGTATGTTTGTGAATTTGCGCCTGTTACAAAGCGAGGTGTTGAGTGATTTTGGGACAGCTTTGAAGTGGTGCCAGCATCGTGAGCTTCAACAAAGATACTTCACTAAATGCCTCTCGTGGGGTTCGTATGATCCCCCCCCCCCCACACACACACACATTTCGATGTATTTTATCAATAGTAAACATTATTGAAACAAAACAATGTTTAGATCTTTTCTTTAACTGCAATTACATAATATAAAAAATCACAAAACAAACATTCATAAACTTAGAAGAAAAACAAAAGTTGCTTTTGTAGTATAATCTTTTTGAGTAATGAATGGGGAATTTAGGTCTGAATATAATACGAATAATATACCGGAAAGAAACATGATAACCCACAAATGTGTATTCATCAAAATTTTACAAACACTTACACATTTACGAACATTTTTCGTTTTTTTTGTTTAAAATAGCCAACCCTGCTTAAAGGGAATATTTGAGTGGTGCGGGCGGGTCTTCCCCGCAAAATGAGTTTTTTTGGGGGGGAGGATTCGGTGGGCAAGTACGGTGTGGTTTGGTGAAAATGTGTCATGATGTGTTTCGGGGTTTTCATTAAGTGTTATTGGAACTGTGCATTTGGTTGATTGATTGATTGATTTTGAGTTTAACGTCCCTTTTCAGCAGCGAGGCTATATGAGACGTGGGTAAGTCTTTACTTTGACTCCAACTGTGACTTTAATCGGTTCTTATAGGTTCAGTTACTTCTTGGAACTGTAGCCCCCCATTTAGATCTGAAAATTCATAGTGACCGCTTCACCTGAATTGATGTTTAGTAACATTGTGGCCCTTGTACTTATAGTATAATTCTTAACATCGTACATTACTTTCACTGTGTTAGTAATTGTAATCGGATCACATGAATCGGTTGAAGTCACTGTTTGGCTCAAAGTAAAAATTTGCCGAGACGTGGACCTACTGATTAACGTGGAATCCGAACCACATGAGCTCCCGCCGGGAATCGAACCCGGGCCTCCAACGCCAAAGGCGCGTACGCTAACCGCTTAGCCACGGAGGAGCTCAACTGTGCATTTGGATTCCCAGTAATCGTTCAGAACGGAGCTGGTTCCGTTCCGGTTCCGCCCCGTCGATGGATTTGGGGGAGATACTAAATGCCATCCGCTTACGAAGTTTGGATCCATTTTGTTAAAATTAAGGATATAGTATACATGAAGCTGCACCAGTTCCCGAAGGAGCAGGACGCTCATACTTTTAGGGATTATTCATTGAGTATGTACGAACTTACAAAGGGGGTAACAAAGCGACTTTTATTTACTTATCGACTGATACGAAAATAAAAAAGAACGTACCTGTACTTTATATCTGCATGTGTAGTGCCCTTGTACTTTATCTATGATTATGTGTGGGGGGGGGGGATTTAACGCATATCGCATGTCTTGTGCACATGGATACTTCTTACTATTGCACTACATAGAAAATGGGCTTAAGTTTAGAGTTGCCCCTCCAGTCTGAAGTTGCCCTTGGACTTTGCAACATACAAAAAACAGTGCTTAAAGTATTAAAAATTGTTACATTTCACTTAACTTCAGTACTCCGTGTGTTTCACAAATATTTAAAAGGTTTTCTTCATTATTTTTGCGCATCCGTTACACCTGTTCGCCATATTCGCCATATTTTGCAACTACCATGCTGCTGAAACCTTCCGCAATGCTTCCGCATCCGGCAAATAGTACTAACTTCCACATATCTTTTCTCGTATTAAACATAACTCTCCCTCCGAACTTACATTCCTAAACATCAAATAAAAACTTCAAATTATCATTTCTTACCTCATTTCTCCTGTAAATTTTCCTGATTTTTATAAAAAGCGGAGGGGTAACTCTAAACTTAACCCAGAAAATGTATGGTATTTCATGTAGAAGTGGTAATAGAACACAGAAGAAACGCAGATCAGGGGGTTCTCATGTATACTATTACCAAAATTAATCCCGTGTAATCCCTTATGTATACGTAAGGACACGGCATTGTAAAGTTTACCCAACGGGGCATACTCCCGAAAAAGTAACGCACTGGATTTTTTTAATTAGATAAATTGCCTCTAAGACACTGCTATTAGTCATATTATCATCATTTGTGAATTTTACGTATAAGCATAGTATTGGTGCTTTCTCTGTTAGATGAGATTCGTTAGCACATTATTCGAGCAGACGAACCTTTAAATTTTTTATTTGGTAGGACCGTCTGCTCGAATGAACCCGATTGCATAATGCATTAACACAACAGAAGCCGAATAAGAAATTGATGGAATTGTTGATAGTAGTAGTAGAAATCACAGGTAATATGTAGTAAATTAGCCTGTGCTTACAACACATTCTATATTAACATAATAACAACTATAACAATATTCTTACTAACACTTACCTGCATGTTCTACATCGTTCTATGTATCACAGACATTAATCCATTTTGTGTAACTTGATTTAATACACAACAGTGCGTGTTAGTATTATGTCTATAATAAATCAATTTCATGCACTATTATATTTATCTTGAATGTAAATGTACAATATTTCATTGTGTTGATAATTGCTTTTTGTACAATTATTTATTTGGGACAATTGCCGTCATTTTAACCTTCCAAATGTGTTGACAATTTACGTACAACATGCGCAATGTGACCAATGTTGTCAAATACCGACCAATGTTGAGAAACATTGAACATTCTACTGCTTGAAACTTGTACACGTCCAAGAAAAGTAATACAATAATAATATAGTAGCAATAGCGTAGCCAGGAATTTTGAGGAGCTGTAACCATTGAATTGATGCCCTAAAGAAACCCAGAAAAATTCCCGGAGATATGAAATTCTCCGGGCCATATGTCCAGTCGTGCCCAGAGACGGTTGCCAATATTTCCGCAGTTGCGTCAACGCAAGCAAAAATTTGCGATAACCAGTATAGCAGTTATAATGACTTTTTCCATTTTTGCATTGCGATACTGTACGCAGAATATTGCGAAGATAAGTATGGAATGACTCCCTTATTCCGTACGAACCTTTGCAAATTTGCGGAGCGTAAGGCAACGCAGAATTTACAAAAATCATTTATAACTGCTATGCCTACTATCGCAAACTGTTGGATTTTCAGTTGTGTTAACGCAAACTGTTATGGAACATGGCCCCATGTCTTGTAAGTTCCCTATCTCCACGGAAAAATCTTCGGAAGCCACCACTAACCACACAGACTAGAATATACAGACCGTAAGTAAACTCAGCGAAAACCTGGAAACAAGGCGAACTGTAGCGCCTCTAACAGTCGACGACGGAACTAACCAGTCGATCTGTGGTCAGCAACGTGGAAAATTCGAAAATAACCGACTCTAGTGGCAAATTGTGGGAGAAAGCGTGCTATGCATAGGTGTGCATTGGCATCGTGTGCTTTTAACATATTGTCCGATAAGGATGTACGAAAATGTCAACAAAAATATCCAGGCACAATACAAGAAGATGCTTTTGTAAAATGTACCCAAAAATATGATAGTTATTTAGTACGGGTAATTGGTAATCCGATCTTCTTGCACTACACCTCGCGCTAACATGCGAAGCTGACTAAAAGAATGCGATGGACACATGCAAGGGTGCCCATCCCCCACAAAGCCGATGGCTCACTCCCCCCCAAAACTAATAATCTCTTCCCTCCTCAAAACTCAAGTCCTCTAAAAACAATTGCCCAGTGTAGCGGTAGTTTTTATAGTACTAGTAATTGTTATTTTTGTTGTTGTTTTTATTTCCTGTAGTAGTATTATAGAATGCTTGTAGTAGTAGTAGGGCCAGTAGTAATTATAAAAATGGCATTACTTTTATTAGTAGTCTTGGTAGTGTACAATACTAAATATGTTCTATAAGGATATTGAAGGGTATAAAAACTTCTACACACTGTGTATGGCACAGATATTCTTATTTTACAATTAGTAGTATTATTTTTTCTTTACAAAATATTGATATAATTCCCTTGTACATGAAAAGTAAGACGCAAGTTACAAGTTATTGAGTTTGATACCAAAAGAAAATGTTATCCTCAAAATTAGCCTACAAAAAGAAGTGATATTCAACAAAAAACATTCCTGTAAAAGAGCCAAGTACGAGTGGCCTTAAAAGGAATTGAAATCACAAAAATGGGCGCCAAGTTCTGGTGGACAACAGTTACAAACACTCACTGGCTCACTTCAAATTTAGATTTGAAACTTGGCTGTTGTCTGTATGGTTACCACTAGCTCACAATTATGTCAAACTACTTTATAATTTTCAACAGACAACATAGGCAAGTTTCAAATCTAAATTTGAAAGTGATTCCTTGAGTGTTTGTAACTGTTGTTCACCAGAACTTGGCGCCATCCTTTCATATAGCAACTTGCGCGGTACTTCATTCATAGAGTTTCTAAGCAGGGAGTAGGGGGATTCATTCTCGAGATTTGAAAAAAAAAATCGCATCGTGTTCCAATGTTATTCTGACGACAGCAAAATTACTTATTCGACATTAGAGTTAAATTCTTCCCCATTTTATTTTATTTCCCCCAATTTTTTTCTCGATGGCACAACTTGCGCCATTCATCCCTCCTGTGAGCGACCTTCTCTCTTAAAACGAACCAATCTTTCCTTTCATACGGCTACTTGCGCGGTACTTCATTCATCAAGTATCGAAGCAGGGGGTACGGGGGTTCACCCCGGAAAATTTTTGAAAATTAGCTTCTCAAAATCGTGTTTTAATGCTATTCCGACAGTAAAATTGCTAGTTCGAAAGTAGAGTAAAATCCCCCCAAAATTTTTCTCAATGGCGCAGCTTGCGCCATACATCCCCCCTGTGGGCGGCCCTGGATACATGGACAACCCATGACGTCACGCTCGAAAAGTGATTGCAGCGCCAACCCACTTACGACGAAACATTTTTCCCTACCAAACGTTTGGTTGGCTCTTTCGCCGTGCAGACGATACAAACTAATTTCAATAGAGCACCGTTGCAGGATGTATGATGTCTAATAGTCTTCCTTAGATTACATACATATATGTATATTTCCTTCGTCAGTTATATGTTATATACACGTCCATTTGTATGAGATCCTGACCGCCTATATTGTTTCATATGGAAAGTACGTCCAGATGGAACACTTATACAGAAAGTATTATAAAAAATGCGTTTTCAGTTATACGTCTGCTGTACGTTAAGCCCGAAAACTACAGGATTTACAAATGTAACATACGATTTTACGTACGCCACCTACATTCTTTTTCTGAGTGTGAGAATAGTCCAATTATAATTGATTGTTTCATAAGCAATTGTTGCCTCTAACAACGGCAGAGTCAACAATGTTGAAAATTGGCAAATACAGTTCCCTATGTATTGCTACATTCATTTTGCTTATAAGTTAGTTGGTTTTGGTTGAATTCTTTATTTATTCGCTATTTTTATGATCGTTTTTTTAAGTAGCTCTTCCCATATAGTAACATTGATGACGGTAGTGGTGCCATCCCTTGAGCTAGAAACAAAATAACCTTAGAAGTACTTATTACGGTTGGATATGCTATCGGTCAAAAAAGAAAGGAAAATAGAAAAAGAAACAAAAAAACAACTCCATGCTACCGTGCACAGCAGCACTAGTTACGTACAAGTCAGTACTGGTAATGGACACTCTAAAACTGGAGATGAATCAATGATAATGAAAATAACAGCGAAATGAAGAAAGTTAGAGGAAACTGGAGAACCTCTAGAAAACCCACAGGTATGCTGTTTGTTCACCACAAAGCTCACTTCTCACGAGCTGAGTCCAGTTGTCATATGAGCAGAACGACCTCCATTTTCAACTTTCATGAAATCTGCCTCGAAGTACTGCATACATCTTAAAAGTAATCAATATGATTCGCTTGTTCGGACTCACAATGATGTATCCTTTCGTAATGATGGAACATACAAACTTAAAGAGGCTGGGTTCTTTGAATCTAAGTTGTTACAACTCTGATCTGCGGAAAAAGCTGTCTAAAGGGAAAACAGAAAGAAGCACATTGCGTCGAAAGAAATACTCCTGATGTTTCCTTTGTTACATCAAAGAGTTGATCAGAAAGTGATTGGTTTTCTGTGTGTTGCTGGAAGTCATGTCTTCGGTACACCATTCGTAGGTCGTCACATAAGTTGGAAGGTTGCAGCCAATCAGATACACGAAACCTCTAAAGAAAACGCTCTACAAAACAAAACTTGAGGAAAACCTAAAGATACTAAGAGCAATGACAAGCTATGCAATTCCGGGAAGAAACAAAATGACCTTCAGATATCAAGGTTGTGATTCCGAAATAGAGGATAACGATGACAATCGATTTTTTGTTCAAAAATATGTTTGGTTTGTATTTTTAACAATTTCTAGTTTTGGAAAAATACGTTTTGTTTCAAGCAATTGATCTTGCACTTACACTTTACTCTTTTAGCTAATTATGCTACTACTACTACTACTACTACTACTACTAATAATAATAATAATAATAATAATAATAATAATAATAATAATAATAATAATAATAATAATAATAATAAGGCCACGGTGGCTCAGTGATAGAGCGTTCACCTCTGGTGCTTGGGGTCTCTGGTTCGATCCCAGCTCGCGTCAAGTCACCTTTGTGGTGGACAAACACCGTGTGCGTGGGTTTCCTCGGGGTTCTCCCGTTTCCTCCGAATTTGTTCATTCCACCATTTCATTCACTTTCCATCATCACCGTCTCCTTTAGCCTAACCGGCGTATTCGTGGGACGTAAAACTCAAAGATTTCATTTCATTTTTTTTTATTTATTTTTTATTTATTTAACAATCACCAGATACAGCTCAGAGGCCATTTTACACTGGATATCCAACAACAACAACAACAACAATGGAAAGGATTTGGGAAGGTATCGGCCAGGGCCTGTTTTTAGTAGGTACCATCCCGGCATTTGCCTGGTAGGACTGAGGGAAACCCTGGAAAACCTCAGTCAGGATGGTCGGCAGCGGGATTCGAACCCACGACCTCCCGAATGCGAAGCCAACACTCTACCACTTGAGCTACTTCGCTCTACTACTACTACTACTACTACTACTACTACTACTGCTAATACTAATATTACTACTAGTACTACTACTACTACTACTACTACTACTACTACTACTAATAATAATAATAATAATAATAATAATAATAATAATAATAATAATAATAATAATAATAATAATAATAATGTGAGAAGCTAATTTGATCAAGTATCTTAATATCCTACTTGACCGATTTACTTGAAAATTGCAACGTATCTTCAGTAAAACCTTTCGAGTACTTCATAATGATTGGCAGCACATGTTACTTCTTTATTTTTTTCCCCAAAGTGACAACATCAGGAAGTAACTACACTATCTCTATGGCCTTATGGCCTATGAAACCCGAAGGTTCAATGCTTCGTTCACTAAAGCTCTCCATTGGTTTCTATCCTTAGCCAACTGGATCTAGTTTCGGTAAATATTTAGCAGAAGTAAAAAAATACAAAATTTCAGTAGCGGTTCGTGGTCTGTAGAAGCACCGGTTGCAATCTTGCAATATCAAAGGTATATAGTTACGCGCAAGTGTTCCTCTCCCCCAGAATTCTTGAGTCTTATCCAAAAAATATTCAGAAAATATGAAGAGGAATGTCTTTTAAGCTTTCAAACAACCACTTATCAATGCAAGTTTATACACTATTTATATACAAAACTTCTACGAAAATAATTTTAAAAAAAATAACATTTCCAGGAATTTAGACTAAAGAAGACAGATGAGTATTGAAAGTAAACGATTTGAGATTAATTTTTATGCTCTCCGCCGGAAGTCGAACACCGAATCATGTGCGCGAACGACACAGAGCTAAGAATTAGACCAGTGGTAAGACATTTTCTTCTTTGAGACTCGATCGCTCCCCCGCCCCCTCTCTCCAGAATAGGATATTTTTTATTTTAAAAATAAAATCTATCCCAAGAATTTTTACTTTTGTATTATAAATGTAAAATAAAATCTATTGACTTCGAACGACCACCCTTTCCCAAACATTCAGCCTGGATCCGCCCCTGCTACCACCAGACTCGTATTTGTAATTTTGCGAGTTTCTGTTTGGTGAATAACTTCTTTCTTCCAAGCGTTTATATCTCACTCAACCTATCAATTGAGTCAAGCGCTGCCAAGCGGAGGAATTCGTAACTACTACAGAAGCTGACTGTTGTATACCAGTTGAAAACGAAGTAGCAACTGGAAGAGAGGTATACGCAAGAATAAATCCACTTCCTCATGTTAAGAGATAGGAAGCCATATGCTCAATGTTACTGCTTCCAGTTGCAACGCTCTCTGCCACTGGATTTGTAAATCACTCTCTTTCAGTTTTTTAAATTTATTTTTTTTAGAAATTCATCAATACTGTTTTGCGCTCAAGAGCAAAGGTTTATTTTTTACTGATACACTACTTCAATACTTTTAAATATCTTTAGTATTAAAAAACATATCCGGTTGCACAACCATGCAACATATAGTACCAGCCGCCACTGCAAAATTTACAGTGAGAAATGGAATATGCAAGTACTTAGACCTAACATAACCTAACCAAATCCAACTAAAACTAACCTAATATTAATAGAAATGAGTCAAATTCTATCATTTTTATGGAAATTATGCTGGACTCCTATACTAATATAATCTAACACAAACTAACGTAACCTAACCGAAACTAACATAACCTAAGCTAAACTAACCTATTGTGAACAGAAACTGCCGAAATTGTAACATTTTTTTAGAAAAAATAGCTGACCCCTTCTGCTAAACATTGTCCCAGTTTCTGCTTTGTACTTCTATTTCTATGAGAACCATCTTAACATTGGCGTTTAGGTCAGCGTTTCTCAAAGTGTGTTCTGCTGAATCCAGGGGTTCCATATAAACCAACCTCAAGAAAGCGAATAAGTGTCTATCTCATCCACGATTTGGTTTGAATTTTGAGTTCTTCGGAATTAGTTTTTGGAAGTTTGAACAGGAATTATATATATGAATTTTTGGAAAAAATAAAATAAAAAATAACAAAAGCTCCATTCCAACACTATCAAGTCAAGAGCACTAAATGCAAAGCTCTTCAAAATTCTTTGTGACGACAAGGGAAGCCTTCATCAATCCCTCCTTCTCCACACAGAAATCAGATGGCTTTCTCGTGGAAAAGCTTTAAGCAGGCTCTTCGAACTAAGAGATGAGGTAAATCACCACTTCGAGCTGGAACAACGTTTAAGTGATGAACAGTGACTGTTTAGGCTTGCCTATCTAGCTGACATATATGAGAAAATTAATGAGGTCAATCTGTCCCTTCAAGGAAAGAACGCAAATGTATTTACAGAAGAGGACAAAATCACGGCTTTTAAGAGGAAGGTACAGTTCTGGAGCTGAAGTATCACTGAATGTGAAATATCACTGTGTGTTTGCTGCATTGAAAGATTTCCTTCAGGAGAACGAAGGGAATCTCGGAGAATTCGATGACATTAATAAAGAATTTATTGAACATTTGGAGAATTTGCAGCCCACTATAAATCAGTATTTTCCAGAAAAGGAAAGTGAATATTATCAACATCAGTGGGTCAAAAATCCATCTGACATTCAAGGAAAGCCTCCTCGCTTCATCGTTGACGAATACGAGAAGGTAATAGATTTGACATCCGATTCATCCCTTCAACTTCAGTTTAAAAAGCTGCTGTTGATAGACTTCTAGTGTCAGTTGAGAAAAGAATACTTGGGGCATCGAAGAAAGCTATTGGTGCTACTTCCTTTTGTAAATACCAATTTATGTGAAACTGGATTTTTTGGGTACTTGTGCACCAAAAGCAAATACCGAAACAGAGTGGATGCGGAACCAGAAATGAGACTGCAGATTTCTGCCATACGATCTGATATTAAAAAAAAAACTCCGCAGACACAAAAAACAACTCCACTCCTCCCTCTGAAGTCTCAGCACATATGGTATGTTTTGTATGAAAAATGATTCTCATGTCGCATTAAGTTTCATGTCACATTTCAGAAACTAGGTTTTTATAAATACTTCAAAATATTAAATTACTGTAAATAAGATCATTTTTACAGTAATTTAATATTTTGAAGTGTTTATGAAAACCGAATTTCCCGTGTGCACATAAAATTACAGTGATTTATTAGTTTTGAAGTGTTTATGAAAATTAGTGCTGTCGAATTTTTGTGACATTTGCGGTTTTCAAAACCGAAAACGCAAAAGCGGCTTTCAAAATCAACATTTCGGTTTTATGAAATTTCACTTTTTTCAAAAACCGGTTTTCGGTTTTTTCAAAAAAAGATTTCGACAGCACTAATGAAAATCTAGATTTTTATTTGCATATAAAACAGTTTATAAGTGATCATATTTACAGTAATTTAAATTTATTGCATTTTAAAATAATAGTGTGATGCTAACTTACATAATAATACCAAATCTTAAAAAAAAAAAAAAAAAAACTTTTCTCTTCAATGATACTGCATAATAAATGGCATTACTATATTATAAATTGTCGAATAATTTAATATTTTTTTCGCTGGTTCAGCTCATTTATTTTGGACGTGAAAGGGTTCCATGAATGAAAAGGTTTTAGAAACGCTGGTCTAGGTCTTTCTAATGGCCTTTTTCTGAATGGGTTTCCAGTTAAAAAAAAAAAAAAAATTGAAGTGTGGATATCCTGGACACATTCAAACTGAGCGGTACGATCTTTCAGTTCTTCCCAGTAGAGGTGCCAGCAGTGATTGCTAAATGAAAAAGTGAGGATCTGGTGGCGAAAAGGCGAAGTGCTCGGACAAGGGGGAGGGCACAGGAACCTTAAGAATGAAGTCCCTTCTTGTTTCATTGTGGCTACATGTTCTGCCCATCTGACCATGTTCTGCTTGACTTAATCACTCTAACAATGTTAGATAAATGGTATAAATTATGCAGTTTATATCAGGAACAGTGCAGTGAAATTGAAGACATGAACGCTGAAATGTTACTTCGAGATAATTTAAGCAAAAAAAATCAGGATACTTCAATGTATCTTTCGCAAATTTTCAACATTTATCTGTTGAGTTACGTATTTGTTGAAGGTCTTGTTTCACAAGCAAAACCTGAAATGACGCTCCTATGCGTTTGATTAATTTGTAAAGTACGAAAATCAGCGTTTCGTGAAGAATTATATATTTTGTAAAAAATAAAATACAACTTCCTAAATCCTTCCTTTCCTTACGAGTATAAATCTTGGGAAATGTGTTCATACTTAAGTTAAAAGCTACTTTAAGCTGTATTATAAAACGTTTGTTCAACGGCGGTTCGTCTTTTCAATGTCCAATCAACAGAAAACCCGATTACATATTGATTTCCGTGCTGGAATCATACAGGAGAGCATTTAATTTTGACGAGCTAAGAGACTATGAGATTGAAGAGGAAATCAGTCAAATTATTAACTTTCCTGTTTATTTCAAAGAGTTGAGATGATTTTAGTTTAGCGTCCCTTTCAGCAACGAGACTATATGAGACGTGGACCTACTGATTAACGTGGAATACATGAACCACATGAGCTCCCACCGGGAATCGAACCCGGGTCTCCCACGCCAAAGGCGCGAACGCTAACCGTTTAGCCACAAGGGAGCCTATTAAATCAATAAGAATAATACATGAGTCAGATATTCAAAACCGTTTAACTTCTGTACGCTGTATGTGGCTTCTGTTTTGCATATTTCCTGTTACCCTGTTAAATGGTTGTAAATTTCAAGGAGGAGATCCACTAATTCCCTCACCCCGTTGGTGGGAAAGGGAAATGGAAGTAAGTAAAGGGAGAGGATATCCACAAAACTAAATAAGGTAAAAGTACAACGATCGAAGTGTTGAAACCGCTTCAAAATTCTCCGTTACGTCGGCCACAGATCAGCTCTTGTGTTACGAGATCAAAACATTGAATGTATTCTGTGATTCTAAGAAGAAAAAGAGGATGTGTCGAGAAAGAAAAAGCTAAAGAATTCGTGCACAACTACTATCATTCATTTTTACTTAACAATACAGGCCGTGTTGTTAACGTTAATGTCCGTGCGTTCACCACTAATTTTATTTCAGGAAATAAGTGATACATATTCATCCATCATCTTTACGTATGAGTCAGATGGAGAAATTGCGTTCCCTGCCCGCGGCTGTCGTTGCTTTCTTGTGAAACGTCAGGAGACGGAGCACAGCTGAGAATCCTGTTCTCCAAGTGATGCAATGGACCGGTGACTGTGTTGACGTCATTGGTCACAGAACGTGACCCTGAGGCCACTGCAGTGAGGGTATTTCTGGAGCGAGAATAGGTGGCGCCACTGAGAGCCAGGTGTGCACAAGTGTTGCCAACTATCCAAATATAACACTATGATTGCCTGCAACATTAAAGGCCGTTTTTGTAAAATGTTGCGTCGAGATGAATCTGTTTTATTTTAGTGTTGATGAATTTGAGACCTAGCCTAAGTACAGTAGAAATAATTTTACAATGGAAACTCAAACAGTGGCGGCTAATTTAACGTACAGTCCTTGGCCATATTATTAGATGCACCTTGACTTTAAAAAAAAAGTCCAGAAAAAATAATGAAATCTTTGAGTTTTACGTCCCACGATTATGCCGGTTAGGCTAAAGGGGACGGTGATGATGAGAGATGAATGAAATAGTGGAATGAAGAAAGTGGGAGGTAACGGGAGAACCCCGAGAAAACCCACGCACATGGTGTTTGTCCGCCACAAAGTTCACTTGGCGGGAGCAGGGTTTGAACCCGGAACCCCAAACACCAGAGGTGAACGCTCTACCACTGAGCCACCGCAGCCCCAAAAAGTCCAGAAGTTGAGGATATATTAACCAGGGTGCCGCGGTAGCTCAGTGGCAGAGCGTTCACCTCTGGTGTTTGGGGTTCCGGGTTCAAACCCTGCTCCCGCCAAGTGAACTTTGTGGCGGACAAACACCATGTGCGTGGGTTTTCTCGGGGTTCTCCCGTTACCTCCCACTTTCTTCATTCCACTATTTCATTCATCTCTCATCATCACCGTCCCCTTTAGCCTAACCGGCATAATCGTGGGACGTAAAACTCAAAAATTTCATTTCATTTTCATTTTTTATATTAACCAGCGACGTAAATACGCTAGTTGTCGCCCGGGGTAAGAACTCGATTTATCACCCCCCCCTGACCAACCAAATCAAAACGTTCCCCCAAATATTTGTCCAATTTTGCGCCCTCTCAATCCGGTCCCAGGGCACAAGCCCCGTTTATTCCCCTAGGTTTGTCACTGATTTTATCTAGCTTTTTCTTATATTCTTTTATTTTTTTTTTTTTTTATTATTACATGAAATATTACACTGATTACATGGTAACATTAATTACAACTAGTTAAAATACTGTGTTTCTTACTAGATACAACTAGAATATTTGTTTAATATCTGGTGGAGTAGCCTTTGGACTTGTGTGAGTGCTTCGATTTGTCTTGGCATACTATCAATGTATGCTTGTACTATGTCCTGCATATAAGGAAGGTGATATCACACATGGGTGACTTTTGAATTAGGCCAATTTTTGTCGTAATTTCTTGGTTTACCACTTCTCTTTTCAGTACTTCCCAAGCATAATTTTCTAAGGGATTCATATCGGGAGAATTATTCGGCCATGGCAAGAGAGGGACATTTTCACTGTCTGTAGAGACTAGTGTTGGGCACAAAAACCGGTATTTCGATTTTCTTCAAAACCGGTTTCGGTTTTTTCCAAAATTTGTTCTATTTCTGACCAGAATTGTGTTTCGTTGTTCTCCGGAAGCCGAATCTGTTTCAACAGAAATAGTTTTGTTTTTCCAAAAATTTTCACCGAAACCAGTTTCAGTGAAGAACCAAACCGGTTTCTGGGGGAAACCGAAACCGGTTTCGATGAGAAACCGAAAACCGAACCGGTTTTGGAGAAACCGAAATGTCAGTTTTTCGGTTTTCGGTTTTTCTAGAAACCGGTTTCCGGTTTTTATAAAAAAAAACTGTTTTGCCCATTCCTAGTATAAACTGTTTAATCGATTTGCTGTTTTGCAGTATGAAATGATGATCCATCCCATACGAAAAGAAACGGTTCTCCATTTGGCAACCCTTCTTTTGCTTGAAGAAGCAACCTTCTTCTGGGCACTACTTCGTACTATTCTTTCCTCATTGTTGTTTGAACAACTTACAGATGTCCGCTACCTTTGGCACTAATGACAAACAAAATAATGTTTTTTCGGTTGCTTTACAGTACGTACAAGATAATTAATATTGTATTTTTCACCCGGACTTCGTCTCAGAAACTCAGATTTATTACCTATGATTTCAAATGTGCACTTCTCACTAGAGCAAACAGATCTCCAAAAATTCAAATCTTTATCTTTGTGGGCTTTTCTCCAAATAAAGCGTTTGTGAAGCGTGGTAGGGGTTAATTTTGGCTCCTCAGCAGATATGCGTGCCTTCAGGTTCATATCAAAGAGACGACGCTTTACTGTTCTTTCAGAGGTTCGAACACCACTGTTTTGAAGTTTGTTTCAGTTTCTTTGCACTAACAGATCTATTCCTGAGACAAATGTTTCTCAAGTAGCGTAAAGATCTTGGGATAAAAATTGTTTTGCATCAATATTTGTCCTTCCTTCGAGGTTCACACGGTTCATCACAGTGACGACAGTAGAGGATGGACAAGGGGGCGATTGCCCCCAACAGCATCGACTGCCCCCCCAAACCAGATACATAACCAGGATTATTTCATTAGAGGCATATTTTCTTGTTAGAGATCCTATTGAAAGTAATTCTATACATATCTATCTATGTATGTAGGCCTAAGTGTGATGGAAACTAAAGTGGCAGCTGGTTTACAATGTGCTCAAAAGACGAATGATTATTTTTTTTCTGAATACATAATGTCGTTAGGAAACTACATGGCAGCGTTGTTAATGAAATATGAACACAATCTCCTGAGTCGTTTACGAACAAAAATGAAATATTTCCGTATGAAATACATCCCACGATTAGGCCTTTTAGTTTAGGCTAATGGAGACGGATTATTTAGGCAAGTGAATGATGACGTAAGAATTGGTGGAATGAGAAAGTGGGTGGAAACGAGAATACCTCGAGAACATCCACGGATCGTTTACGAAGAAGTTAGCTCGGTCAGAACTCATCTTCATTAGTAAGACACCCCTTCTAGATCAACAACTTGTAGAATAATTATAAGGCTGTTGATAAAATATTGATTAATAAAATATAAATAAAATCATCAGAACCATTTTACAGAAAATCGTAAAGGTTTATTTTTAGACTTCAGTAAAATACCCTTCCTTTAGGGAGTAGGAAGAAAATTCGACTCTCATCTCCCACGAGTCTTGTTGAAAACCTCGTTCAACCTCAATTTGGTTTGAATAGGCTGAATAATGGCCTGTATAGGCGATGGGACTAACGGACGGATGAACAGATGGACAGACATACATACATTAGGACTAATGGACAGATGAACAGATGTGCAGATATACATACATTGGGACTAATGGATGGATGAACAGATGTGCAGATATACATACATTGGGACTAATGGATGGATGAACAGATGAACAGATATACAAACACTGGGACTAATGGACGGATAAACAGGTGGGCAGACATGCATACATTGGGACTAATGGACGGATGAATAGATGGACATACATACATAGGGACTAATGGACAGATGAACAGATGTGCAGATATACATACATTGGAACTAATGGACGGACAAACAGGTGAACAGATATACATATATTGGGACTAATGAACGAATGAACAGATGAGCAGACATACACACATTAGGACTAATGGACGGATGAACAGATGGGCACACATTGGGACTAATGGACGGATTAACAGATAGACAGACACATACATTGGGACTAATGAACGGATGAACAGATGGGCAGACACATACATTGGGACTAATGGACAGATGAACAGATGGGCAGATATACATATATTAGGACTAATGGATAAACAGATGGCAGACATATATACATTGATACTAATGGAGGTATGAACAGATGGGCAGACATACATACATACATACATAGGGACTAATGGACAGATGAACAGATGTGCAGATATACATACATTAGGACTAATGGACGGACAAACAGATGGACATACATACATACATTCATTGGGACTAATGGACAGATGAACAGATGTGCAGATATACATACATTAGGACTAATGGATGGATGAACAGATAAACAGATATACAAACACTGGGACTAATGGACGAATGAACAGATGGGCAGATATACATGCATTGGGACTAATGTACGAACCAATTGGGACTAATGGACAGACAAACAGATGAGCAGACATACATTGAGATTAATGGACGGACGAACAGATGGGCAGACACACCCTTTCGATTTGTAACGTCATGAAACCTGTGATCCGTTAAAATCTCGTTACCATACTTTCTTCTTTCCTATGATCGTTTGAATTTTTAATCTTGAAGGACATGTTTAACCTGGGTCTCCCCCTGCCTCCATTGGCGTCTCACGTGTATTTCTCGCACTGCATCTCGCTCGTAGTATCCTATTTATTTAATTAATTATTTATTCTCGAAATACGAATCTCTTATGGTAAGACGCTATAACATAATGGCGCCTAAACAAGTACCTACAATTTAATCTTTTGACATCCAATTATGAAAAAAATCTGTTTGTGTTTTATTAAATTCAACGAATTTCTCAAAATATCATGTGATTAAATTTTCACTCGACTTCTGCACTTGTAGTGTTGATAAATAGTGTTAATGATTAATTTAAAAGAAAGGAAAAATACTCGTTAATAAATTTTGTGATACAGCAGGGCTCTAATATTACGAAATGGCGTCACACAAAGAACTAAGATAACATTTTAATTTGATGTGTTGAAGGTCTATTAGAGGTCACTGCTATTTAAGATATCAGGTGTCATGGCGGGAAGAATTATGAGGATTTTGGCTCGAGATCAAAGAAATTACAAAATTATAATTTTTATGGCGGAATAGGGAAGAAAGTTTTATATTAAAAAAAGACAAAGCACAAGTGTGTGTTAAATAATTAAATATTGTCTATTCGGATCTTGCTTGTTTCTCATTTTATGGTACGTGGTAAAGTACAATATTAACATTAAGAATGTTACAATGATCAAGAAACTGAAACGCTTGTTAACAAATAGTTTCTATATGCCTCACTGTTTGGAGTAAGCGGTGCCCATCCGTCAAGTGCTTGGACATAATCTTCCAAATTTACCATTCTACTGTCCCCCCCCCCCGTTCCCCCTACGAAACATGTAATGGAAGAGCCCGAGGTTGGTTATGACAAACCAGTATAACTTGGTTTGTAGACTAAATTTTATTTAATTTCGAATAAATAAGACTTGTGACTATGTACGTATCTGAATAGGCTTTTGGCTACATATCTTAATAGACTTTTGGCTAAGAATCTTAATAGACTTTTGGCTAAGTATCTGAATAGGCTTTTGGCTATGTATCTGAATATCCGCTTCGATTGTGTCATTTTCAATGAAAAATTGCCCCTTCCCCTCAAAAAAATCTCATGGGCGCAACCTTAAGGATAAGACGTAGTGTCAACGCAGAATTCAGGACCTGCAAGAAAGGTGACTGTAGACAACCCAAAGACGACAGACTATACTTCGAATGTTAACCTGCGTTCATTGTGATTATAGAACCCGGGTTCGATTCTCTGCGGGAGCTTATGTCGTAGATCCCTCGTTAAGCTGTAGATCCACGTCTCACATAGCCTTGCTGCTGAAACGAATGCTAAACTGAAATCATTGTACTGTAATAAATACAGATATGTTGTGTACAAGAATATTGCAAGAGTTTTGACGCATGCTTGTAGTATAAAAACTATAAATTGATAACGTGATTGTAGAACACAATGAAGTTAATTTATCAACATTTAAAGATATGCAATTCATTACATCATATACTCCAATAAATGTTGTTATATCACATTCTTGGTAGGCCTCTGGTAACGGAAGATTTCTAATCATTTCTAGGTGAACTTAAGAAAAAGTTAAGGCATCAAAAACAAGACGAGAAAACCTTTCCTAGAATGGAGACAGAACATCATCTCGAATTGGGACGAGACAAGAGTTCTAAAAAATTTTCGTGGTGACACTAGAAAAATTCAATTCTCGTCTTGCCTAATTTTGTGAATAACACTAGTTGCATCGGAAAACTAAACATTTCCCTTTGAAATCCATTCAACATTCTCAGCTAGCAAACAAACGGACCCAACGTGCGTAGACTATTCATTTGCGCTCTCGGTTCCAATTGAGAGTCCCCACTTAAAATCTGAACATCAGCAGATTATGAGTGTCTACAGTGGCCGCAGGGAGTCGTGAAGCTTGACTTAGATGTATTAATTTTAGCGTCCAATAGAACGCGAAAGTGTTTCCCGGTCGTCAATCCCCACCCATGAAATTCTGCCAATATCGTCTCTCGCGTTATACGGAGAACATCTCCCGGGGGTTGGTCTACAGCAGCGTTTCCCAACCTTTCTCAACTTGCGGCACACTGCAGGTGTAACTTGAATTCTCGCGACACACTCGTATAGATTATTATTATTATTATTATTATTATTATTATTATTATTATTATTATTATTATTATTATTAGTAGTAGTAGTAGTAGTAGTAGTAGTAGTAGTAGTAGTAGTAGTAAATATAAAATACCGTGGTAATTTTTTTCTGTGATTACTGATATCCTTTTCAGAGAGAAGAAAGCTCGATTACTGGTTTTCCCCCGTGGTAAATAATTATGCTTACTTTTCATTCTAATTTAAAAATAGAAAACAATTACAATGAAATATAGGACTCAGGTTTTTATTTTTCAAAAACTGTATCCAACATTTTACTAAAAACGAAGATCACTAAATAAGATCAAATCTCTTTTACTTTTAAAACACAAATGTAGGTCCTTTGTATGCATGTTTGCTTTGCAAAAGGATTGAATGATATTTTAAAATTTCAAGTTACGAAATAATCTACAACAATAAAAAAGCGATAATGGTCATAACAATGATAACAAATACTTTTTTCAACATTAAAAATGTACAGAAAAGTAACACAGCATGAAACATAAAATTGTACATTTATAGTAGAGTTTCATAATAATATGAAATACAAATATACATTTTTTTCCCAATGTCTTGCAATTTGACTGCTATAGAATTAACAATTTTGTTTCGATCTCCTCGCGGCACACCAGCGGCTCATTCGCGGCACACCAGTGTGCCGCGGCACACCGGTTGGGAAACGCTGGTCTACAGTGTTGTCTGATTACAGCAAAGTTTCGTTTTGTTGTTATTGTTGTTTTCGTTGTTTCATAGTTTTGCTATTATTATTGAAACCGTTTAAGTCGAATAAGTCTTCGTATTGTCTTATAGTTCTTTAAGCGTTTATTTATTATTTTTTTTTTGGTCATTCGCTTTGTCTTCTAATTTTGGCAACATTGTCGGTACTTAGACCTGAGAATTGCTGTTTTACGTTTTCTCAATTGTGAGTTCGGAAGGTAGCTCCACGAATTGTACTGTACCAAATTTTTCCGATACATCACACGCGAGGCAAAGCAGTTTTGTGATTGGTGTAGAGCCCAAGCTTCACGAGTCATCGCGATTACTGTAGCAGCTGATCATCTTTGTTTTGTAACTCACTGATTTACATCAAGAACAATTATTTTCTGAATGTTACTGATTTCTTCTTTGTGAAACTTAAATAATGAGATTATAATTTTAGTATTTATAAATTAAATATAAGTAAATTAAGTTTGTCTAATGTAACTGCAGGCATATACGCCAGTACAGCTAATACGCCAAGTGGTCAGTACTGGGTAGTTTCCAATGAAATTTGCTAAAATGCGTCTCCAATATGTGTCACAGTCTTAGATAAGTCCGATTTGACGAATACTCCGGGAGACAGCACTGAAACCGCCACACCGTGCAGTGTTGTTTGCTTCGGGACGGTTCCCTGGAAGGATGTTATTATTTCAATAAGGTAAGAATCCGTTATTAGTACCGTGCTAACTTAGAACATTGCCGATTGTTTACAGCAATGTACGCCTTATTTCATGCCCGTCTAGGAACACTTTGTTCTGTAAGTGTAATTTTAGTATTTGTGATTCCATGGCTACTGAATCAATACCATGCATGGTTCAGCGAAATATGCCAGGGCTTGTGCAGGACTGACTGCAGAAGACAAAGATGTTTTCATTTGTTGGACATGTTCCATGTAATAATGGTGTAGTTTTATTATTATTATTATTATTATTATTATTATTATTATTATTATTATTATTATTATTATTATTATTATAAGTCACAGTACAGTGTCACTGTTTGTTTATCTTCTTATGGACGAAAACTTTTCAGTTTGGAACTTCAGGTCAACTTCGGAGATTATTATCGATTTCACATTTTATCTTCTTCTTTCACTTTGGTTATTCATTTTTTTTTTTTTTTTTTTTTTTTTTGCTTCAGCCATTTTGGGTAGTAATATTTGTGTTCGTATAATACAGACGATGTAAGCAGTTGCAAGACGTATTACAGGTTTCTAGTAGTATCCTAGACTTGGCGTAATTACCTAGATGTGTTGGTAAATACGCCACTTTGTAACACTTTTTGTCTTTTACTTTAGGCACAAAATAGAAGCGAGTCGCATCATTGGCACATTTTTTTCTACAGGCTGAAAAGTCTACTCTGTAACGCACATGACTTGTTCTTTATGTTTCATGAAAATTAAGGCCAGAAAAAATCCAACACCCTTAACATGGCGTATTTACCTGCGCCTATCGTATAACAAAAATATCTTTTGGTAAAGCGTGGGATATTAACCAGACTTGAAGAAGGGAACAGTAAAATGAAACCATTAAAATCTCTGATCATTTCAAAGGAAGAATAATAGTACTGCTTCATATAAATCAATTAGCTAGAAAACAAAGGTAACGGTATTCAATAATGCTTCTCCCCAATACTTCTCTTCCTTTATTTAACGTTTAACCGTCCAAGCCGGTTCAACGTACACATGTACGGACTCTCATAGTCCTTCTAGAGGTGGTTCGACGTATACGTATATGTTCCGTGTAGAAGTGACGAAAGATGCATATTCTGCCATGTCTTGTTTTCCCATATGAACGAAAACCCATGTCACTCAAGAATACACTGCAATGTGCTGCCATCTGTTGGTGTTTCGTCTTGTTACATGAAATGTTCAATTTTATGACACTATGCGAAAAGTTGCTGTTTTGGTGATTTAAAATAACCGCCCCTGGCAGCGACTAATGGGTATTTAACTCCCTCTGCTCGAGAGGAAGGCATCATTGCCGAGGACTGAAATTTCTATATTCACGATCAGTCCATTTAATCACATTTTGTAAGCAGGGGCGTCATTTGGGGTGAGAAGGTTCAACTACCCCCATCCCCGATTTTGAGAAACAGAAACTTTTTAAAATAAATTGTGTACTAATATAACTAATTTTAAAAACCCGTCAAATTACTATGTTAACAGGCAATCTCTCCCACCCCCGGTAAAACGTGAAGTGACCCATCTGCTTGTATGTATCGACTGCCCTGCTTTCGTATTGTTTGTGTTATTAAGATACGAAAAATAAGAAGAAAAAATAGTGAAGGTCCTTAACATGTATTACTAAAATAAGTGTAACCATCAGTAGTTCAAGTCTCTGTTCGGGCGGCCATTTATTTGTAATCAATTGAAGTTCGTGGTCCAGGTTCGGGCTGTCATTTATTTGTAACCGCCTGGATAATTTGGTCGCTGTCCTCGGCTCGTGGTATTACCAATAAGTATATTCCTGATACCTTAACTTACCTGGACAGGACGACGAAGACCTCTCCAAAGAAAGGTTACAAACTGTTTCCCACAAAGCTCGTCGGTCTCAATAATGAGATGAGCATTAGGCGCCGAGAGGTTCGGGTGTCTCGTCTCGAAAACCTCACGGACGATCAGACGGTCATCCAGACCATAACACACACAAACATCACTCATACAAACAACGAAAACACACTGTATAAATTGACACTATACTTATTTATTAGAACACTATTTTGAAAAAAAAAATAACGAAGAGAAATGAATACAACACTGGACTCTAATAAATTTTGCTGCTGAAATTACGTTTTGCCCTTTACGGGAAATATAGCCCTTTCTATGTAGATATGATTATAATTTAGGTATCACTATAAATACTTTGCTCACACCATGAACACACTTGGGGGATTCGCACTGGGGAAAAGTTGTCTGGATCGTCCCACGATGAACCCAGTTGTTACGCTGAACAGTCCTGCAGCGTAAAAGTAAATCTTGAGTAAATAAACGAAAAGAAGGTCTTCGCAGTTGAATTCTGATATTGGAGGGCGCGTATATAACGTTTGAAACGCACAAGGTCTGAGGACCTAGGATTTCACTGATTGGGGCTAGCCGTAAGAAATCGTCCTTCACCGGCTAAATAGCTTGTGCCCCTTAACACAACTTATGTTTGAAGTTCAACGCGAGATGCGTGGTTGCATCTTCCAGACCTGTAGTCAAACTCCTCGAGCGTCCAAGCTCAAGCTACGGATTGCAATGGTCAACAGAAAAGTGTTGGCAGTTCATTTCAAAAATTACTTAGTTAACTCACCTGTATGCACATACAAACAGAATATAGAAAACAATTTCTGTTAATTTTAGTCAACTGCCCATAATGCACTAGACACGGCGATAACACTGGCGTGAGAAAGTACAGATAACGGGCTACGAAACAACACAGTTGGTGCCACTTTGGTTACTGAAACATCTGGTCAGTCCGTATTTCTCCAATCTATTATAATGTTTCCATAAGCGATTAAAGAAAACACTTAATTCAGTTCCCATTGACTATAGAATATATACTATGCATATAATGAGTCAGGGAGAAACACTGAAATGGTTAGTCACTAACTGAAATGTTCTCAGCGAAAGCAACGTTTAAATATATATATGAAAAAACGATGAAAGACTTCTTTGTCCAATTGTGTGGGAAAGAAGCAATTCCCACCAAAGAAAGAACTTATGTGCGTTGCAGAATAAAGTATAAATCGAAAATAATGATCACAGTCTTTACGAAATATACAGAGTGTCCACAAAAAATCCTTCTATAACCTGGTAGCGGTTATATATGGCGTCTGAAACGTGGAACGACCTGTCGAGTGCATACGTAGACAGGTTGAGAACCCTTGGTCGTCTGACGAAGTATGAATAAAATTAGGTCTTTCACCTGAAAATTTAAAATAAGTTAGTTGGCAACACTGTCATATGGTGTGAGACTTACGTGCATAGACGATGAATGGTTTTTCACCTGAGGAAGGGCTATTTAAAATAGTTAAAGAACTTGTTCACTCACTACAACATGATGAGGTTCCTGCATGAGCAATGTCCAATCCAAATGTTCCATAAAGTAATAAGATCCTCTTGAACAGTTGGTGCAGTTGGGTTTCCTTATCTTCCGTTTCTTCACATGTTGAAACCATGCTGTCTTCCTGTGTTGAGTATCCTCCATTCCTCCATGGTTCTCCAACGAGGAGTTGATAAGGGGCGAAGGGGATTTTTTTTTTTTTTTTTTTAAACACTGGTGTGAGAAACGAGGTATGGTTATAACACCTGTATGATATTTTTTTTTTTTTTTTAAGTTCGCAGAAAGCGTTTATAGGGCTATTAAAATTCTTTTTTTTTTTTTTTTAACACTAATAAATTCTTTTCGCAAAATGTTTAAGTGTTCCGTTTCGATCACTTTATTTTGTGTAATATGAAATAAATATACACACACGATAACTATTCATGAAAACATCGACTTGAAGAATTATCAAATATCTCAATAAAAATTAGTAAATATACTGATATCTGTATTTAAAATATCAAAATGTGAATGAATAAACAAAACATGTTAAAGGTACTAAAATATTAAAATTATTGTTAAAGTTTCGATATCACTATAATATATTTGAAAAATATGAAAATCATTGAAAAAGTAAAATGAATGGAAATGTAAACACATGATAAACGGACAATATATAAACAAAATAAGATTTTCACCTGTATGTCCTTTTTTTTTTTTTTTTTTTTTTACTGTGCCTCGTGTTGTTTGGCAGAAAAGAACGAAAAATCGTTTTTCAAAAAAAATAAAAAAAAATAAACAAGTGTCAAAATTGACGTTCATAGTAATTCCAAGAAATAAGCATGATTCTGCATATCAAAGAAAAGATCGTGATTTCGTTGACATGTATGAAGAAAATTTGGCACGCCATAAGATCAAATGCCATCTGCTCGTCGTGAAAATCGAGACTTTAATTCAGTAATGCTCAATACAACAAATGGTTTCGTTCTGAAACAAAGTTATTATTAGCTTAGGCCTAGAATAATGGTCGTTGTTCACTTCCATAAACGTAAACATTGTAGGGTTACCAGAATAGGTGGGTATTATCTGCAAAAAATTTATTAATTAAAGTGTTGAAAACTATTCAATATTGATCCAAGTTTTTCAAAGGTCTGAATCAAGGAAGTTGACTCGCTAGTCCAAACATTCCTGAAAATAAATGGTCATTACGTCATGAATTGACCAAAAGCATAGGTGGGAAAAATGTGTAATACTACACGTACTTACACACAAAATATGCCATCGACACCTGCGAGGCAAAAAAACTAGAAACGTGGAAAGGCCTGCGACCATAGGCATTTACAAAATGTTTCTGTACAAAACTGAAATATAAACATTAATATTCAGTAAACTACGCGTATGTTCCCTGGAACATAACATACGTCTTCCACCTAGAAAAGATGTGTAAACACACAAAATACAAATGCTCTCATAGCATCGTAAAATATGTCTCTAAAAGACAAAATACATGAGACCTATTAAAAGAAAAACATGGGATACAAACAAAAATATAGTCAACGACATTACAACTTCCTGGTCGATCTGAAAACATCCAAATTAAATTCCCTACAAAACAGTTATGTAATTTCACGACAGTTAAACTTTCTTAGGCATCTTCGCTACAAAATATTCAAAATGGTCTTATTAACATATTAAAATTCAGTCATCGAGCATATAAAATAGACAGAGAATAATTTTTATAAAACGTTATGGCTTCATGCTGCTGGAAAGAAAGAAAATAAGTTTATTTTTCGGGATCTATATCAATATCTCTAAGACGGCTGAAACCTCATAAATAATGGGCCATGTCGATTTTTGAAGAAAATCATCCGTCATTGGCAGTATGGCTGAAACCTAAAGGTTTGTATTCCAAAACCTTTGGCCATGTCGATTTCTAAAGGAAATACTCCATAACAAAAACAATTTTACTAAAAAAAAATTCCAAATAGTTTTGGGACATACTGTGACTAAAATATAACTTTCTCAGAATTAATGTATAAACTAAACATTATAGCACATTACCATACAAGTACACAATATAGTTACGATTCATAAACATTAAAATATTCACTAGAATATTACTAGACAATAAAATATACTCAAAATATTTAACCTAAGGATACACATGGTTAGTTACGGGTTACTATAAAAGAAGAAGAGAAATGAAAAACTATATTTTGCGATTGATGGCGAAAATACAGTTAGCTATGGAATATCCAATGGATTAGCCACATCCATTTTTGCGACAGATCTGCAATTCCAGGAAAAATTGCCTCCCTGAAAAAAAATATTTATCTTTATCCCCATAAAATATCCTACCCGAAGAAGTTTCCCTACGGTCGTTCAGTGGTCTAGAGAAGACGAAAAAAAAATGTTAATTAGAAATTACGAGAAAATATAGAAGTTAAACATATTTCCGCATATATATTAATATGAGGGGAAAAAACGACCGTTCACCATCAGAATATCTGTTCATATAGTTCTTTCTAAAATAAAAAGATTACTGCTTTCGTTCGAAGAATATACTATTCACACGACATTCCTGCACATTCTATTAGCTAACAAGGAAATGTCTGTTTCACTTGTTTAAGGCTTAGCCTACTTTCCGTTCTAAACTTTTCTCTTCGAACAAAATATATCATGTCACATCCTGGAAATTCAAATAAGTCAAAATCGGGTAAATGACGTAAATGAGGTTCAATAAAATTACAGTAAACACTTCAAAATGAAAACGAAAATCTAAGATTAACACTGAAAAGAAATTTAACATTGATTATAAATGTAAAGTTTCATATTCTACGCATGAGATTACATACTAAGTTTCAATGACAAATATACAAGTGTATAGTATATATAATTAACAACTAAAAATTTTCTTATCTATACATTCTACTTTTCTTAAAAGGAAATCAAACTAATTGTGAGTCATACGTATGATAACATGTTTAAGAATTTGGAAAGTGGGAAGGGATTCTAAAAAGATTTTTTTTTAATAAAACACAATAAAAATATATATTATAACGCCAAAACATCTTCCCACTAGCTGGGGATACGGAAATCGCGCCAAGATTTCAAATTGCTTTTAAAATGCAATTCCCCTACGTATGTGATTACGTTAATTATTTACTAAAAGATCTAAATTCAAACATCTGAAATGAAAACAAGAAAAATTAATGACAGTGAACTAATAGTAAGTCAGTGATAAGGTTTGCAACACTCATACACAGCTGACTGAGGTATGAAGTGCTACACGGAGCAAAGACAAAAAGAGGAAAAGAATTAATCAGCTGTATACCGTCCGTCATTCATAACCATAAGCACAGGTGGTCGAGAATGCAGCGACTATCTTATCAAAATAAAGAAAGAAAAACGTGTTATCTGCTCATTGCCGAACAGTTAAAAGCTGGAAGCAAAAAGGAGCATTAAAAGAAATGCGTAATTCTTCTTTTCGTATCCAGGTGTTCTATCAAAAACTAAAAGCAAAAGAAAGAAAATGAATACATGTTTATCGCTTAGAAATGCGTCGCTTTTCTGAAAGAAAAATTTGTATCAACACACAAAGTCTTGGTTGCCCCTCTTTTTTTTCTTCTTTTCCTATGATTACAGTTTCTGCCTTGGTAACTGCAGTCTGTTCGTTTATTTCTACGATGGTTACCTCTATGTACAAAAATACTCTTAATGTTCTCACTCAAGTTGCGTTTCCAATCTCGTTTGTGATAACTCATATTTCGTGGCCGTGATTTACGACTCCTTCTGTTTCTGTTACTACCTTTTCGAGTGCGGTCTTGGTTCTGATTCCCTTTAAATTTCGTATTGTTTACGATCTGAACTTGGTATCTTTGCTTATTACAATAACTGTAACTTCGTTTACGCTTTTTCTCTCTGTAGTTTGTGGTAGTTTGTTTTGTGCGCTTACGACCTCTGTCGTCTACAATCATATGTTCGCTATTGTCATTACTACTACTATTAGGGATGTTATTAGATTCTAAATGAATAAAATCATTGTCAGATTTGTTACGAGGTTGGTTGAGAATACCTGTATCTGGTTGAAGTTCAGATTTCTGCTTTTCCTTTTCATTAGGAGTGTTAGTTTCTAGCTTAGGTTTCAATTCCGATGTTTTATTTACACTAGGAATATCAGTCACTAACTGAGGTTCCAATTCCGGTGTTTCGTATCCAGTGGGAACGTCTGACTGTAACTGGGGTTCGCATTCCGGTGTTTTGTTTCCAGCATTTTCCGTTTGCTGACTATTTTCACGAAACACGTCCCGTAAAGCGTCTATATTCTGACCTAATTCAACAAAATTTTCTTTATTCTCATCTACTTTTCGTTCTAATCTAGCTAGGTTTTCTTTATTCTCAGCACGGGACTCTTTACATTCTATTAAGTATCTCTCAAGTTCCTGTATAATATTTTCCCTTAATTTATCAAAATTTATATCTATCTTAGTAAGAAAATCTACTTCCTGCTCTGCCATCTTGGACAAAAATAAACTAGGCTATCACAAAAACATGATTAAAATCACCTGAAAGAGATTTTTTTTTTTTTTTTTTTTTTCCAGATTACTGGCACTAAGCTGAAAGAGAAATCGTATATTAAAATATTGATCTTATAAGTATTCGAGCACCAACGGTCTCGATTCGGGTCGATAGTTCGGGCGTCATTTATATGTAACCATCAGTAGTTCAAGTCTCTGTTCGGGCGGCCATTTATTTGTAATCAATTGAAGTTCGTGGTCCAGGTTCGGGCTGTCATTTATTTGTAACCGCCTGGATAATTTGGTCGCTGTCCTCGGCTCGTGGTATTACCAATAAGTATATTCCTGATACCTTAACTTACCTGGACAGGACGACGAAGACCTCTCCAAAGAAAGGTTACAAACTGTTTCCCACAAAGCTCGTCGGTCTCAATAATGAGATGAGCATTAGGCGCCGAGAGGTTCGGGTGTCTCGTCTCGAAAACCTCACGGACGATCAGACGGTCATCCAGACCATAACACACACAAACATCACTCATACAAACAACGAAAACACACTGTATAAATTGACACTATACTTATTTATTAGAACACTATTTTGAAAAAAAAAATAACGAAGAGAAATGAATACAACACTGGACTCTAATAAATTTTGCTGCTGAAATTACGTTTTGCCCTTTACGGGAAATATAGCCCTTTCTATGTAGATATGATTATAATTTAGGTATCACTATAAATACTTTGCTCACACCATGAACACACTTGGGGGATTCGCACTGGGGAAAAGTTGTCTGGATCGTCCCACGATGAACCCAGTTGTTACGCTGAACAGTCCTGCAGCGTAAAAGTAAATCTTGAGTAAATAAACGAAAAGAAGGTCTTCGCAGTTGAATTCTGATATTGGAGGGCGCGTATATAACGTTTGAAACGCACAAGGTCTGAGGACCTAGGATTTCACTGATTGGGGCTAGCCGTAAGAAATCGTCCTTCACCGGCTAAATAGCTTGTGCCCCTTAACACAACTTATGTTTGAAGTTCAACGCGAGATGCGTGGTTGCATCTTCCAGACCTGTAGTCAAACTCCTCGAGCGTCCAAGCTCAAGCTACGGATTGCAATGGTCAACAGAAAAGTGTTGGCAGTTCATTTCAAAAATTACTTAGTTAACTCACCTGTATGCACATACAAACAGAATATAGAAAACAATTTCTGTTAATTTTAGTCAACTGCCCATAATGCACTAGACACGGCGATAACACTGGCGTGAGAAAGTACAGATAACGGGCTACGAAACAACACAGTTGGTGCCACTTTGGTTACTGAAACATCTGGTCAGTCCGTATTTCTCCAATCTATTATAATGTTTCCATAAGCGATTAAAGAAAACACTTAATTCAGTTCCCATTGACTATAGAATATATACTATGCATATAATGAGTCAGGGAGAAACACTGAAATGGTTAGTCACTAACTGAAATGTTCTCAGCGAAAGCAACGTTTAAATATATATATGAAAAAACGATGAAAGACTTCTTTGTCCAATTGTGTGGGAAAGAAGCAATTCCCACCAAAGAAAGAACTTATGTGCGTTGCAGAATAAAGTATAAATCGAAAATAATGATCACAGTCTTTACGAAATATACAGAGTGTCCACAAAAAATCCTTCTATAACCTGGTAGCGGTTATATAAGCACTAGAAAAACTTAAAACAATATTGCTCAAGCAATATTTTCTGAATATTTCATCGTATTTCGAAATGTTATTAGGATATTATAGTAATATGCACATTTTTCGTAAGTTTTTGGGTCGGCAAGAGTCGTGATTAAGGGATAGTTGGACTGTGTGGCACCTCTGCGGAGTCACGTGGTCTGAGAACCAAACTTTAGTAGTACGTATGATCTTAGATCAATTGACGAAATTCTCTCTGTTTGTATGAAAGTAATAAAGCAGTTCACATTCTGGTGATAAGAAACGCTTGCATGTCACTCCCTGTTGGTCAACCACATCGCATGTTCTTCGAAAAGTAGGCTAAATCCTCAATGTTTGTAGAATTATCTCGTCATCTTTATACGGGAAAACCAACAACCACAAACTCACGTGGAACATACAATACACACACATCGTACTCCGCTTTTCCTCAAGAAAATGAATTCTATGAATAAGGAAGTATCTTTTACTGCATTATGCACTTCCTCACGGAGTTTCGATAACAATATACGACGTGTCCTTTGCCCCTTCCGGTACATACATGTAGTGTAAGCTTTTCTGCGACTTCTTCATTCCTAATTTCCCCAGATTTCATGTGAATGAATAATTTAACAGGTGCTCATATCCATCGTCATGGGTAGTGATTCAAGGAACTGAGGGAAGTTATCTTTACTTATTTGCGTTTGGTTTGGAACAGAGAGGAAAAATTCACATACAAATAAGTAAACAAAAACAAACCCATGTTTCACAATACCATTTGGTCTACTTGAACCAAACTAAAATGGTGGGTCACGCATTATGTATTTCACTGAATTAATTTATTTGTCCATTGAGCTTTATGATCAATGTCCGCTATATGAATTTTTTCCCCTCATGTAACAAAGCTCTGTCATCATCATCATCTCAGGTCAACAGTCTTTTGATTGGTTTGACGGAGCTTTTCGCTCTCCCTCCCCTGAGCCAGATTTTTCGTGTCTTTCTAGCTTTCCTTCTCTACGAGGGGGTACCAGAAACTTCATGCAATCACCCAAAAGGTGACGAACTACGAACACCTTCGGACATACTATATTTTATAGTTAGGTCCTTGTATGTTAACCATGCAAATTATGGACTCGTTAGATTAACTTTATTTATTTGCAAGTAAATCACTAGCGGTGTAATGATTAATAAGTTTGAGGCACAGAGTGTTATTAAGTTCGTTCATCTTCAGGGGAAATCAGCAAAGCAGATCCACGAAGAGATGAAAGAAGTCTAAGGGGATGAAAGTCCATCTTTGAAGATGGTATACAAGTAGAAACGGCAATTTCAAACTGGACACACGACCACCGTGGACGCCTCTGGATCTGGAAGACTATCTTTCACTGATGGTGCTTCCTTGACGGAGAAAGTTGAGAAAATTATAATGGAAGACAGGAGGACAACCATTGAAAGTGTTATGTGTCCAATAGGTATGAGCTTGGAATATCATTCACAAGTAGCTCCATCTTCAGAAAGTGTCAACACCAAGGATGTTATAAAATAGAGGATCTGCCCATACGTATCTTCATCATATGAACTCAATGAAGCCGGAAAACAATCGAGCATCGTCTGAGCCTGCACGTCTGACTGGCTACTCTCGTTTCCGCCATGATTGTTGGCTCGAAACATTGCCATCTTAGTGGCACGGAGTGGGCAGAGTAGGTGTGGCCAAGCTATGACGTATGGCTTGACGATCCTCTACTTTATAACATCCTTGGTCAGCACGGTGAGTGCCATGACTGCTCACATCTTTCCAGAAGAAAAATCGCGCTGACGCTGCAGAAGAAATGTTGCATCACTGTGATTTGGATGAAGAGGACTTTTTCGTTAGATTACTGGCAATGAATGAACGTTGTGTTTATTTTTATGACCCAGAAACAAAGGAAATTAGTAAACAATGGAAACACCTCTCTTCCCCCCAGACTCTAAAAAGGCACGAATACAGAAGTCTGTCTCCCAGGTGCAGTTCGTTTCTTGTTTTCTTCTGGACTGTGAAGGGGTCATCATGAAGCTTACCTACCATAGGGGTAAACTACTACTAGTACCTATTATTCCCATCTCTTGATTAAGTTACGGCAGGAACTGAAGAAAAAAGTCATGAATTAATCACAAAAGGGGTGATGTTGTTGTCAGACAATGCACCAGCTCATTCTGCCCATGCATCCATGATGAAGGGAATTAAGATATGAAATATTGACCCGCCCCTATACTCACCGAACCTAGCACCAAGTGACTTCTTTCTCTCTCCAGAAATGAAGTGTCTACTCAGAGGACGCCATTTTGACAGTAGGAATGACATCATTTTTGAGGTTAAACTATGGTTTCAAAGCCAAACTGAGACTTTTAGTAAACGGGCTTATGGAAAATGAAGAACGCTGGTAAAAATTTGTCGCCAGGGGCGGTGACTACGTAGAGAAGGATCAGTACCATCATGGTGTCAGTGTTCTCCAGAATGGATTTCTTCTAGGTGACTACGAACTTTTTGATACTTCTTGGATATCTTGTATTATTCGGTCCGTGTATTTAAATCGCAGCCTTCCTGTATGTGTTTTTCCTTCTGCAATTTCCTCAATAGCCACTGACAAAATTGCTTCATGTTTTATAACGTGTCCAATCATCCAATCTCGTCTTTTTGAAATATTCTGCCATATATTCCTTTTTTTTCTTACCATTTCCAATACTCTATCATTTGATATCTTGTCCATCCATCTAATTTCTATCATTCTTTTCTAGCACCACATTTGAAAAGCTTCTATTCTCCGTTTTCCCTCTTGTCTTATAGTGTCCGTGTCTCATATCCATATAATGCCACACTCCACATACATGCTTTCATAAGCCTTTTCTAAAGTTCTGCCGATGTTTTCGGTTAGAACTTTCTGTTTTTATTCAAATTCTTCTTCGTCTGAGCTATTCTGAATCTTATGTGTTGCTTGCACCTGTTATCGCTCGTTATTTTACTGCCTAAGTAACAGAATTCCTCAACTTCTTCCACCAGGTGATTTCCTATTTTGATCTTCGTTTTTCTTGTTTGTTTCCTAACACATTTCATAACTCTTTGTTTTCTTCTTGTTAATCTTCATGTTGAATTTGCTAAGTAGCTATTGCATAGCATTTAGACCTTTCTCTGATTTTTTTCTCATTGTCTGCCAACATTACTACAAGTGCATGTCGCCTGCAAATCAAAGCATGAGTATTTTCTGCCCATGAACAGTTATTCATATGTCTCCTTGATTTCTTTTATAGCTTCTTCAGGGCCGTAACTTATAGGGGGCAGGGGGCAACTGCCCCCTCCCAGGGAAGCTCCCCGCCGTTCGAGGGGGGGGGGGCATTTTAAGACTTTTTTTTTTACTCCATATACGATACGAACGTGAAATTATAAATGGAGCGTCAAACAGGTGCACTACATTACATAAACAAAAACAGCACACAAAAGGTAAATAAAACAAAAATGAGTCGTGGTCCCATTTCAGTGAAAGAAAAAAAAGTCTACTATTAGGGCTCTAGAAATAATATTTAATCGCATGGCTTTCAAATTTGTCAATACTGTCCCCTTAATTAATTTGTCATGTATGGAACGGGCCGAGGAGCATAACTAACGGCCCCGCAGAGCTTGCCGTGCGGGAGGGCCCACAGGCTCCGGGGATTCCATAAAGAGTAAGAGAAAGATGGAAAGAGGGGGCCCAAGAATTGGAAAAACAACTTTTTCTAGGGGGCCCAAATACACGTATTAAAATGCTTGCCTCCCCCCCCCAAAAAAAAAAATCTAAGTTTCGGCGCTGTGCTTCTTCAATGTAGAAAGTAAACAAAATTGGTGACAATAAGTATCCTTGTCTAACCGCTTTCTGAATTACCGCTTCTCTTCTCTCTCCTTTTACCTCAATTGTCGTCTGTTCTTTGTAGAGGTTATACATTATCTTCGCTCCTTTATAGTTTATTCCTGCTACATTCAGAATTTTGAACACTTCGTTCCATTCTACATTATCAAACGCTTTTTCCAGGTCCACAAATCAGTGGCGGATCCAGGGGAGGCGATCGGGGCGACGCCCCCCCAGAAGAGGGAAGTTTTTAAATATATATATAAAAATAAAACCCATCCCAGAGTTTGAAGCTCTTTAAAAGTAGCTCTAAGTAGGAGTATTACAACCCACTGCCCCCCCAGAAGTCCGTCCTGGATCCGCCCCTGCCACAAATGCTACGTAAGTTGCTCTTCCCACTCAAATTCTTTCTTCTAGGAATTCTCTTAATGCAAGTATTGCTTCCCTCGTTCCGGTCTTCTTCCTTAATCCATGGGTGCAAATCTGTCTTCAACATTGGGGACGACGGATAAGACCGTTCTCATATATATCAGTGGCGTATTTAGGGGGCTTCCGGGCTTAAGCCCCTCCAAAATCTTACTTACTATAGTAAAGTATATGAAATATCTTGCAGAATTTTCACATTTTCAGGCAAAGCCCCCCGAAACAAAATCAAAAATACGCCACTGATATACTTGGAGGATCAGGGAGCAGAGTTGTCTTCAACATTGGGAGACGGGCACATTTGAGGCTTATTCTTGGGGGACATCAATTTCATCTCACTTTCCTTTGTGGCTAGCTATCTCTGAGGATACGCCCTCTTTTAAGGAAGGGATGTGAAGAGTTAGGATTTTAAGGTAGGTGGTTGATCTAAGCCCTTTAACAAGTAGCCTTATGCGAACATGTTCCAATTTTTTTTATCGAAATTTCTACCACGTTTTTCTTTTGTTTTTTTTTTTTTTTGTTTATATAAAATATTACTGTTCTTTTTCTCCTTTTTTTCGCTTGTACCGTTTATGAATTCTTTTCCCTGTAAAGCTAATATAAAATCTACATAAACACTTGAAATATAGAAAAACATATTGTTTAACAAATGGGCTAGAGTCCGCATAAACTCAAAATAATACATACCTATTTTATATTGCTTCTAAAACTGCATATATTAGCTAGATTTGCACTGAAAAGCTATTACATTGAAGAAAGAAATAATCGTTTTGTCATTTCTTGCATGGCTCAATGATACCTGGTAGTCTATTCGGTTGACCAATCGAGAAAAAGAGAGGGAGGAGATGTTTCCAGCAGCTGATTCCTCGAAGGCCAGTTGTTTCTGGCGCTTTGTGTGTTGTGTGAGTTGGCCATCGTGTGCCTCCCGTACGAGTAGTGCTTGCGAGTGCTGGCGGGAGACTCAGTGTGGCTGGTGCGGTGCGTCGCGTGTGTCACGGGTGCAGTGATCGTGTCATGCGAGTGTCGGCGGCGGAGCAAGAATCCTCGCCGTGGCATCAGCTGCTCCACAATCATAAGATGGAGGGCGTCTGTAGAGACCCCGAGGACCCGGGGCGGCGTCCACGATCGGCCAGTGCCCACAATGGGCTGCTGGGTTCTATTCGTCAATTGCCTTTTCACAGATTGTCCCTGTCGGCCGGTAGCAAGGGAGAACAGGGCTCGCCCCTTTTCAGGTGAGTGAATGTTTGTTTACAAACAGCTGATTCCCATGTGACAATAAACCAGCCACCCCAACTACAAAATGCATGCTCTTTCAGCCTTCATTTCACTTACAATAAACGGTAATAAAAATATTATACTGTATTGGATGTGAAAAATTTAACAAAATCACCCAGAGGTAATTCAAAATAAAATTGGAGAAAAATATTCGGCAACTAGAGGAAATACTGTCTTGTTAAAAAAAAGAAAGAAAAAGAAAAAAGAAAGAAAGAAAAGAAAAGAAAAAATAAAAAATAAAAAGTTCATTAATCTCTTTCGCTCGAAATAATGATCTTTAGTAGCCAAAGGTGCTTCACGTCTATTTGCCTTATCCCACCTTTACATAAAAATACAGCGCTGTACAAAGAGAGGTGGAGGTTAGTTTTGTTCGTTTTTCTTAAAAAGACAGTGCATAACACAGAAGTACTCATTATGTATATGTTAACGATAATATTATGGATGGGGGCCGCAGTAGCTCAGTGGCAGAGCGCTCACCTCTGGTGCTAGGGGTCCCGGGTTCGATCCCAGCCCCCGCCAAGTGAACTTTGTTGTGGACAAACACCGTGTGTGGGGGTTTTCTCGGTGTTTTCCCGTTTTCTCCCACTTTCTTCATTCCACCCATTTTATTCATTACTCATCATCACCGTCTCCTTTAGCCTAACCGGCATAAACGTTGGACGTAAAACTCAAAGATGGATATTATGGATGGATATTTCCTTCAATCGAAGTTTTCTTTTCTTTTTTTAGTTCGATATCCCCGATTATGATCCAAGGCAAGGAAGACGGTATTAATGATAATGAACTTAATTGCGGAATGAAAAAAAGTAAGAGAAAATGGGAGAACTCCGAGAAAACTCATACACACATTTGCCCAGTACAAAGTTCACTTTGCGAGAGCTAGAATCGAACCGGGAATCCCACGCACCAAAGGTGAGAACTGTACCACTGACGCATCGCAGGCCCAATCGAAGTCTCAAAAATTGGCGCTCGCATGGTAAATCTGAGCGTGTATAAGCAGAGTGTTAGCGAGAATGCCCCGGGAGGAAAATAAAGGGTTATACCAGAAAATGATGGGATAATGTAAAGTCAAATAATGAAAATCTCGAATGGGTTTGATTGGCAGAGGATAGTGTCAATCTGGGCTGCACTTTTGTTTTCTGCATAATAAATCTTCCTCTTTCCCTATTCATGAAGTCAGATCTTTACTGCATAATTTCCGGCCGTTAGCGTTACGTATAGTCAAGATGTTTCAACCGTGGAATTTATCATTTATCCTGGGAGTAAAGGCAAAAAACGATAGAATTCAAGAAAAACTGAGGATTTCGAGAAAATGCCTCTTAATACGATGTTTACACATCACTAAGTCTATTTGGCGTTGATTTTGCCTCCACATGACGTTGATGGCGAATCGCTCATCAGTTCAACTGTAATGTCCAGATTAGGTTGTTTCACTTTATGCCATTGACCGCCAGACCACGGCGGCAGATTCGAAAGTAAGACTAAACCGTCGCTTCTCAATAGTTAGTAAATGTTGGTTGTCAGTTATTATTGTTTTTAAGGAACTTTCGTTAGTAACAATTAGTATAGAGTTTTAGTCAAGGTATACTTAAGACATTTCACTTTGGGAGAGCGGGATTACAAGTTCAAACTCTGGATTTCACTATTTTGGAAATTATATTGAACAGAAATTGTACAACTAACTTTTTCTCATGATTTATAGTTTCTTGAAATCACTTTTTGCTTAACAACATCGTCCATTTGCATATCATATTCTCATGCGTCGTAGAATCAGGGAGGATCCAGGACCGACTTCTGGGGGCGGGGCGGTGGGGTGTCATATTGCTACTTTTAAGGGATCCAAACTTTGGGATGGGTTTATTTATATATATATAAAATAAGAAAGTTCTGGGGGGGGGCGATCGCCCCTGGATCCGCCCCTGCGTAGAATGTGAAACCAAAAATTATCATGGAGGAGAGGGAAACGGTGGCTCAGTGATAGTGCTAATCTCCATAGAAAGGGTTCGAATCCAATCCAGGTGAGATTGTAGTGAATATATCGTGTCCATTGGTTTTTTTCGTTTCCTCTCACGTCCTTATTCCATTAACTCTTTTATATTCATTAACTTTAACTTATATTCGACTCCTCTAAAGTGAGGCTTCTCAAACTGTGGTACGCAAAACACTGCTGTGTGGTACAAACGAGTTTTATTGTCTGAAAATATTATTTAGCTTCAGATAAAAATGTGGAGTGTGGCCGAATTAAACTGAAGTACCATAATCATATGTGTTTTCTTATATTTTAGCGGTGGCTCAGTGGTAGCGTTTACCTCTTGTGCACGGGGTCCATAATTCGATACCAGCTCGTGCCAAGTGATCTTTGTGGTTGACAAACACCGTGTGCGTGGATTTTCTCCGGCTTCTCCCACCTTTTTCATTCCACCATTTCATTCATTTCTTATCATCACCGTCCTCTTTACCCTAGCTGGCATAACTGTGGGACGTAAAACTTAAAAATTTCATTTCATTTTCAAAACATTTTAGTAAATAATCCTTTCTAGGACTTAAGTTCATTTTTCAATATGTATCTATACAGTATTTAAAAAAATAAATGAAATGTAGTTATTAGTAACAAAATAAACCGGGAGGTCCTTCATGGCTGAGCGGTTAGTGTACGCGCTTCTGGCGTGGAAGGCCCGGGTTCGATTCCCGGTGGGAGCTCATGTGGTTCGGATTCCACGTTAATCAGTAGGTCCACGCCTCATATAGCCTCGCTACTAAAAGGGACGATAAACTCAAAATCAACTCAAAATAAACCGGTGAGTGTGTAATTTTGCCCTAGGACAAAAAAAAAAAAAAATCATGAGTTTCTCGTGTAACTTTGACTACAGGTACAGTAATATTCTTTATATAAAATATAGTGGCCTGTTGGTGAAAAACGTTGATAACTTCTGGTCTAAAGGACAAAATCGTGGGGCGTCAAACTAAAGATGTAATGTCAAGACTTGTCCTCATGTTTGTCGCTTAAAATTAGGCAAAACTTTTATTAATTCTTATTGGACAATAGAGTTTATTTTGATTGATTGATTAATTGATTGGGATTTTAGTGACTTTCGAACACTGCAGCTATAGGAGATAGGACATACTCTTTAGAGTTCGAGTCATTACTTGGGCTTTAATCCGAGGCAATTTTCCCACCAGAAACCGAACCCAAGACCACACGTATAAAATTTTATTTTGATAAAGACATTTTCAGTTAATTTAAAATTACTTAAAGAAAAGGTAACGGTACAATTAACCAGAAGTTAACTTATCAAAAATAAAAATTAAATAAAAAGAAACAATCATTCTCACGGAATACACTAATAAAGCATTATGTAATAAGAGTCATTTTTCCACACCATTTGAATGCCAAGTACAGTTTCTGAAGGATGATTCGCTCTATACGTGTACAACAAATTACTTTGTAAAGACTTTTGCGTTTCTTTTAAGGACACTATTTTTTTACTAGCTATGTCACTTTTTTCAAAATTTATTGTTAATTTAATTAAAATTTGACAATTTAATATCAATTAACAATAGAATTAAAACATCAATTAAATCAACGATTATGAAATTGATTAATTAATTATTAATTAATTATCAATCAATTATTAATTAATTGCGAATTAAAAATCTGACAGTTGTTTTCCAAATCTGAAAATACTTGTTTCCTTGTCGTTTAGCATGGTCGAATGATCATACGAAAGTGTAACAATCGTGAGTTCGAATCTCCCTTTGCGCGTACGTGTTCTTAATCGTGTGTTCGTGTCTCTGTGGTATGGTTGATTCCAGTAAAAAAACTAATTCAAACATATCAAATAAATCAGGGTAAAATAGGTAAGTTAGGTGGTGTGAAGATTTCGCTGGTGATTATTCAATTCATTATCATCATTTGAACATGGTAGTTCATTGTATAGTGGTGGAAACTGCATTCTGAAAGATCAATCATTCACAAATGTAATTATTCTTTAATTTAACGTCCCACGCTTAAGTCCTATAGGCCAAAGCAGACGGATGGATCATGAAAGAGTTGGTGGAACGAATTCGAATGGGAGAGGAAACGGAGACATTTAAAAAGGACCCATTCACACGATGTTATCCATTACAAAGTGAAATGGTCTTAGATCGATTCAGGGACCTCTCGCACGAAAGATGAGCGCAATACCACTTAACCATCTTACCAGTGACGGCGATTGGAAATTAAAAGTAGGCGGATGCAAGACATGATCTGAAGATTTGTATATCAATGTTAGTTTTCCTGGTTTTTGCTAACACTTTTTTTAGACGGAACATTGTATAACTAATATGATACCATCTTTTTCAGTTAAAATACCGTATATCCTATTTCATATTTTATTAAGTAAATTGACAAAAGCAACACAAGTAGGTACTAGCCCTTTGTATTCTTAAACAACGAAAGTGTAAGAAGAGATTTGATTCCTTGCTCATAAAGATCTTAAAATTCTGTCTGGAAAAATGAACGATCAGATTATGTAATAACAAATTTGCAAAACAAATAAATAGAAACGATAATATTAATCATAGTAATGAATAATGAGGCTTGCTTTGTAGAAGTTACAGTATATTAAAACTAGGGATTAATGAACAACTTATATTTTTAATTCCACACATGCCATTAAATGTATGTTATTACTCTTGGAAAATGAAAGACAGTAAATACTACGAGCATACGCTACGACATTTAAATAAATACGCAATTACAATATTAATTGCTTTGAATTGCAATTAAAACACAATTCCTGTAGCTTTCTTAACTCCACGCGAAGACAAATAACCAATACGTACTCACGCAACGGCAAATATTATATGGCACCATCTTTTTCTATGAACCAGTAATACATACAAAAACTTTACGTTTCCAAATTAAACTATATACATTAAGGGGTCACTTCAAAAAAGTGGGTGGAGCAACTGCCCACTCTTGTCCCCCCCCTTATCGCCGCCCCTGCATCTTACTCAAAGTATATTTCTTTAGAAGTTATTGAAAAAACATGTGTTATTGTAGGATCTGTATTTCCATGGAACTGTACACGTAGAAATAAGAATAAACGGTGTAAAAACGTAACAATCGAAAATAGAAAAGAAGAAAGATAGATGAGCTAAGCAAATGAACAAAAGCAAAAAGTGAAAGAGGAAGAGGAAATAGTAAAGGAGAGATTACCTGCTAGTAACCAGGAATAAACGAGAATTCTAAAAATGAGTCGTATACCAATAAAAATGAAATTGATTGCTTTCTAAAAATAATAGTATTCAGGATAAAAATAACTAACCAACTCCTATTCCTGTCGTCTCAGTCTATGTATATGACGAACAGAATGTTTTCACAAAAGAAACCAATACAACACACGCAGCGGTGGGTTCTGTTCCACATATGCACAGAGTACGTAGCTAAGGAGCTATATGGGATTAACATCAATATTTTATCAAAAGGGCAGAAGAAAAGCAAACAATCTGTAACACACTCTTTAGTCTAGTCTCTCTCTAACACACACACACACATGCACACCTTATATATATTATATTATATATATATATATATATATATATATATATATATATATATATATATATATATATATATATATATATATATATATATATATATATATATATATATATATATGTGTATATATATATATTATATTAGAAAATATATATATATATTCTAATATAATATAAATAAAATAGTTCGTTTGTCTGTCTGTCTGTGTGTCTTTGTGCTGCCTGGGACCAGACGAGTGGACCGAGAAATACCAAATTTTGGTTACAGTTACATTTGTCCAGACCCCAGACCTAGACGAAGCGTTTTTTTTTTTTTTTTAATACGAATCAGGGGGGTCTCAGTGGGGTGTTTACCGGGACATGTAACAGTAGTGGAAAATGACCGATATTAGTGTCAAATTCATAGATTTCGCAGTCGCTGAGATCAATGGCGAAATTCCAATCGCATTAAGTTCCAAATTCACCCCATTCGGTTGCGGGCCGGGGGTTAGCGGGGGGTACCGAGACATGTAAAAATAATCCCAAATGACCGATATTAGTGTCAAATCCATAGTTTTCGCGGTCGCTGAGATGAATGGTGATACTCCCACAGGCGTTGACTTCCAAATACAGCCCCCATCGCCTGGGGGCAAGAGGTGTTTTTTTTTTTAAATTAGAACCAGTGGGTTTCAGGGAGCGTTTACCGGGATATCTAAAAGTAGTAGAAAAGAACCGATATTTTTTCCTTTCGTTGTTCAGTTTGATTACATAGATAGATCTATTTTATCTGACCCATGCGAAGAATAGGTATTTGAGCTAGTATATATATAATGTGTGTGTCTGTGTATGTGTTCCTGAAGAAATTAAATGCATTGCAAAGTGCACATGCGTTCCGAAGGTTTAGTAAAGAATTGAATGTAGTTAGAATTCCACTTAAACAGTTTAACTGCTTGATAGTTATACAGTAGATAAATCAAGGAAAACCAGTTAATAATGCTCCCAGAGCATTGCCAAAACGAACTTAAAAAGAATTAATTTTTCTTATTAACTTCTACAGGCTTTATACCAATTGTTCTATGTACTTTATTATTATACTCATTAAACAATTCTTGTAATATATCTATCCATTTATAGTATAAAAGCCCAGTTGAGAATACTCCAAGAGCATTGCCAAAACGAACTTTAAAAGAATTAATTCTTCTTATTAACTTCTACAGGCTTTATACCAAACAATTCTTGTAATATTCGTATACATTTATAATTTCCTTGAGTATTAAATTTTTTTCACATGTTTTGTTTAAGAGTTATGTTAAAACATTCTATGATATGTTGTTTTACCAAGACACGTGTTCAAAACGGAGGACTCAGAATTGAAAAATTCGCAAAATATCATCTCTCTATGACTTAGGGTTCCCGAAATATGGCTCCGTAAATTTCCCGAAATCGGAACTTTTTTTGCCAATATCTCGAGGACGGTAAGAGTGACTCGAAAAATTCCATCACTTCTTTCAGATAGTTTTTGATGCTCTATCGAATGGAGGACTCAAAATTGAAAAATTCAAAAATAACAGACAGACGGACAAACAAACAAACACACACACACACACACACACACACACAAGGGTATTGCATATAAATTATATGTGAATAGAAGTGCGACGCAATCTCAGAAAGTTTGGGAATCCTTGGTCTCGAATTTATGTTAAAGATCTAATTTTGGTGTTTTGCATTTGGTCCTAATAAAAACTATCAGCAGTTACAGCACCGTTAGAAGAATAGATTGGATTGGACTAAAAATGGCGTCAGGAATTTGGTTATATGCTTACAGTTGTAGTGAACGAAGCCAATTTGCTGTCGTGTTGCTTTCCCTTGACTCACTGCTATTAAATACCAGGTTCTATGGGACATAATGTCATAGAAGCAGTGGTAAATTCCTTCCTCCGTTTCAGCAACGCCTTTGGTGGCTTAACAACTTCAAATGAAAACGTCAACTTACGAAACCGAAAAGGAATGGTAATTATCAGATGACATGTCTTTGCATGCATGGCGCTGGCAAATATATTCCAAACGCGACGATAATTATGGAGACTTCGTCGGATTTTTCTTGATCGAGAGAAGTTGTGAACCCGAACGGAAATTTCCTTCTACACCTTCCTCTTAGTTATTCATTAATTTTAAGAAATCAACGTTCAAACATCCTTTAATATTTTACTGATGCGTATTAGAATTCTTAAAATTCTCTATTGAGGGATGTACGTAGGGGATAGGTTCTGGAGGGCGGGACACTTCCCGAAATTCCAACTTTTCTGTAAATTTAGTGTAATTTTTGGAGGCGTTTAGAAACGGTGTCCAGATTTAGAAAAAAAAAATAAGCCGAAACACTTGTCAAACTGGCATAATTACACAGTCCATGTTCATGACAGTGGGAAAGAAGTCTCTAGCATTTGAAAATAACACTACTAAGTTATTCTTGTTTTGTACCGCCATCTCTTTAAATAATGTGAAACTATTTTACAAAATTTGTGAACTTTATTGTGGACAAACATCGTGTGCGTGGGTTTTCTCGGAATTCTACCGTTTCCTTCCATCTTCTTCATCCCACCATTTCATTTATTTCTCATCGCCACCGTCTCCTTTATAATCGTGGACGTAAAACTTAAAGATTTTATCTAATTTATTTTACAAAATCTCCAAATCCTTCCAAACGAAGACTCAATCACGGGCTTTACGAATATGTAATGTAAAAATTGTAGTGCGTAATCATGAACCAAAAACGGGGCTGTATTTTTTTTTAAGAGACGTTTTGCTCTCCTTTTGCATTTTTGTTGGTACATTGGACGACTTTCTGAAGAAAAAGAGAGAGAACCGTCATTAAAACCGGGACGAGACTCCTAATGAAAAGTTTGATAATGTATACTTTAGTATTAGCTTCATCTTTATATGGTTAATGTATAGCGTCAATTTTTAGGTTTAAGAAAAATTCGTTTTTATAGATTTTCTCGAAAACTACTCATGAGAATTCACTCTGATCCAAGGGCGCCGACTTTCTAAAATTTATGTGGGTGCATATCAATGGCGGAACGTGTTAGTCTATATGTTTTCAGAGAAGTATCTAAATTTGGTTGATTTATTTTTAGTTAAAATCATTTATGAACACTGTCATAAAGAGTTGTGCTGTGATAAACTAAAATATACCGGTACTATAAAGATAAGTTGGGGCTGAACTAGTTTAGTCGGTAACACGGCTGACTTAAAAACAAGAGAAACAGGTTCAAACCGGGCTCGAAACTATAAATTTTGTGGGTGCGCCGCACCCACTAGATTATTTATGTGGGTACCGGAGCACCCACGTCGTCAGCGCGAATGCTCTGATTCATATAATTTTGGTTACCTTAATGGAAAATGAAATGAAATCTTGCAGTTTAACGTCCCACGATTATGCTCATTAGCCTAAGGAAGACAATGATTAGGCTAAGGCAACTGAATGGTGATTGAAGAATTGGTGGAATGAGAAATTGGGAGGATACGAGTACCCTGAGAAAATCCATGTACACGATGTTATCCACCTCAAAGTTACTTGGCCGGGAGTCGAACTAGAGCCTCCACACACCAGAGATAAGCGTTCTACCACTGAACCACTTTGTTCCCCCTCCCCTCCGTTAACTGAATAAGAACTATCTATTAGTGTATATTTGGTGTTTGGACACTCTTGTTTTTCTTTAAGCACTAAAACTATGTTAGAATTATTAGCACGATAATTGTAAATGACTATAAACCAGGCCCGCAACCAGCCACAGAGGTTTGGGGGGGGCATGAATATGTTAGGGGGGAACAAATCATTAAATATTCTCTTACCAATAGCTAAATTGTGTTTTTTGTATTAATAATAGCATTTTGTGTTAAGGTCTGGAGGGGCTACGAAAAGTTCAGGGGGGTCTGGCCCCCTAGCCCCCCTCTGGTTGCGGGTCCGCTATAAAAATGAAATCCCACTTGACAAGAAGCTCTACTGTTTGACCTGTCTTTGCTTATTGTTTGATTCATACATAATAATCATTGTCCTTTCCTAAGGAAACGTAATATTTCGTGAAATCATTCAATGTCATCAAGATATTTCTGCATTCCGCAGGGAAAGGAATTTCAATGCCTTCAGAAGATTAAAAACCATTTCGAGTAAGACAACCTCATAAACATGCAAAAAAGACTCACCAAGCATTGAATTCAATACTTGCAGAAGGACAGCTGCTTGATGACAGGGTCGCCTGTGTCATCACCAGCTACAAACAATGTTTATCATTTACTCCTTGCATTGTGTGCAACCTCTGAACATTGTCGAAACGAGTTTTTTGACAGGATTAAAAAAAAAAAAATTATCTGTGGTTTCTGCAAAATCGTTTTATACACTTCAGCTGTTAAGATTAGAATATTACTTTTACTTTAGATGAAAAAGTTACAAACTAATAACTTCCATTGCAACAAAAAAAAAAAAAAAAAAAAAAAAATGAAACTGACTATGTTTGTGATCGAATCACAAGAGAACTGCTGAACCGTTTGAAACGAAATTTTCAATGCAGTTACCCCTTACCTTGAATTCGGTTTTTGTTGCACTTTGATTAAAATGCATATCCTAAAGGGAGGAGGTTGTTCAAAATTTAAGCGAAAAATTTAATATCCCACGAGCCCGTCAAGTTAAGATGAAACTTGGTGTATAAAGAAACTTCTCATTAAGAAAAAGAATGCATGACCCAGTGTTTTCGAAAATTCTCGTTTTAAGAGAAAGAGGGAAACTTCCTCTCTCTCTCTCTCTCTCTCTGTCTATATATATATATATATATATATATTGTGCTTGTTCTTTTTTCCCTGTCATAACTATATTTTATCGACGTCAAGTTACATTTCTGCTCCTTCCTCTCTCCGTGTAATTAATTGAAAAGGGAAGCACTAAACAAAGATGCCCTGGAGCATCCACTAGAAAATTATATAGAGAGTATGTAGTTGCTTATGCAAACTATGGAACGAGGTATTAAATCGGGGATAGGGCACCGTCAGGGGCCAGGGCCTCATCCCTCATTACGTTTATAAGAGATTTGGTTAAAAAGAGAGAGAGAGAATGCTGGAACGAAAATGACTAAGGGGAACAATGGCGTAATTGATATAGTAAAACAATATTAAAGACCGTACTTCGACAGTGTTCTAAATTTGCATCAAGTGACCTAACTGTGGCAGAATATTTCTGATGATGATGATGATGAAATGATGTCTTTGAGCTGTCCTTGAGCTAGAGGTCTGCACGAGCTTGGGCCTACAAAGCATATATCACTTCGGGCCCAGGCCGGGCTCGGGCCGTAAATTTTTAGATATGCAACCATATTTCTCGGGCCTTTTCAGGCTTAACTTTGTAAATATACTGTACAACGATATATAGATCTATTGCACCATTCTTTCTGGAGAACTTTGAAACACAACTGGAAAACTAAACCTCTAATTGCTGTAAATAAAAATAAAACTTTGCGTTAATTACCAAGTTTCTGTAATTCGGGCTTATTTCGGGCTCATTTGATTATCACACTAGCTCGGGCCGGGCTCGGGCCTATTAGTTAAAACATATTTCGGACTCGGGTCGGGCCTCACATTATAAATTCACGAGCCCCGCCGGGCCTGGGCTAAAAACCCCGGACCGTGCAGACGTCTACCTTCAACGCTCCTCGCTGAGCAAATGCGTTACTTCTGAAACATACAATTTTATTATCTTCCACCTACCATAAAAATTTAAAATACAAGATATTTTTCCGCTTTATATATAACCAACAGAAAATAAATATACACATAATATTTCTATAGTTACTTCTGTTATACTACTTGCTCAAATTTCGACCAACGGATGTTCTTACATTGGCCAACGTAAATAGGCTCCATTGTATTAAATCTATGTTTGGAAATTGGCAGATGTCATCGCGTGCAGTCGCAGAAATGAAGAGATGCCATGCCCTAACAGTCCATATTGTAAACTGAAGACTGTATCGCATTACTGAGTATTCGGTACATTCTTGTAGAATGTCTGGATTACTCAGACCTCAGAGAACCTTTAGAATTATCTAGTAATTGTAATGTTAATCAGATATTGAGGGATATCCTTGATTGTAATGATCATATCCTTGCTTTTATTCTGGCGATTGAAGTAGCAAAGTTACTCGCAGGATTTACTTTTTATATATTGTATGCTTTATTATTATTATTATTATTATTATTATTATTATTATTATTATTATTATTATTATTATTATTATTATTATTATTATTATTGTCTCATCCACTTTTCTTGTTATATAACTTATTTTTTTCTTTTTCCTTTCTTACGACTTCTGTTTTAATTTTTTAAAATTATATTTTTGTTCTGGTTTTGATTTGCACTTTTTTTTCGAAATTTTATTTTTGATCAATTTTTTTACTTTACAATTTGTGTGTATATATCTATCTGCCATTGGCTGTTTTGTGATGGAGAATTAGCCTGAGTAACGTCCCCATCAAACACGTAAATCATTAATTTCATACTATTGTAGCAATGTCATATTTCTTACAGCCATAAGTGAAATGATCATTTAAGAACAGCTTCGTGTGAGTACCTATTATCAACCAGATTGCATATGGCAGTACTAACAATCAACTACTGAACTCGTACTTTGCCATTTAATAGGAACAAAAATGTTACGTTTAATTACTCCTAACGTAACACCATTTTGTGCTCAAAGTATATTACCTTGTTCAAACAGCGATTGTATTCACTAGAAGGCAGGCAGTGAAGAAAAACTCTTACATTCATATGAAAGTGAATGGAATATTAAAACTCAATGTTGTTTCTTTCGTGTGCTAAGGAAACAAAAACTCTTGCTTCTTATCAGGAACTGTATTTTTTTAATCACCTTCCAGCTACACTCACTCCTACGTCGATTCCTGTTGACAGAAGTTCGATTTATTAAATGTTAGATAAGTGAAGGAAGTTTAATTGCGAATAAAAAATTAAAAAAAAACAGCTGATTCGGTTTTATTGTTCTACATAAATAGAAGTGAATGATATGGGGTCGTTCAGAGCACAACGGAAGCAAGTCCAGTTGTCAAAGTTATAAGAGAAAGAGACATAAGGTTCGTATGATACGTTTACGTACATCGAAACGTCGTCATTATTATATTTTTTTTACATTATTAGTTATTTTCAGCATCTGCACTGGCGGATCTAGAAGTTAAAAACTGGGGGAGGGCAACCAGAACTTACTGTCCACTAGAAATTCGGTTGATTGGGGATCGAACTGAAGACCCTTAGCACCAAATATGAGCTATTTGTATTGTGTCTGTATAGAAAGAAAAACTATTATATCAGTGCGTATGCATAAAGGGTTCAAAACAAAACACAATTAAAGTAAAATTATTTCCTTTCCTTCAACGTGATTTTTTTTTTTTTTTTTCATCGAAATAATGAAAGTTTGACATTTTTATGTTTGAGCGTCGATATGAGAGAAGAAAGTTTGGTATCGTGAAAAAAATCGAAATTTAAACGGGTTTACACGTTTCATGGCCCCTACATTCTGAAAAAAACGCTTTTCGTATGACTGTCTTTCTCTTAGTCTCCCCTAAAGGCCATATTCCTCAACAAATCCAGACCAAACTTTAAACTTTAGGTTTCTATAAGGTTCTTCAGGACTGGGATTTTTTTAAAGGATAAGTCAGAATTTGCGTTTTTGTAGGAAACAACTATAACGATTGTGTTTATATTTAATATATATACTGACCAGCCAGAGCATTATGATCACCTACGTAATATCTCGTATGTCTACCTTTGATTCTCACAAAAGCAGCATTGCAATTTGATATGGAAGCAATGAAGTCTTGATAGGTGGCTGGAGGTATGACGCACCACTCTTGCACAAATAAGTCACTTAATTCCTGTAAATTCTGCGGAGGGAGATTCAGAAGCTTGGACCTAACATTCAGGGGACGTCCCAAAGATGTTCAATTAGGTTAAAAGTAGAAGTTTTGGGGCCACTGAGCAATTGAAATTAATCACTGTGCTCCTCGAATCTCCTTTATGGAACTGTCATGAAATATAATTGTCTTAAGTTATTAATCAAACTGGATTTTTTTTTTCAAACTTGTCTCCGTTTTGTAATGATAAACCGACCTAAAATAATAAAATTGTTATCCTAACTTGAGCTTATGATTTCGAATAAACTAATTTGTTAAATAGCAATGTGAACAGTGATACATATAGAGGTTGTAATAATACGGAATCTTATTGCTGGTTTACTGCTTAAGCAAGAACCTAAATGTCATTTTCTAGAACCGAGTCAGTTGCGCGTTATTTCGTTGGAACAAAGCTAATGTTGAGCAGTATTACTGAACTTAGTTTTTTTTTTCCTTTATTACCTATTCAAAATTTATAAATTATCATAGTGTATAATATTTAAAAATACTCATCACTCTGTTTTATTGGATTTTAAGAATCTTTAACGAAGTGGTAATTCAATTCAGGATTTTTGATTTATTTTCGAGATTTTCTCATTCCTGGAAAAGACCGTTTACAAGTTTCTGCCTGATTAGGAAACGGTGGTGTTTAGTTTGTATTTTTAAAGACTACTGTAGTGTTTATGGACGAAATATAATGTTCAGTTACTTGTCAGTTAGATGAACAGCTGACGAATTTCTTAAAATAGACAATGATTCAAAGCCATCCTTCACCAGTTAATACTACTTTGTAAGTAAAGTATCCAATAGAAATTGGGCGCGCCGTTAACAGCTTGTTTTTAATATAGAACAAAAACTTTGAAAGATGGTAGAATCATACCTAGCGCTAGAACCTGTTATTTACTTCTGCTTCATAGCACGTTGTACCTGCCAACACGAACTCTGCAAACATGGTATGTTGTGTTTTGAGAGAGTTATTCTGCTTTTGCAGATAAGCAACACGTTTCTGTTCATTTAGTTTCGCGGGAAGTTATCTGCCAGTGAGAATAACAACAATAACATTAACAAGTAATAATAATAATAATAATAATAATAATAATAATAATAATAATAATAATAATAATAATAATAATAATAATAATAATAATAATAATAATAATGGCTTTTCGTACGCCACTTACGTTTTTTCTCTTTGTGTAGATGTCTCTAACTATACCATAAAAGCCATTTCGCTTCTGTCGCGAAGAAAAAGAATCTTTGAGTTTTACGTCCCACGAATACGCCTGTTAGGCTAAAGGAGACGGTGATGATGAGAAATGAATGAAAGGGTGGAATGAAGAAAGTGGGAGGAAACGGGAGAACTCCAAAGTACATACGGCGCGAGCTGGGATCGAACCAGGGACCCCAAGCACCGGAGGTGAACGCTCTACCACTGAGCCATCGCGCCCCCCGTCGTGAAAAAAAGCTCCCGTCTCAACCTAAGGGGCATAATCGTGAAATGCTAAACTAGATGATTCCATTCCAATTCATTCCATAAGAAAAAGCTCCATAAGGATGTACTTTAGGATCAGTTTGACTTTAATAGATGTTTACGATTATGATATATAATGCATTTTTAGGTTCAGAAACAAGTTCTCTTCAAACTCTCAAACTTTACGCATTAGGATTTATAGTCATTCACATAATTTTGTTCTGCTTTATCGATTGGTCGATTGAGACTTTTTTGTTCCTTTTGTTAAACGTTAAAGTTATTGTAGAATTTATCTTGTACTCGATTGCAATATTGTTTATTCTGTGGTCTACTTTGTTGTCACACTTCCTTATTTCTTCAATTTTCATAGCGTAAGTACTAGGAGGCTTTATAACCAAGGTTATGAGGGAATTCTTATTTTTTAAAGGAAGAGAAAAGTGATGAAATAATTACTACCATGACATAATTTTAAACTCCTTCTCCGAATTGTTTTACAACACTTTCTGCTCCAAATTCCCTTCTCTTTCTTTCTCTCCCAAAATATGCTGTTCTCGATACGATTCTAATTCGTTTTCATTGAAGACGCCTCTTGTAGAGTAGGCAGAAGTGCTCCATTGATCTTTCGATGAAGGAAAGAAGAGGGATTTGTATTCGTGAACCTGATCCTTCTTTTGAGACACTAACACAACTGTGTTGTGAATGTGTATAGGTATATCTATTATTACGTTTGTCTTCTAAGTAAAATCAACAATTTTCTGTCATATGCTACAAAATAGTGAGGAGCGACAACACTTCCTGTCCTCGGTGTCATTAGCTGTAGATGACATAAAATTGTGCCGACTAAGTAATTTTAGAAAATGAAATGAAATCTTTTAAGTTTTACGTTCCACTGTTACGCTGGTTATTCTAAAGGATACGGTGATGATTAGAAATGAATGAAATGGTGGGTGGAAGGCAGAAAGTGGGAGAAAATGAAAGAATCCCGAGAAAACCCACACACACGGTGTTTGTTCACCACAAAGCTCACTTGGCGCAAAATTAGATCGAAGCAAGGACCCTATGCATCAGATGTAAACGCTCTATCACTGAGCTACCGCGGCCCTCTGACTAATTTTAGAGAAAGTCGAGCGAGCGTAGGCATGTGATTAGAATTTAGTATTTCTGGTGGGTTCCAAGGAAATGTGCTACATACGAAATTTACATCAGTTATTTTTTCATGTTGTTTAGACTCTTTTCTTTACGTAAATTATATTAGATGTGAACCTACGGTCTAACGTGGTATCCGGACGACCACAATGCGTTCAAAATTCAAGTCTTTTCCACCAGTAATCGATCCTAAGGCGTCATGCACCAAAGACACGCATACAAGCCAATAAGTAGCGGAGGAAAAGAATTGAATCTTTCTGATTAAATGCCAAAAATAAATTTCAATGAATAAATAGATCAAAGATAAGAACAGGGAATCAGTATGTTTCATGAAAGTGAATAGGTTATTATGTTCGTTATCTAGCAGCAATGGCGTACGCAAGGTACTTTCGGGGTCTAAACCTCCTCGTCCTCCTTGATCATCTATTGCCTAGTGCGTGTGCCTCCTCCATTGTAAAAATTGTACGATCACATTTACTGACGGACTAACGTCAATTCTGGCTGCCAACTGATTACTCTAAAAGTTTACAATATTACTGTAAACTTTATCGTTATAGGCCATAAAAAGGCCGTATTTATGCCCTATTATCGTAACTTTAACACTAATACCGTAAACCTTAGGGTAATCGGTTGGCAACCAGAATTGACGGTAATCGGTCAATAAATGTAACCGTAACTGTTTACAATGTCTGATGCACGTGGTCTCTGGTTCGATTACCGATTGGGGTACAAAAGTAATGTTTGTCCCGTGAAAAGAGAGAGAGCTTGAACTCCACTCATTGATGAAATTCTGCGCTTTGCAGTATTACCAGTCATATTCTTTGGAATTGGAATTATAACTTTTGAAACCTTACACTTTCGTTATCATTGGAAGTGTCAAAACTATTTGGTCATTCATTGGGAAGAACGAAGATCGGAACTTAAGCTAGGCTTTTCCTAAGGCCTTACTTACTAGGCAAATGCATGGATGGCATATAGGAGCCGACAGACTTCCATCCAAATGTTTCTTTTCTCTATGCTTAATATTGTTCGTATTTTTAGTGTAAAATGGCGCTTATCTGATAAATAAAACCGAAGGGCAGGAGGCTAATTTTAACTTTGTTGTGAAATCCTGGGTTGAATCGAGTGATCAGCCATCCTGAATTTTTCCAGGGTTTTCCTCAGTTTTATTTGACAAATGCCGAAATGGCGCCTTAAATATATGCCTTGACCAACCTTGTTCCACTTTGTTTCTAGCTAGGTAATTGTTTTTGATTGTTTCACTTTGTTTCTACCTAGGTAATTGCTTTTTGATTGTCGGCGATTCCCGAAATTTGGTGTGATTGGTCTCTGGTGCGATTCCAGGCCACGTGAGTTTGTGATGGGCAACATCGTTTCCTTGAATTTCCTTGAGGTTTCCAATTTCCTCCTGCATTCTCATTTCACTGATTCTATCTTTAGTCGTCTATGTTTTTTAGCCTAAAGACCATAAACGATGGACGTGTAACTACACATTTCATTTCATTACATTACATTTTGAGTGTGTGTGTGTGTGTGTGTTCGTAAAAAGAGGAAGCAAGGAAAAATGTTTCTAGTTCTCGTTTAAAATGAATAAATAAATACCTTTATGTGTGACAGTAGCCTTCATACCTCGATGTTTTATTTCGTTTCATGAATACTTTTTGGTGTTTCATTCCATCAGACTGAGTGGTGAAGATTATGACGAATATCGAGATCACTTCCTCTTTCCTCATTCAGCAACCAGCGACCTCCTTCGACCAGAAGAGGCGATTTATAGTTGCTCTTCGTTTTTTTTTTCCTATCTTTTTTAGATATTTCCACCCATAACATAATCTGTGGCTAACCCAGCATCTGTTTACGCTTTGACTTAACACGCCGTAAAAGATCTTTGGCTACTGTACAAGAAGCCTCTTCGTCCATCGACCAACGAACGGCGTTTCCTTCCTTCAGCAGAACACAACATTCCATAAATTGTTAAAAGCCTATTGCTCTGTTAAAGTTCCATTAACGGGGGTGGCGCTCGTTTTGGGCAATCAAAGGAACGGCAAAGAATTAAAGTTTTACATTGTCGAGAAAGAAGCTTAGTTTGGTATTGAAAGACAACATTTAAGAGTAAAAACAAGCTATTTCAAATATAGAGTAATGGCCAATTTACCATTTTTTCTTAGGTTTATTCAAGTGGGTCTTATAAGAATGTTTGTCCGTCCATTACTCTACATGACAAGTCTTGAAGGAGACCAACTCCTTCTTCTTCTTCTTCTTCTTCTTCTTCTTCTTATTATTATTATTATTATTATTATTATTATTATTATTATTATTATTATTATTATTATTATTATTATTATTATTATTACTCTCGGAGCATAAACGTGGAGTATTAAAGTCAAAACATAAAAAAAATACTTCCTTCAATGTATTAATTAATATAATAATAGGCCTACGCTATTTAAAATGTTATTGTTAAATGTGCAGGACATACTGCGAAGCAAGTTGATACTGGATTTTCAGTAATGACGAAACATCCTTCACAAGCGACCTTATAATTCAATTTCACTGCTAAAAGTGTTACATATGTTCTCCCGAATTTGCGAATCTTCATTCGAAATTCAGCCTGTAATCATTTTACAAAATAAAATTCCCCTACATTAGCATTACAACTGGTGGGGTTTACCATGTATATATTGAACACAATGAAATTGCTAGGATGAATGGTAATGCATTCAGAAAAAAATGTAACTTTTTTCTTGTAACTAAATATACCTATTAGCTGTAGTTCGTATTAGCGAGATAGCAACGTACTTTTACTAGCAATCTTTGTGTAGAAGCCCAGGCCCATATCTAGGGGGGTCTAGGGGGGCCGCCCCCTAAAATTTTCACAGTATTCTTGCAAATGAACTATAATATGGTGATGAACTATAATATTTTTGGATCGGCCCCCCCTAACTTCAGCCGGGCCCCCCTACATTTTTGGGCTGGCTACCGGACCTGTAGAAGCCGTCAAGGCCAATGCATATTAACAGGAAAAATTCTTTTACGTTTACAATATTTATGTCATGGTATTTAAAAAAATATTATTCAACGCCAGATTTTTTTGTGAGTCGATCATGTAGCTATAGAAATAGAAATGGTGAAATAATTGTGTTACACAGCCTATAACTCTTTCATCCGTAAGTCATAAACAATATGAACGTCTTACTAATAGCTGTAACGTAATGATCAGCTTCTAATTCTTGTTATGGCTTAGAACAATAAAAAAGAAAGAAATATGTAAGAATAAAGAGAAGCCTTTACAAGCATTCAAAAGGATAACGCCGCCCTCTCATTTGGAACATTTTACAATCAACCGATTACGTCCAAATGACTAATAACTCCAATGGAGCGACTGGAAAAAAAAAAAATAATAAAACCTTGAACTAGAGAAGTCTATTGTTCAATTTATTTTGGTCTATTAAACAAGACAACAACATCGACAAACTTCTATAACACTTTTAAAACTTGACCTTGGTTTGTTCATTGTTGCGCGAACTAATTTTTCTCCACAGATTTACTTCTAAATTTTCATATTATTTTTGTATGTTCACAACGCAAGGACAAATACCAGATTACAATGGTTTGTTATAGAAACAAAATAAATAGCACCGGATCATACGACTTAAAGTAATTATAAATTGTACGGACGACTGGCGGAGGCTGGAGTGGCTAGTTAATCCTAAAACACTGTTGTCTTCTGGAATACCATTAAACATTCTGAAACTGAAACGTTCTTTCAATTCTCAGAAGAAAAAGGCCATGACTTCAGTGGAGCTGATTCTCTACAACTGTCGGAGTCCATTCAGGTTTTTCACATATCTAAGAAGGATTAGAATTTAGATTTCTGGGCTTTCGGCGTCTAAGGCCATTTAGCCCTTCACGATTTGAGGGATGACGTCCTTCAGCGAGCACGCAATCCGGGGAAAAGGAAAGGAAGAAAGGATTGGGGAAGGAAGAAAGCGGCCTGGGACTTATCAGTTAGGTACCACCCCGGCATTTGCCTGGTGTGAATGAGGAAAACCTCATTCAGAGTGGCTGGCTTGAAAAAGCGTTTTACACCTTTTCGACACCGCCGGGAATCAAACCCGGGACCACTCGCACCGAATCGGGCAAACGTATTTGTTTTAAAATCCTCATTCAGATATCTAAGAAAACACCAATGAGGATTTTAAAACAAATACGTTTCCCCAAGCAAATTTTGGTAGGGGCCGGGCTTCTCGGCCCCTCGATCGGCGCTCACGGGATGGCTCCTTTAGCAAAATATGGTAGTTATGCTAATTGTAGGTGTTCTAATTTCACAATCCGCTGATCACGGGTCCGCTAAGGGTAGCCATCCCGATTTTTTTTCTAGAACTTTATTTATCGTCTGGTCTCATCTCTGGGCAACACCAACTGCAGGGCAACTCAACATACCCTAGCTTTATTAAGTCTTCGTACCTAAAGCTTTTCGATGTGTAGGAATGTCCATACAATGAGCGTGGAATACATTCGTGCGACTATTTACCTGCTCGAACAGCTGTTCGTGTGGGGTGTTTTCACATACTATTAAGCTGAGTGTTATGTTTATGAACACTCTGTGTAACTTATTGGGGATGTTTCACTGCATCACTCCTACTTACAATTACCTTAGCTTAATCTACCATCTTTAGGACACATCTGCGAATTCTAGTTAGTGCTCTTAAAAATCATATAGCCTACGTGTAGTTTCGAACATGTGAAAAAATATTTGATAGCCTCACATGCTATGCAGCACACATAACACCTAAGTGGTGTTGGTTGTCTAACATTTTAGGAAATTGCCATCACTACCTTTTCTACCACACTACCACTCCTACACGACAGATCATATAGGGCTAGTGCATGTTCACATAATATTTGGTATTCATATATAAAATTTATGAATATTGTAGACATGAATTGTACACTTTATAAGGTTCCCAATAGCTATGAATTTGGTACAGGGAATGCTGCCAGGCTGTACATAAAAAACAAAGAAGTTATTCAATATTGTTGCGGACATATAATGATCAAATGTCCAAAGATTTTCACCAATTCATAGATCTAATTGAGCTGAAAAGAATGATATAGATAAGTGTACGTAAATCAGAATCCTCAATGTATCACTTCCTTACAATCCTCAATTTCTAGATTTTAATATACAACTGTTACGAATCATCATATCCGCGATTTATTCGCTTAAAATCCAATTAATGACATTAGGCAAATGGGCTGGAGCTTGTCTTCGGACAGATATTGAAACGTGACAATGAGGAACTGCATGATAATGTATAACATGGAGACGTATAAGATACGGGAGATCATCACTAAAATAAACAAGTAGCAATGTCACGTGTACTCTTAACTGAAGGAGTCTAGTTTGTAAATCGTGAAAATGTCTCAGTTAATATTGAACCGGAAATGATAGTGACTGTCTATCACTTATGAATTTAGTAGAGAGATTACAGCGAGATGGAATATGTCCTTGTTTAATTCAAAGGAGAAACCCACTTCTCAATAAAGATTTTTATTCAACGGCCTTTAACGTTAAAACCGGAAGTAATTGATTGCTGCCACTTCCGGTGTGAATACAGGGCTAAGAGACAAGATATTACATATTCTCAGGACACTGAGTCTATTTCCAAAAACTGCTCTTCGCTCTCTGTTATCGTTTTTGCTCTGCATAGATCATTATTGAAATCGGAAGTTGTAGTAGATTTCTATTACTTCTGGTTTTTGTAGGGACTTAACGATGCAGATGAAATGTGTTCTTAGGACGTTTAATCGGTTGTAAGAAAAATGGTTTCTCTGTAGCTGTTACTATTTTTGCTTAATAATTTAGTGAGTAATCGATGTAAATATCGGAAATGGTTCATTTCTACCAGCGTCGTAACTTACATTTTTTCTGGGGGTGAAGCATTAATACGCGTATTTAGGCCCCCCTACAAAAGTTGTTTTTCTAATTCTTGGGTCCCTTTTCATCTTTCTCTTTATGGCCCCCCGGAGCCTGTGGGCCCTCCCGCACGGCGAAGACTGCAGGGCCGTTGGTTACGTCCCTGGGTCCTTTCCATACATGACAAACTAATTGAGGGGCAATATTGACAAACCTCATAGCAATACGAGTAAATATTATTTCTAGGACCCCTAATAGTAGACATTTTTTACTGAAATGGGTTCACGATTCATTTTTGTTTTATTGACCTTTTGTGTGCTGTTTTGTTTATGTAATGTAGTGAACCTGTATGTTCGTATCATATATGAAGTAAGAAAACTTTATCTTAAAATGGGCCCCCTCGAACGGCGGGGAGCTTTCCTGGGGAGCAGCTGCTCCCTGCTCCCCCACAAGTTACTGCCCTGATTTCTACCACTTTCGATAGATCGATTACCTCTATCAGAGAAATCGATTCCTAACTTTTGACCCTCTAGATTCTGGTGAAAATCGATCCAAAAAGCTGTTCTTAAGAAAATTTTGTTTTTGGATGAACAGACACACATTTTCTGTCTTTCGCACGAATGACATACATTGAGATGTCCCACAATTATGCCGGTTAGGCTAAAGGAGACGGTGATGATGAGAAATGAAGGAAATAATGAAATAAAGAAAGTGGGAGGAAATGGGAAAATCCCTAGAAAACCCACGCACACGGTATTTGTCCATCACAAAGCTCACTTGGCGCGAGCTGGAATCGAACCAAGGGCGCCATGCATCAGAAGGGAACGCTCTACCACTGAACCACTGCGGCCACGAGACAGAGTAAATATATAAAGGAGTTTTGGTCAGCCAAACGTCTTAAAAATAATGCTAAAAGTGGCAGCTCTTGAGGTAAGTCATAGAAGTTAAAATTTTTAAATTTATCGGTACAACGTAAGGGAAGAAAGCTTGTAATGCACTCCTTCCACAGTACAACACAGTTTTGTTGACATTTAAATGAAGTTAGTGTATGAACCTTTTAAGAACTGATAATGTTGCTGTCAGCTTTATACGTCGACAAATAAGATGGTACATGGGATCCACTTTTCTCTTTCAGTACAACAAGTCGCTACAGTTCTTAGATTAAGTTATTTCAATTGTAGGCTCGGTTTCTGCAACAGGACATTTCCTAACAGGAACTGAGCCAAAGTTTGGCCCGGTGTCAACGGAGTCGCCACCCTCACACATAATGGTTCGGGAAATCATTCAGAAGAAAACAGACTCTAGGAGACATGTGAAGCAACATCCTGGGAACTTATTCGAAACGCAAATAATATGGAAACAGAATATATATTTGATATATATATTATAACTAAATTTGCAATATTACCATCGATTGAAATATCATTACCATTTTGAATTCAACATTTTAATACATACAGTATAGAATATTACAACAGGTAAGTGATTTGTCTCATTACATTGAATCTTTGATAATAGGTTGTTACTAATACATATATATTTCTTTGTTTGACTTTGTTAGATTAGGTTAACTTCTTAGTAGATTATAGTTTAGATTTCATATAAAATATTTATACGTAGATGTTCCTGCGTGTATATATATATTCGATGCTCTTTTTTCACATTTCAGCTTCGGCGCAAGTATATTTATATAATTTGTTCAGGAAACAATATTAAACAGCGGGAATAACATCAAACACGAGGTAAGTATTCAACCTTTAACTTTCCTTTTAATAATTAAAATACGTCGTAAACATATGCATGTAATATTTGCAATATTTTATTTATCTCTCTTCTTCTCATATAAAATTATTTTCTTGTCTATCTTTTCTTCTCATTATATTAAAATACATTATTCTTTATTTATTAATTAATTAATAATTATTATTATTATATTTTTACAGGTACGCTGATTCATCCGCTGCAACCACAACTGTTAGTTCCCAAATAATCACAAACGTCAAGCTACTCTTTGCATTGTCTCAAAAGAACCATTCGTCTGGTATTTAAAATATTAAATAAATTGGTGCGCCAGAATTCCACATTTCTACAGAACATCTACAACTGTATTATTAAATTCAAATTCCAACTATTCATCTACCATGTGATTAAGTTTCATAACATATAATAAATTTATCGCACAAGTTTGATTACTCAAAATATGGACACGTAGTAAATACTGAAGAGTTTAATGTGAAGCTTAAGATTTTGACTATTTTAATCATATTTACTTTAAATCATGTCATCCTAAAATAGTGGCAGATATTATAATATGGGGAGAGAGAAGTGAAATCTCTCCCGAACAAACGTAACACTAGCTATTCATAGTTAATTCTTTTCTCACCTTTTTAAACTTCCGACATTTGCAATTTTTTTTATTTATCTAAATTTATATCCAAATTATTTATTTACGATTCGAAAACATTAATTACTTTTTCTAAATTTATATCATACGGTGCGGATTGGAATCCTTATCACCACTTTCTAAATATGTAATGCGCTGTGGTGTAGATTCTGAATAGCGGCGCATTACATACTCCCCGGTGTCTAAACAAAAATTTTAGCACTTGATAAAATTTTTCAATATTCACATTTTCTCTAGAGTTTTGTGACTAAATAAGGACCAACTCATATGAAACAAATTTTATACATTTCCCAATAGTCATCATTTTCTTGTAAAATAACGTAATCGTAGTAACAACAGCCAGTTAACTTAAAACAAATCTTAATGACATTATTAATGGTTTTTCAAATTGAACAAGACACTAAATATCAGAACACTAAATAACAATAACACATAATATCAAAACACACATACCAAAATATAACATCTTTGGAAGATTAGGGTTAGCTTAGGATGATTTAACCTGTATCAAATACAAATTCTTGCAGTCTTATCCGGAACCATGTTTTACTAGTGTCTGTTCTATTTTTTATTTTTCTATATTCTTTGTTAGTTTCCAAATCTTTCTTTGCTTTATGTCTTTCATGTTTCCAATCTGTTTTTGACTTCCTCCTTCCCATTTTCTTTTTTCCTAAACAAATCTTTTTCTTCTTATTTTCCTTTTGTCTTTCATTTCTGGATTTCATTCTTTTCTTTCTCCACTTCCATTTCAGAATTTTTATTTCTTTCTTTCGCCTTACTTCTCCGCTTTGTCTTTCAAATCTTGGTTTACCAAACCTTAATTCACATTGTATCAATTGTTTCATTTTTCTTCTCGTTCTCTTCCGGGTTTGGAATCTTGCTTTCTTTATCTTTGGTGTCCAACAAGTAGAAACTTCAGTTTTCTTTCTTTTTCTTTTCCTCATTCTGTTCCTTTCCACAAAAAAGAAAGAAAGAAGTCGAAACGTGATATGGAAGGCGAAAAGAAACATAAGGGAGAAAAGAAAGGAAGTAACAATATAGAAACTAATAGGGAGAAAATAAAATCCGATCTGCAAAGTAGAATTGAGGAAAAGAAAAGAGAAATAAAGAAGTCGAAAAGCTATATTGAGAGTGAAAATAAGAAAAGAGAGAAGAAAGAAGGTAGTAAAATAGAAGCTAAAAAGAAGAAGACAAATTCTGATATTGAAAATAATAAAAGCAAGAAGAGAGAAAAGGAGGAAAGCAATGGTAGAAAAATTGGAAGCAGAGAGAAGAAATATGAAACAGAAGATGGGAAAAAGCAAGAAGATAGAGAATATAAAATGGAAGTATCAACCCTGCGAATTATTTTATGGATTTAATCTTATAGTGTCGAGGGATTGACAAGTGCGAAACTATTGTGCCAAATTTTAATTAACTTTCCAGTAAGTGTTGAGGATTATTTTACAGTAAGGCATGAATAAAATATAATGGATTTCTGAAGCTATTATTTAGCTCAGGGGATTCTATCCCCTCTCCAAATTCTACACACCATCACGTCTAAACTTTCGACATGAATTTATAAATAGTTATATTATAAAATAAAATGTCTTATCAAAATTTTCTGTGGTGCATGCTATATAATTTGTAGACTTGATATCAGATGGTGTTTGTAGCAAATCGTAATGGTATTGATCTTTCTTGCTGCATAATTTGTATAGATGAAATGATATATTATTATGGTGTCATAAGATGTTATATTGAAGTTGGTTACAGGCTGACGATTCTGGAAGAGCTCACTAAAATACGTCAATTATATTTTTTTAAGTTAAAAATGTAGATATTATGATATAAATAAATATATATAAATGAAAGTATATAAAAAAGATAATTATGTTAACATAAAAGTTGCCTATAAGTGCACAGATATATTTATAAAAGATGAGAAAGTAAAACTTCGTATATTTGATGTAAATGAGCGTAGGAACGTCAGATACTACCAATCAATGTTTGAAAGAGAAAATAAAAATTAAATGAACTATTGCACGATATATATACAAGCAAGAAAGCCAGAGTGAGCTTTAGATACTTAGTGAATAAAGATAAAACGAGCTACAAAGATAATTACAGGTAATAGAAAAAAAAACAACTTAACCTAAATACTAATCCTAGTACATGCAAGCAAGCGCAAACTACTACTAATTAATTAACAAATTTTAATGGTATGGAATTATTATTCATAATGTGATTATTACTGTATTTATTTTCGTTTCCACAATATACATTTCAACGATATAATGTGTACAAAATCATTATAAAGCTCTTAGAAATGAAGTTTAGTTAACGTTGTATGATTTTGGTGTCACTAGTTCATTTTGATTACGTTCTGGAACATTTAAATACATTTGCCAGACGTTGTGAATTTTAGATTCCCACTACGTAACATCCATCTCTACCACGAATCTATAATTTTCCTCGGATAAAGAAGGGGAACATTGGCGACTCCGTTACTGGGCCACAGGCTCAGGTCTTCTCGTAGAAGATTCTGTGCCTTTATTATCTTATTATAACGCCTAACTCATTGGAAGTCAGATACTGTTTTGTGTTGTCTGTCTTGTTGGAGTAGTAAAGGATCCTGAAACGACATCTGTAAATCCATCCATGGCAAGATAATACTGGAATAGTTAATGACGTCTAGGCATGAGGGCGTTAGTGAGAGTTAGCGCATTACAAGCTTACGTTTTATCATAATTGTTATTTAGAGCTTTCTGAAGCTGTAGGAAGCTTTCTTTCTGTAGTTTGGACCGAAATAAATTTTTAGGCATATAACTTCTCTCTCTCAAGAACCACTACTACCTGGCTAGAAGACTTTAGGAAAATAGCATTTGGGTAAGCGAAAATTAAAAAGTAGAATAAACTAAAATTTGATTGCATTCAATTAGTGCTGGACTTTCGTTTCCCTGATGATGACCATCTGGATTTCTTATTCATATAGACTGCATGAGAACATATTCAAGTGGAATCTAATGTATGTTGATAGGACGGAACTGATTCAGCATTGAGCTTCCGACAAGGAGAGGGTACGTGCGACTGACAACAGATGATACCTCTCGTTCTTCTACTTCTTTTCATCCGTCTACAAAGGAAGTGGGTTTAATTAACATTTTGTCTCACATTCTGAGGACATCAGACACTAGAGCTCGAACGTCGACTCAGCAATAGTGAGCCAACTCGAGTGACAAAGATTACCGCTTAACAGAATCACATCCGAGATACTTCGGAAATAAAATTTGTTGACTTGTGTCATTCTTATGGTTGTGATGTGAGATACTTTAAAAGATGTAACAACAACATAGAACTTATTAGAGACCTACCTTGGTACAGTAGCGTACGCAAAGGGGGTTTCCGAGTTTAAACCTCTCCTTGACCAAGATACTATACCAAAAAAGTCTTATTAAGGTTGGTTTAAAGGGACAAGTTTTGCCGATAGATGGCATTAGAGTCTTCGTAACTTTCGCATGTATTTTTTACCTTTCACGAAAATTCACGATTTCTCTTACAAATTTCAACCTAGAGACTTCAAATTTTTAGAGAAGGAACTTCATAACCTATCAAAGGGAACAATCCGTGCCGATTTTTTATTTATAATTTTCTTCATTGTTGAAATGGCTTGATTGTTGAAATTGATACCTAAATCTTTAACAATAGAACTGTTTCAACAATGCAGAAAATTCTAAATAAAAAATCGGCACGGATTGTTCCTTTTGATAGGTTATGAAGTTCCTTCTCTAAAAATTTGAAGTCTCTAGGTTGAACTTTGTAAGAGAAATCGTGAATTTTCATGAAAGGTAAAAAAAAAAAAAAAAACAAAAAAAACATGGGAACGATACGAAGACTGTAGCGACATCTATCGGCAGAACTTGTCCCTTTACACTAACCTTAAGATATGTATAGCACCAAAAACGTGTACGCTAACCATATAGCTGCGAGGGAACTCAGAGAGAGACCAGAGGCGCACCTACAGGGACCAAGTAGCAAGAAAGCTTTCGGTCACTTGCCGCGTGCTTGGCTTTTGGCTTTCTACGATTGCCTTTTTAAGGCATACTTTCATACAATCTGCCTTTTGTTGTACTTGCAAGCGATACTTTAGATCCTTCCCAGAGCGTAATAGCATCACTGGCCATTCATTGGTTGTTGACTTGCCGGTACTGTAAAACGCTTGCGTCAAGTTTGATTTGGAACACTGAATGCAAGGTTGCCCCATGTAAATTTGTGACTGTAATGCAGCTTACAACATGCTTGCACACGATTTCCAATCAAGCCAGATGCAACCTTGCTGACTTCCAATGCAAGTTTACAGCAAGCATTTTGACATTTGTCTCTGCTAGTAGGGGTTCTTATTTAAAACAATCTAGTTTTATAATTTTTTTTCTGAAAATATAGATGAAAGTGTTTTACAATTACTTATCGTGCTTCGGGTGCAGAATAATACCCGTTCAATACTACAAAGACAGTGGATTGTAGTACTGGTCCTCCCCCTAAAGCCTAAACCCTTTCCAACAAAACTTTCTGAGTACGCGCCTGTAGTCAACCAAACATGCCTTATCTTTACTTTGCACCTAAATAGTATCCTCTCCCTCACAATAAATAAATAAATAAAAGAAAATGCAGCCTCAAGAATAACATTGTTTTTCTACGTCATTAAAACGACTTTCTTTCTTTGTGTTTCGTTGCATAATTATTAATGAAAGATTGTTGAGTTTAGATTACATAAAAAAGAATATAAATACAAAAAGCAGTTGGAAAGAATTGTCCTCAGGAAATCATAAGCTGATTTCGAATATTATTGGCTGAATGAAATTATGTTTTTTGATGACGCAACATGCACTTCCCGTTCACTGATAGCAGCGGCCGAGGCTCAAAAGTGTATAATACGAGTGTAAGAGTGAAACAATGGCGAGAAATGTAATGAAAAGGCTTATAAAATAAGCGAAGGGAGCGTAGCAGCTGAACCAGCGAATTCTCCAGTTGTGTCACGAGTCTTTCTAATGATCAGCTGGCAGTGAGCAGCCAGGCATTGTTTTCATGTAAAAGAGCTTCTCTGTTTCATGTGAGATTATCAAGTGTCGGTCACTGCATTTCGTGTGTGTGTGTGTGTGTATCAGGCCGCCTGCATGATGTGTGTGTTCTCCATTAGAGGTTAAGGGAGCACCAACACCCACCGTCTTCCCTCTGCCGTTTGTGTTTTGTGTTTTTTAAATGTCTGCAACTACGAATGAATGCCCGCTGGATGTCAACAGTACCGTCCTGCACCGACGTGCAATCGATGCGGATACAGGTGAGTGAGAGAATGTTGTCAATTAAAATCTTTTGTTGTAGCCACCTACACAACAAGTGTCACATCTTCTGCTGGATTAGAAATCCCGATTATCATTACTACTCACATTAAACCAGAAATTGCTTGTCAGTCTTTCTGTTCCACGTCAACATATACTCTTCCGAGAATTATCGCTCAAGGTTGCCAGATATAGACAACTTATGGCATTATTTATGTTACATTCTGATTATTCTTCATTGAACTATTTAAGTAATTTTCGGTTTTTAATAATTAGTTCTCAACGAATAATACAAAAAGAAATCTGTTCGATACATAGGATAAATGTATAGTATATTTCTCTGGAAATATATATGTTTATTATTAATAAAATATAACTTACTGTTATTCAACAATATTTTCATATACAGCCGAGACAAATTTAGACTGGAATTAGGACAAATCAGGAAGAGCAGGAAAGTATGTCAACCAGGGTCTACTTAAAGATACCATCAGGGACGCACGCAGGATTTTATCCAGGGGATGGGAAATCGGGGGGAAGATTGACACATTGGCGCAGTTGTGAATCCATATACACACATTTTGATGCACATGTGTGCATAATTCATGTAAAACAACAAATATTTATATGCTCATTGGATAACTTAACTACAGTAAATAGACTAATATTTAATATAACAAACACATCAGCAGAGGAAAGATCATAATCCTTTTTATAGAATTCAATATCGAGCTTCAATCTCAATATATATGAGTACGACTAACTCTTTTATCTTTATTTCTTGATTTTCCTTCTACATCTGTTTAAAAAAATTAGGAAAATCTTGTTTCTACCTTCAATGATAAGCAAGGGCGCCGATCCTGGGGGCCGAGGGGGCCCAGGCCCCTCCAAAGCTCACGTGGGCCCTCCTATTGTATTTATGAGTGTACAATATTTGGCATAATTTGAGTGTAATTACTCTTAAAATCTTCATATATATACCTTCTGCATCTGAATGAACCCCGCCAAATTTACAGAGAAATCGGCCCCCTTGATGATAAGGAACTTGTTTATGACAAAGACAAAACTAGTTTTCATATCAAAACTGTGATAACTAACTAAATGGAACAGGTGTTCTCTACTGTTTCAGAATTGAGTTGATGTATTTGACAGCAATCAAGCAATTCATGCTAACATTTGTTTGATCATTTGCTCTAGCATGTGACCTTTAACCAATGTGTCCTAAACATGATTTATGAATGTTGTATTCAAATAGCAAGTCACCTTTGAAAATTTAACTACCATAATCATGATGTCTGTTTCCAACAATAAATACTTATTTTAAATAATATAGTTACGACAGATTTTGCCGCCCCTTGAAACTTACTGCGCCGTGCAAATGCGCATGTTGCACATGAGAGTCAGGAACGGATCCAGGACGGACTTCTGGGGGGCGGTGGGTTGTAATACTGCTACTTAGAGCTACTTTTAAGAGCTCCAAACTCTGGGATGGGTTTTACTTATATATAAAATAAGCAAGTTTGTCTTCTGAGGGGGGGGGGAACGCCTCCCTGGATCCGCCCCTGGGTAGAGCCGGCTCTGTCGGGACCTCTGAAGCTGAAATGCTAACTGTTTACCTATTTGAGTACATTTTTAGAAAATTCTAAAGTATTTAAAAATACAATCATCTGTAATTAATTATTCGATTTCATGGTTTATTATAGGTCAGATTTTTTAAAAGGCATTCTGTTAACGAGTATAAGTATATATAAACATTTTACAAAATAAAATTTAACGATATACAATTACAGCCTGTCGCTTGAACAAACCAAATGAATGCATATTTGAGAGATTTTGAAAGAATTGACGAAATGAAAAGTAGAGGGAAGCACTGAATCACATTCTTCAGAAGTTCCCATGATCCGGGAACAAATCAGAGACTTTGTGGACAAGAATCGTGTCTGTTGGTTTCCTCAGGATTCTTCCCACGTTCCCATTCCACCAATTCTTTCATAGTCATTCACAGGGCCGTCCCTACCATATGTGTAACAAGTGCATTTGTACAGGGCGGCGAAATCTCTCATAACTATATTATTTAAAATAAATATTTCTTGTTGGAAACAGACGTCATGTGTATGGTAGTTAAATTTACTAAGGTGACTTGCTATTTGAATACTACATTCATAAATCATGTTTAGGTTGCGTTAGTTTTAGGTCACATGGATAGTGCTAAAGCAAATGGTCAAACAAATCCCAGAATGAATTCCTTGATTGTTTTGAAATAACTCAATTCTCGAAGAGTAACGAGCACCTGTTCCATTTAGTTAGTTATTACAGTTTTAATATGAAAACTAGTCTTGTCTTTGTTACAAACAAGTTCCTTACCACTGCAGGTGGAAACAAGTTTTTTCTTATTTTTTTTAAACAGATGTAGAAGGATAATCAAGAAATAAAGATAAAAAGAAGTAATTGCACTGGAATTTCAAACTGATATATTGAGATTGGAGCTCGATATTGGGGCTTTCTGCGTGCAAGAGCCCTTTCCCTTCTCTTCGTTGTTCATGATGGGGTAGCATACTTAAAATCGTACCTTTTAAGATTTGTTCTTTCTGGAGAAAGGGAGGCAAACGATTCCATTACACGGGACGGCTAATTTGCTTGGGGCCAGCCTTTCTCTAAAGACAAGTATAGAGTGCTCAAACACTTGATTAAAAAAAAAAAAAAAAAAAAAAAGTTTTGATGGTATTTTAAACCCATGCACAACAATTTTGCAATAGAGATTTGGCAACGATGCTATCATGTGTTTGCCTAAGCGTGGCTTTCCTTTCTCTCTCTTGTAATTGCAGTGCTTGAATCGAGAAGCCAAGTGCACTGGGCAGTTGATCACTGCAGATTCAATTAGTAAACAGTTCGTTTTTCTTGATTGTGCATTGAATTCAAGTGGCGGGGGTATTAATTACAACTTGATGACTTGTAGTACACAAAGAAACGCATTGAGGGAAAAAAGTTATTTAGGATTCTTATATAACAGGCAGTGTGTTTTCTCTCTAGCGTGTCTCGTGCAAATGAAGTTTTCTTTTTCTGTAAACTTAAAATGCAGGGCTTTCTGTTCGTTCTTACATAGAAACAATAGTTGGCTCTAATCCAATACACGCAAAGCAACTTGTTAAAAAAAATAAAAAAAAAATCGTCAGGCGGGGTCGATGTCAACCTGTTTTAATCTCACGTTTCTTTTTATTTATTAGCGGAGTTCATACAGAGCTTTTAGGAAAACTTTGTTTTATTTCTAGAAGCTCGCACGATAATCCTGGAAATATAAAAGCAATTTAGGATTTTCTTAGAAGAACATATATATCATTCTATTAGTCATATATATCATCATCAAAAGTGGAAATCTTTCTCAATTGCTTTTAGCAGGAAACCGGGTTCGATCCCCAGTAAAGCCAGCTAAGGTTTGGACGTTCACCTTTCATATAGCCTCGGATGTGTAAAGTAGCGTTAAATCCAAACCTTTTGTCCTCATATAGCCTCGTTTCTGGAAAGTGGGGTCAAATTCAAACATTTTGTCTTCATATAACTTCAGTTTTGGAAAGTGGCGTTAAATCCAAATATTTTGTCTTCATATAGCCTCGGTTCTAGAAAGTAGGATCTAAAAGCTTGGGGGCCCTCCCGCATACAGCGCGGGGTGGGGCCCCTTCTCTGCGTCCCATTTCATGATTTTGGGGTCCCTGATGGCTTGGAGCTCTCCCGCAATGCGGGGTCTGCGGGGCCCTTATTTACGCCCCTGGTCTCGGTTCTGGAAAGTGGGATTAAATTCAAACGTTCTGTCTTCCTATAACCTCGATTCTGGAAAGTGGGATTAAATTCAAACATTTTGTCTTCCTATAGCCTCGGTTCTAGAAAGTGGCGTTAAATCCAAACATTTTGTCTTCCTATAGCCTCGGTTCTAGAAAGTGGCGTTAAATCCAAATATTTTGTCTTCATATAGCCCCTCGGTCTGGAAAGTGGTGTTAAATCCAAACATTTTGTCAAGTAATAATTTTATATCTTCTGTCTTTTGAATTTTTTTCTCGTTAAACATTAACAATATTGGAGAACTAGTTGTAAAGTAAGTTTCAATTATTAAAAACAATTATCCTTTTATTAATACCAAGGTAAAAAATAAGTATTCTAATATGATCGAAATATTTTTATTATTTTTTTTAAATGATACATTTTGTCTCGCACGGGACAAGAGTACATTCTGATATTAAGTGACCCTCACTTGAAAAAAAGTTTAACAAACGTTGAGCTAAAGGATATGATGAGAACTGTATGGTAATAATGAAATGAGTGTTGAAAGACAATGAATGAATGAAAAAAATGAAATCTTACAGTTCTACGTCTCACGGTTATGCCGGCTAGGCTAAAGGAGACAGTGATGATGAGAAATGAAGGAAATGGTGGAATGAATAAAGTGGGAGGAAACGGGAGAACATCGATAAAATCCAAGCACACGGTGTTTGTCTACCACAAAGTTCACTTGGCACGAACTGAGATCGAACCAATGACCTCATGCACCAGATGTGCACCACTGAACCACCGTGGCCCCTATGGTGAAAGACAATATGTAACATCCACCCCGTAAACAACATCCAAACCTACGGAATGAGATTGCTACCCTAGTGTCTTAGACTGCTCGAGCAATCCAACCTTTAAAAAATAACATGGGAGAGATATGTGCAGCATAATCCTAAGAGAGGGAATAGCAACAAAACTAACTCTTGCGTCGGGAGAAACAGAATCTAAGATGAACGTAGTTGTATGACGATGAGCTTTGACGGTATTACCGAAATACAGAAGAATCCTATAGAAACATTCGAATCATGAGAGAGAAATTTCAGCTCTTTGACACGCTGCTATGTTTTCTTCATTTACATGGAAGAGCTACACAATGTCATGAGGCATGGTCACTCACCGGCTACTTCATCCATCTGTGCCAAAGGTCAAGGAATATTTTCTTATGCTGATCACTTCTTACTCAAGAGCATCCGTCGGATCTTCAAACTGCAGTGTCTGTGTCAAGGGCTTACTATGTCATTGCCATCTCTCGTTTCTTTCATAGAATTAGGAATGTCAACTATATCATTGTTGGTGGCATAAAGGTTGCCATTGTTGAAGGACATTGTATGTAGGAGTACCTTGACTGGAAGCATTTCTAGAATACAGGAGACATTTCAAAGTTGGCAATGAGAAAACTGACAAACGTATTAAAAAATATTTGCATTGACTCGTTTTCATTTTAATATCCCTTCTGATGAGTTGAACATTATGAATCATGACATCCCAAAGAGTTTCGTTTATGTGTCATGGTTGCTTTCCTGGTGAGGCAAGGTTCTTTTAAAGTTTTCTGTTGTCCCTAGCGCGTCGCTGATATTCAGTGGATAACTGAAAGATAATAACGAATCTAAAAAAAATCCAGAAAGTGAGCCACAGAAAGCTGTTAACCGAATCAATAACTACTTCCAAATATGGTTCCCAACTATGGGTTTACCCATTCCGGGACAAATTTGACGGTGGGTCTCTGCAACTACTCGTTTACCATAAGACTCTAGGAACATGTCTACTGCCAGATGGATCTGAAAAAAATAACCTTTTAATATTACAAGTTAAATTATGAAGCTAGTTTTTTTTTAATACAGTATAACATAATTATTTTTATTCTATTGATACTTTTGCGAAATTTAATTTTTCATAAAAGCATGTGTCTCATACAGCCATGGTGTGAAAATTTAAATCACAAAGCTGGGAATTACAAAAGTATGTCATTACAAACACACACAAAAAATACTTTTAGTTATGGCATTTTTAACTTTAACAAATATTAACCCTCCTCTAGCAAAATCTGAAATGACAATCTTATTAAAGTCCAGGATCGAGCACTGATTTTTTTTTTTTTTTTTTTTTGGTGGGGAAGTTCTCTCTTTGCGTTTTTCATTCGCACACCGATACGTAGAGAATATATATGACAATAGACAGGGTGGCCCAAAAGTAGGTATACAGTCCTGTACTGAATTTTATATCATTTCTTATTGTTATCAAACAGGTAGACCTAGTTTCTTTATTATTTGTTCTTAACGTCTTTTTTACTTATAACTTAAGCCCGGAACAGTCGAAGCAAATAAATTCATAAACTAGAATGTTATACTTGATCAATGCAGGGGTGTATATCTACTTTTGGGCCACATTGTTGTTCTTCATTTTCATTGTGTAGCTCTGGAGCATACATCCACGTTAGATTCGAACACAAAAGTAAAAAGCTGGTTTCTGCCAAAAATCTTATATTTCTTTGTAATTATGACCTCTATGAATAAAATATGAAAGTTAACTTATTTGTAGTCGCAACATGGGAAAACGCCTGAAATGTTTCAAGTGAATTTTGAAACATAGTATCTGTTTCAAATAGTTTTTATTTTATCGTGTAACTTCGATTAAAAGGCGTATTTTTAAGGAGAGAAGGGGATTCAAAATTTATGCCAAAAATAGAATATTTCACGACCGTCTTAAATTAGGAAAATGAAAATCGGAACATAAACTCTTTATAAAAAAAATAAGTGGAAATGTATCTCACCGTTTCCTAAAATTCCACTTTCAAGGACCAAGGGAGCAATTTCTACATTTTAATTCAGACTTTTTATTCATCGAGTGACGAAAGTAAGAAAAGGGTTGAATCGTTTAAGATGAATTTCTGAACACAGCACTTGGATTGGTCTGGGTTTTTATCCTTACACATTGACTAAAATATAAATGCTAAAAGAGTGAAGAAGGTTCAAGTACTTTCTATAAATCTTTTCTTTCCGTGGAACAACGGATATTTTAGGTAGTACTTATTAATTTCAAACGATAATTATTTCAGCAAAATTTAACGAATCATTCTTTTTTTGTTTCAAACAAAGAGCTTTTATCTTTCAGCTTAAAACAATATTGACCTATTGTCACTGGGAACTTGTACAGTGCAAGTCAAAATAATGGACCCAATTTCATAATTTTATTCTGTGAAATCTAACAAACATATGCTATTGTGAGAGATGTGCTAAAAAAAGGCAAACTGTCAAAATTTTCTTTAAACACATGACAAGTGATATATGTAGGCATCTCGCGTTACACAACACACATCAAGTCGGAAGTCTATCTAGTGCCAAATCTTTTGCAGCATTCACTGAGAAAACGGCATATTGTATATACAATCCGCGGCAAAAAAAACCTGCAACATGAGCATATAAGTTTATTGTGAAATGACGAAGTCTTTTGCTCCAAAATAAGTGTGCACGGGAGGAGACCGAGGTTTATCCTGGCGTGATTCGTTCCACTTAGACGTTATGTTCATTCCCTGTGCTGTTAGGCGTAGTTTCACAATAAACTTACATCCTCATGTTGCAGGATTTTTGCCGCGGATTGTACAAACATACGGAATCTTCTTGTTTACTAAAGAAATCAGTATGGAGCATACGCTATCCATATGCTACGTACGCAGTGCCTTTAGATGTCACATCATGCTTTGCAGGATGTCTGACATCTAACAGTCTTCCGTATATCACATACATTTACGTATGTTACATTCGTCAGCTATGTGTTATATAGGTCCATTTCAGGACCGTACCGTAGGGGGAAGGCGAGCGGGGCGACGGCCCCGGGCGCCGAAGTAAGGGGGCGAAAGAATGGGGAGAAAAAGGGTCAAAAGAAAGGAAAAATTACTTGGAATATATGTATGGGGGCGCCGTCGTATACTCTCGCCCCAGGCGCTGATTTTCCACGGCACGGCACTGGTCCATTTGTATGTGAGATCCTGATCACCTATATTGTTTCATATGGGAAGTACGTATAGATGGAACACTTATACGGAAAGTATTATAAACATGCGTTTTCAGCCATAAGTCTGCTGTATGTAAAGTCCAAAACCTACAGGAATTACGCATACCATTTTTTTTTCTCAGTGTGTTTGCGGTCAATATCAGGCCAATCGATTTTCGCTTACAGATGCAGCCCGAATCTCTGAAATGTTCTTATCCCTTGCGAATGGTCTTCCCTTTAGGTGTGTCTCTGATATTTGGTACAGAAACGCCGTTGCATACTCACAGACTTGTTTATATGATAATCAAGCACACAGAAAGATCTCTCTTCTTCAGTCAACAACATTTTCCTTAACTGCTCGCTGCTGACTCCTAGCGGTAAAAAGTGGAAACTAAACTTTGAAAGTTAACTTTTCAAAACGTGCCTTACAATAACGTACCTTGATTAAATTTTAAAGAATGAAGTTCTGAAATCGGGTTCATCATTTTGACTTGCCCTGTATAAAGTTAATGTTCCACGTACAGATAACTTTCGTCAGAAAAAAGAATGCTTCTTATAAACCATTGAAAATTATAGTGAGCATGAGAATCGATAATGCAAAATTTGAGAAAATACAGTCATTTTTATTTTTTTTTTTTAATTTCTAACAAACTGATACAAAAATTTAAAAATGGAAACCAAAGTGTCACCCACATCGTAACCAAACCAACAGTTACCGTGTTTTTGAATCGAAAAAATACAGAAGGAGAACCAGCGTTCCCAACCGGAACTGACTTTCGTTGCTGTGGCTGCTCTGCACCAGACGTTTTTTTCTTGTTGTGGTCGTCGTGCTTGCTCAGCTGTGGTGGGAACGAGGTTCGCGGGTTCTACCCTGAGTCACGCTACACCTCATCTTCTCAATGTCTCTTTTTCTCCAACTCTTTCCAGCGCTGGAAGCCACCGATGCATTCCACCTAAAACACAAGTCACCAAGGCTGAAGTAATTACATTGAACAAGGACACTTTTTCTACTTAGATGTCATTTTTCTTAACTAACAAATAATAGTCTTTTTCTTACGTCTAATGGTCGGTTCTAGAGTTTCTGTTTGAGAAAGGATTGAGCAATGTCAACTGGAAAGCATTTTTTAAAAAGTGTTTTTAAAAAAGATGTCCTGTTTGGATAACGCAAGAACATGTTTATGGCATGGAAGATAGATTCCTGTTTTGGGTGGTGGGCCAATAACAGCAGGAATTTGCTTTTTGTACATATTTTGCCAACGTATTTTGTCTTTGGAATTCACTTCCGTGGTTATTAATAATTTGAAATAAGAAATAAAAGGTATGTGAAAAATCTTGTTTCGTAGCATCCTGAGGCAAAAGGAAACGGACGATAAAAGAAAGTAAATAAGGATGGAACAATAAAAGTGGGTGTAAACGGGAATATCCTTAGAAAACTCATAGACACGTTGTTGTTTGTTAAATTTTAGTGTCCCTTTTCAGCAGCGAGGCTGTTTGAGACGTGGATCTACAATTTGAGGTGCAATCAGAACCATTGTAATGTGTTCAAAGTTCAATACTCTGCAACAGGGAATCGAACTTGAGACCCTATACAGACAAGTTATAGTTTACCATAAAGTCATCAGGGATCGAATAACCCTTGAAAACCAGAGGCCACTTGTATAATTAAGCTGTCGTTTCCAGCTTTTTTGTTTTATTTGTATTCAGAGTGTGTTGCAGAATATGAATCCGATTACATTGATTGGTACTCATATGAAATGGTCGCTGATAATATAATATGAATTCCGAAAGGCATTGCAAATAATGAAATTGAAAATCGGCCATAGCACGAATCACAACTTTGAATCAAAATAGTACAGTCAGATACTGTATGTTAGAATGTTTCTTTATCTTATCATTTTATTAACATGAATTATTCTTCCTAAACTGTTTATAGCTAGTACTATATAGCAAGCAGAACGAAATGTATAATTTCTCTCTATTTCATTGTGTGTTGATAGTTTCCATCAGCTAACAACATATGTTACGAAATTATTTTCTCCAAGTGGAAGATTCGTTTTGTCCTTATCCACAATTCAACCCGAAGCCCCATTGGCAAGCCTCAACAAAAGCTTGTTTAATGAAAATTGTGTAATACGAGGGCAATTCGAAAAACAACCGCCGTTTGGATATGAATGACATACACTCTCAGATGCATAACTTTTATTACACATAATAGAAAAGTACAACATTGCATTACTTTTCAACATATTCACCATTCAAATTGAGGCACTTGTCATAACGTTTTACAAGGTTTGAAATTTCTTCTTAAAAAAAAAAAAAAAAAAAAAAAAAACACCTCCCGCTTGGGAATGAAGCCATTGTGAAATGCATTGTCATTGTCGAAGTGGTGCCACTGTTCCACTGTTTCATGTACCTGAAGAGGTAGTCGTTCGACGCTAAATCTGGGCTATAGAGATAATGATCAGAAACATCCTAGTGGAACTGCTTCAAACGTTTTTGAGAACGTACAACGTGTACTTAAAACATGTGACACCATTCACGTACGACGCCTTCATTCATCACGTTTGGTTCGTAAATATTATGCAGTTGGCGATGAATCGCAGCTGCCGAAAGTTTTTCACACTCAAAAATCGTATTACGACATGCAATTCAAATTTGGCGAGTTTTTCTATTGGAGCGTTTATTTTCAGTTATAGCACAAGAGTGAACTGCAACAAAACCTCCTTCCACTGCTCACTGTCTCCTGAACTACTACACACAGCACCACAGGACTAATGTCACTCTTCGCAGCCATTTCTCACACATGCGAGAAATGATTTTTTAAAATTGCCCCCTTTTAATAAGAAGCCTATTATCCTAACATTTAAGGAAGAAGGAGAAAAAACGTTTTCAATAATATTTCATGTCTTATGCTTTTTTAATGGGGTGAATTCATTCTTTTATTTTTGACTCACTTTAACCCCGAGCAACAGGGATAAGTCTTTTTTTTTTAATCTTCATTAGGCGAGCGGTATGCGTTGTTGCATTATCATGTTGAAACAATGGTCGGTTATGGATCATTCTAGGTCGGTGATTGATAAGCGCTTGTCGCAGTGGACCGGATAAAAGATTAGAAAAATATTCTGCTTTAATTGTCGTTCCTTTTGGTAGGTAATCCCGGAATACAGTAATAATTACTTTATCAACAGAATGAAAGGAAAGAGCTTTAAGAGGAGAAAGTCGTTCTCAACTGCGCCACCCTTTAGACTGACTATTGGTTTCCGGATTAAGGCGTGGGATCCATGTTTCATAAGTTGTTATTCGTTTACAGATAAGGTATCATATCGAGCAACAACGCTTTGAATTGATGGCAAACATCGGATTTACACTGTTTCTGCAGGTCATAACAGATCTAGTACAGAACAAGATTAAACCTTGATAAGTTTCAAATAATCACGACGAATCTAGTGAACCTTCCGTGTACCAATGCAGTAGCCTGCAAATACTGATGATTATTCGCCTGCCTGTTTGAAAGATGTTCTTCACAACAGCGTAGTGTATATATTCATATCTGTGTTTGAGCGTCCAGTATAGATATAGTCTTCTAGGGATGTGCTGCCAGCTTTATATCCTTCAACCTAACGATAAACCAAGGTTTTGCATTTAGTTGACTCACCAGAAATAGTGTTCGTATATTCATTGAAATTTGATAACAAAATTTAGCAAATAGGGGAAAGGGATTTTTTATTAGGGCAAAATGCTGTGGGTTGAGTTACACAGTGAATTTTATGGGCCTCTGTTTCCCTTCTATCTTCCACTGATAACAACCAATAAATCAAAATTCTCTTCCCTTCCCTTCGAAATATTTCTTTGTTGAAAGTAACCCAGCTCCGTGTGTTCGTTCTCCTACCAAGACTTCGGAGAACGTCAGTATGGAGGGATGGGACAGATCACAGAGTTTACTTAACGTCATAAGTTATTCCATTGCTCAAATTCAATTTATCTCTTCTAATCGAGACACGTTCAAGTAACTATTGTCATAATGCAGGATGACAACCATTTATGAAATAGGGAAAATTTAACCTAAGAAAGAGAACCTTCTGTCATTGGTAGGAAAGGCCAAATACTCTTTGTAGACGCTGGTGGATTTCAGGAGTTTTGATGTCTTCTTTCCAAAGGAGGAAAATAATGACTGTTTGAGAGTTAACCGCGTCCTTCGCATTGTCAAAAGTAGAAGTTTAACACATTTATATACATTAATTTATACTGGTCGGTCTTGGTTAATATCGTTCGACCAATATGTCACGACTTGTTTGTAGAAGGAAATATCAACTCTCAGCGTATGTTACTAAACAACACAGCAAAGGTCGTGATGGATAAGTGCTAGAACGCTCATCTCTGGCGCGTGCGGGTTCTGGTTCGATTCCAGCTCTCGCAGAGTGGGCTCCCGTTTGTCTGAGTTCTCCTGCTTCCTTTTACTTTCATCATTATCAGTCATCTCATCATTACCTTTGACCTCGGTGCATAACCATGAGACATTAGACCAAAAAAAAAAACAGATATTCTCATAAGTTTTGTAATGGAAAATGTATTTTGTTTTATGGTGGTTAACCACTCTACACTTATGCCAGATGCATATGAAGGAAGGAAGAGATTGAAAGTGCTTTCACGACAGACAGAAAGGAACCAACACAACTTTGAATGTATGTGTGTGTGTGTTTATTCTCGATTTTTTCTAGAACTGTTTCTCCGATTTTAAGTCTTATAGAGATTTCTTTTTCTTGTTTTTTTTTTTTATCTGATGAGACTAGAAGTAGCAAAGCGTTGTGCTGCGTCCATTGTAAGGAGGGGGAGCCGACAGATTATTTTTGGGCTGCGGAGGATAATTTTAGACTGGTTGGTTCGTTTGTGGATGAAGAAAGGGAAAACGAAAACTAATCTCTGTCGCTGTCTCTTAGAAAATAAGAGGAATGAGAGAGTGATATACATCGCTGTCTCAAAATTTGCTCTGGGCTCCATCAGCATACTGCAACAGATCCTCTGACATCCCATAGAAGCAAAAAAACGAAAAAAAAAGTTTTTGGCTGTTAAAAAGTGGGAAATGCCCCCCTTAATTCGTTCGTGAAATGCAAAACCATGCCAAGAGAATGTATATCGTGCGTCATAGTACAAATTATACTTTTTTTAAAAAGAAAAAATATAAAAAAGTTCTTTTCTTGTGCTTGCTCGTGGAGCTGGATCGTTGACCTCTTTTGTGTGGCTTTGTTACGATGTTTCTGTGCGTTCCTTGGTCTTACTGACCCAAAGAATGTGGCGATGCAAACGGGGAAAACGACATTGTGGAATTTACCCATTTGGACACCTTCACTGACTTTCAAATTTCCTCGTGGTAATGCCAAAATGTATGGGAAACTTTATTATTTATATTATATATACAGGATGTTCAAAACAACAGCGACAACAATTGGGAGGTGACTCCTGATACCAAGATAAGACAAAAACCTCGGTGTACAAATGCTTCCTTTTTTTCGGAGTTATAGGGTGCCGAAAACATTAAAAAATGAAATTTAAAAGTTCATAACTCCAATACTATGGAAGTTACCGTAGTAGGGTCAAGATTTTATTTAGGAACTAATATGTGCCCTATCTAAATATCAATGTTTGAGAATCCTCCGGTACTTCCGCAACAATTTTTATAAAGGTAATAAGTGAATGATTCAAATTATATGTCCGTAAGCAAACTCCCTCTAAACAAAATTGTTGCGTAAGTACCTTAGGATTCTGAAACCTGTATTTTTGGATTGCACACACATTAGAACCTAAGTGAAGTCTTGACCCGTCTACGGTAGATTCCATAGTATTGGAGCTATGGAACTTTAAAGTTCATTTTTAAAAATTTTTTTGGCAGCCTACAATTCCGAAAGGAAGCATTTGTGCACCCAGGTTGGTCTATATTTTTCGTCTTATCTTGGTGCCAGGAATCACCTCCCGATCGTTGTCGGTGTTGTTTTGAAACACCCTGTACATAAGGTACCACAGGATCAATATATATCATATATATAGTAACTATGTAGTTGCTACTCAACGGGAACGCCGTGCACTCTTTCGTTGACTAGACAGTAGCTACTTGATGGCAATATTATGCATATCTTTCAACGATTAATGTAATTGATACTTGAATTAGTTCATGCCAAATGGGATTCAGTCACTAAAATGGCGAAATTGAGTTAACATCGGAATTTTGTTCCTATTGGGTACACCTATGTTTCTATGCACAAACAGCTTCAGTTTTATTGGTCTAATATTTTATAAACAGATGTCAACTTCGATTATTCTGGGTAGCATGGGCTTGAGTCAGTGAATGAAGCCCTTTCTGCATGAAAAATTATATTTGCTTTACTTGTTAGTGACAATAGTTATTGATTTCATCCTATTCGGTAGGTAGACCTACAACGCCTGGAACCTGGCAAAAACGTCTTAACACAATTTTTTGTATTTTTAAAAAGCAACAAATTAATAACAAAATAAAATTACGTGCATACAGGGCTTTCTGTACCGTATAATTTACATGCAAGAAGGCTTCAGTCCACAGCTGAAACCATTTTTTTTTTACATGCCAATAAGCATAAAAATAGTTTTCCTATGCAGAATTCGATTAATGTAATTTTTACATACAAGAAATAAAGAAATTGGTTCATCTTGATTTTATAGTTTTGAAACAGCAATGTTTTTCTTATTTTTCTCAAAATTAAGTTTGTTTGACTTAAGCCCCCCCCTTTTTTTTTGCATTAACTGATTCACTTAACAAGAACACTGTGTATCCATTACATTGACTAGTGTACTAGCTACAGTACTTAACGGGACTGTACTCTGTAGACTCTTTACTGACTAAGGTAGTTACTATTCCATCCATCTACACAACAACCAACAAAATAGTTTTAAAAGGAGTTCTATTCAATGACATGCTACAAGAACCAAAAATGAATAAGACATCGTTGGAGTAAACAAAATGCAATCAAACAGGTACGTACGCAGGAAATTTATTTCGAGAGAGGTCCAAAATGGGTGGTTCAAATTCAATATAAAGATAAATTATATTATAATTTGTGCATTCACTTTTAAAGTTATATAATAGCATTTACAGAAAAGTAGGCGTTTCGGGGAAGCCTGCTGGACCTCCAGAGCTTACCACCTGAGTTGTCCCTGCAATATATTAACACCATAATTCAGAGAATTGTTTGTTCTTACTATCAATTCATATAAAGAGTGTTCTGGTGAGTTTGTTTAAAATTTGGAGAAATGACAAATGATGTCAAATGGAAATATTTTTGCTAATAAACATATATCCGCTAGCGTCTCATTCCAGCGCTACAGGTTTTTGAAGTTAATGGTAGGTCATTCAATTAATAAAGCGCCTGGAATGTCCGCTAACCCGCTAAACCTAGCCCTTTTACTGGTTGCCTAACACAAGGACAACACCCTACTACAGTAGTTGATAAACCAACATTCATTAGTTCCGTAGCAATAACACGCTTCGATAGGTGTTGTATCAGTATTACGTCAGCCTAAATTTTCACATTCTTTATGTGACGTATACGGGCGAGTTGTCATAATCCTTAATATGTGATTACTTCGACTGTTGAAGGAACTATCTCATGTAAACCAGGCTTCATCAATACACAGAACAATATCGGGAAAACAATGGTTCCATAGGTCACCTGTTTAGAAACCATCTGTAATATTCGAGTCGTGTCTCATGTTGGTGGACTTAGTGGCTGAAGCCTCTGTGGGTGCAACTGAACGCCTGTCGCACTGTATTAGCAGTTGCTGGCATGCCCTCGTCTACTCGCTGTAGTATGGCTTCTTCAGACACTGGTATACTCTTACTGTTCTCACTGCACCATGCGTTGGAAGTTTGGTATAAGAGTCGGTGAATCCTTGGACATATGCCGTGCCCTGGATGGTGTCTGGTATGATAAATACCTAGTTTCTCTGTTGTTTCCATACACTTCGCCATAAACAAAAGATTGTTTCCAAGTTCTGCGTTCTGAAACGCTCTATTTCAACTGTTCTATGAAACTGATATTCGTACCATTCAAATTGTGTAACCATTTGAAGGCGTTACCGCTGTAGAGCCAATGAATGGTCGTTTGTAATGCGTGTTAGGTAACTAGTAGAAGAGCTGCGTATAGTGGGTGGTAGACATTCCAGGCACTTTATTTATTAATATTTATTTATTAATAAATGTTTCAGATACAGATCTACTGTAAGTCCATTTTACACTGAAACAATGTAACAAAGTATATAAGAAATAACAAAAGAGAATAAAGGTAATATATGCAAAATAATAAAAGTAAAATATATGAAGTATGAACATTTACAGAGACTTTAATTTGTTTCTAAAATGATTCTCAGAGTCAAAAATATCAACATCTGACGATAAACTATTATACAATGATCCCATCCTGAAGTATAAGAAACGTTATATAATTCATAGTCTGGGTGTTACAAGTAAGGCGAAAAGGACACGAAAATTGAGAACAGAAACCAATAATTCGGAGTTAATTTTCGCATTGATAATTTTAATTTAGAAGTAGCAAGTTTGCCATCATGCATCGAGTAAGTAGAGTCTGAATATTAAGTTTGTTTAGAAGCTGTGTTTTTATTAAGACTATGTACTGAGGGATTTTTTTTTTTTTTTTTTGTTTGTTTGTTTGACAATGGCAAGAAAAAAGTTGAGAACAGAATCAAAACAGGATAAGTTTAAAGCACAGGAAATATTTCATATCGGTGAGCAATACGCAATTTTAGGAGACACAAAACCTTTAAAGAAAATAATAAGTGATGTGAGATCGCGAATTTCAGTAAATCTGTAAATAATACCCAGTATTCTCATAGCACTCTTCACAGTAACAGTGATGTGATCAGCGAATATAAGTTTCTCATCAAATACTACTCTGAGATCTTCATGTGTCGCAACTCTTTCGATAAGACTGTTATTAATACAATATCTGTAATAAATTTTATTTTTCTTTAAGGAAGAGTTAAACATCTTTGATGGTTCAGTTTTACATTCCAAGTCGCACACCAGTCAGTAAGTTTAGTGAGAATTTGTTGAAGTCGTAGAGCATGAGCATCATCTATGGAAGAGATTTAATGGAAGATTTTGCAATCATCACCAAAGAAAAGAATGTTCGTAGATGATAAAGAAAGGAAGGAAGGGAGATCATCCATGTAAAGAAGAAATAGTATCTTCTTTATGTGAATCTAAATGAAAAAAGCTATTGTTACCGGAAATTTGAAGAACATGTAACGCCAAAATGAGGAGTTATCGAATATCAGTTTATAAGCAAAACTATTTTCATTTGTATTGTTTATTGCTTCTCCAAACTTGTTGCAAACTCACATGAATACCACATATTAATTCCACAATATAATTTGTAATATTCAAGTCCTTGAAGAACCTTCGATTCCTCTAATATGGCAAGGTAGCTACTGCATATATTTCCAAAATTGTCAGTTTACCACCACAACATCCATACTACAATGCACCGTTGTACCTGTACATTTCGAAATAAAGTTCGCCACGAAATTTAAAGTGTGAATGTAGCAAATTACACAATGCAGTCATTCACAGTAGCAGCTCAACGAATATTACACGAATAATGGTAGGCGCAATATATTCTTTCCTTTGCATAATAGCTACACGCAGGTCTTTAGGATGCTAGTTGGGAAGCTTATTTTCGGGGCAGGAGGTTCTTAGATGGACTAATAAGAAAGTGGAAGGGGAATATAAAGGAAAGTCTTTGAGAAATGGTGGATTGGCTTAAGACATCCTATTGGCTTAATTATTGGATTGGCTTAAGACAAACAACATGGAATCTAAATGGAAGCTTTGGTTTCTGTGACAATAAATTCTCCGCCTTCATAATCTGAGTTTCACCAACAATAAGTCTATAATTGTATATATGAAAAGAACTTTAAATGTCTATCAGAATAGGAATTTCCCTCGACTTGACAGATTTCATTCAAACGATATTGAAAGACTTTTGTAACTGTTAGGAAGAACAACAAGGTCACAGTTTTTATTTTGTGAGTTTATGAAAAAGAGATTATTTATTTAATTTATTTATTCAGGGCCTAATGTTAGTGAGAAAAAACGAAATCTTTCAGTTTAACGTCCCACGATTACGGCTTTTAGGAAAGGGAGACGACGATTAAGGCAAGTGAATGATGATGGAAGAATTGGTGGAATGAGAAAGTGGAAGGAAAAGGAGTACTCCGAGGAAAATCACAGACACAATGTTGTCCATCACAAACTTACTTGACCGGGAATCGAACCACTGGCCATACGCACGAGAGGTAAGCACTCTACCATTTTTTAAACTGATTCACCGAACGTGCCTCATTAACTTGCTTAGCTGTACTTATTACTAGATTTTTACTTAATTTTTACTCATTTTTCCTAGTAGCCTATAACGACAGGGACACGAATACAGAAACATGGAGGACAATTAAAATTCCAAAGATTCTCCAATCAAGAAAAGAACCCTCAACCAGTACACCAAAGGCGCACGCGCTAGCCACTAGACCAGCCGGGAGGGCTAACATTAAGCCACCGTGCTTCCCTAATGTAAGTGAGGTCTCCATCGGAAGTTGTTAGTTTTGTTGGATTGTTTGACTGAATTGTCGAAAGAGAAAGCAAATACTCTAATCGAATAAAGATTAGCTTCACGTCGCAACTTTTAAGTTTATTGGTGAACGAAAGATTTTAAATAACACTTTAATATGATAGAACTACAGGTATCGTTTTCTTGCGCTTAACAGTAACATTCAGGAAGAAATGAAGAATAACATAGGCGTCTCTGGCGGGGGGGACCAGGGGGTCGCGTCCCCCCCAATATTTTGAAGTACAAAATATTCAATATTTCATTCTAATTTAATTTATTTACTAACGACAGAATAACAAATAAATAAATAAATAATAATAATCATATTTATTTGGAATATATTATTCAGGCTGTGGAACGATTATAGAAATATCAGAGTTCTTGATATACCTTAGGGGATCCGTGAAGGTAAGCAGAAAGGTAACAAATGGAATCGAAGATAATAAATAGGTTGGGCTAGGTAGCACCATTTTAATCACTTTCTTCGATGCCCACCCCACCCCCCAAATTTTACATGCCAGAGACGCCAGTGAAGAATAAGCTTTGGGAACGGAGGCTTCAGTGACCTACAGCTGCAAGATTTCACAGCCTTTGAATGCGACTAAAAAAAACACAATGTCTCGGCGTCTTCATGAAAGATATACTAGAGATCAAACCCTGGACTGCGATCTCATCAGAGTTTACCTTGCGTAGACGGAAGGAATTGGCAGGATAGCCCTAAGAGCTTCAAGATCACTTGTGTTGTTCTGTTGATCTTGAATTTCAAAGTGGAAGACGAGTAAAAATACCAACAAGAATAAAGCAATGCCGAACTATAAAAAAGTGAGCCATAAATCTGAAAATTACAACATACGCAACAGCAGGCTATACAAGAAGCGTTGAGTACAAAGTTATTTGTAGAATCTATCCGAACAGTTGCTGCAATCCTTTCTCCTACTAGGAAACCCTTCCAACATTTCCCTGTTACATAATTGTGGTTGTGCGATGCAGATCGTTTGCTCTACCTCTTACAAGTTAAAGAGTGGTGGTTCAACACAGTTACTGCGTTGGAGAATAATGAGCAATAGGTATGCATAGGCAATGTAAGGGACCAAAAGGATGGATTGAATTTATTGTAGTTTCTATAACTTGAAGACAACCAGCTAATAAGATAGTAAGCCTTTACCTAATAACTCAATTCAACCACAAACCATTGACAAATTTTGTCGCTTCTCGACGTTAAGTGTACACTCTACATGTCCTTTTAACAATAGTTTTTGATTATGAACTTTGACATTAAGAGGGAGCAGGAATGGATACAGCGAGTATGGGTTAAGAGCTTTCGACATGGAACATTAAAAAATTTTCATTTTATATCTCAAATCTGTGATGTTTTTTATTTCTTTTTCTTACGTCACAATGGTGCAGTTATATTGCAGTGGCGGATCCAGGCCACGGCCAAGGGAGCCTAGCCTTCCCTAAGTTTTTTTGAGTGACAAAAATAATTGAAACTATTATTAATATATTTTTGAAAGTATATAGTAAGCGTTGTCATTTATTCTTTATTGGATTTTTTTAAACATTAGATGTAGCTTCAGTTGCAGTTTTTCTGTTATGCAATGTGTAAAACAATACTAAAAGTTCACAATGTGAACGTCCAACCTAGGCATAATATGCATCGGGAGAGAGTTAGGTTGGAAATTTCTGCAGGACCCATAAAAAATTGCAAACTCATGATATACCTATCATAGTTGGGTTCTGGCCGACCCCCCCCCCCCCAATTTGTACCTTTTATATCCGCTCCTGTTATATCGGTGAAAGCTTCATGGGATATATATTAAAGTTCCAATTTATTATATTGATAATTTATTTTCTTAAGGACCCAATCACATATACAGAAGGTGACGTAGTAGCATCATGCTCTGATAGTCTTTTCCTAAAAGGTTTCCCATTTTACAGGGGGGGGGGGTTGAGTGACCCCTGAGCAGAATTGAAACTAGGATACAACGAGATGTTCGTCCCCACCGAGAATGAAACACAGACAGTCCAATTGGTAGCTTACCAATTACGCCACGACTGTAATGCTACTTAAAATTTATCATCTATTGTAAAAAAAAAAAAAAAAAAAAAAAATATTTAGCGTTCCACGATTATGCCAGCCAAGCTAAAGGAAACGATGGTTAATGAAAGTGAATTGTGAAATAATTGGTGGAAGTGATAATGTGGGAGGAAAGGGGAGATTCGCGAAACACAAACTGGCCGGGAATCGAACCAGAAACTCAAGATCCAAAGCGAGCGCTCTACCATTGAGCCACCTTGCCCTCTATCTGTTGTACTAATATTGTCGATTTTAAGTACTTGTGGAGATAATGCATTGCAAATTTCGTGTTAATAAGATCAGACATGAATATACAAGGAAACAGCTTGAAGAATATGATAGGAATTAGGGCACTTCGATTTAAAAATGACGTTAAATGTTCCGCGAAATGGTTCTTCAACTCGACGCAATGTTTGTTGGCTTCCTACAACGAGGAAGCTTCGCTGCTATTGGACTGCGAGGGCGCCATTGGACACGCCTAATATTTTACGTTCTGTTGCTGCTTATTTTGTTGCGGAACATTTAGTTTCCAGCGTTTATTAATTGTTTTCATTTACGTCATTGTCCACGTTTGGTTACGGTCCTTGAAGCAACGGAAGAGGGGAACCTCAAGAAACTGGAGCACATCCAGAAACACTTGATAGTTATCCTCGTGGTTTCCGAAATAAGAGAAAATAATAGACGATATTTCTGCGAAATTTCAAATAAGATTTCTCAATAATAAGGAATATAATAATAATAATAATAATAATAATAATAATAATAATAATAATAATAATAATAATAATAATAATAATAATAATAATAATAATAATACAGTAAATTCTTATTTCTTCCACAGAACTACTGTAAATATTAATTAGCAGTGGCGGATTTAGCCAGGGGCCAGAGTGACTTAGCCCCCCCCAGTTTTTTGAGTGACAAAAATAATTTAAGCTATTGTTTATATATTTATGAAAGTTTATAGTAAACTCATGATATACCTATCATACTCTGGGCTCTAGTTGCCCCCCTCCCAATTTTTAGCTTCTAGATCCGCCACTATTAAGCAGAACATGCGATATAAATTTTTAACATGATAATAGTTACCTTACAAATTTTCAGCATAGTGCGAAGAGTCTCTGCTTCGATTCAATATGTGTATGTAAGTTTGTGATGTAGAACATCCGTCATTCCGTCGAATGTAGGCCCTATCATTAACTGCTTACAAGCTCATAATAGGAATTTGTGCCTTCATAGCGGAACCTGATAAGTTTGTCCTGAACAGTTCTTTTTTGTATCATGGATTAGTCTGTCTTTGAGTACTATCGGCCAGGAGGAGAGTTGCCACTGGAATCTTGCATACTTTAAGTATGAATTCCGGAAAATCATATTCAACTCTTTGTACTTATTGTGAATGAGCTTTAGCTGAAGAAAATACAATTGCGCTTAGATTCTATTACTTCATTTGTTGAGGAGTATTTATTTAAAAATTGAAGTTAGTCAAGCATTAGATCGTAAACCCTCTCCTTCAGCGTTGAATTCAGACTTTTGTACAAGGGGGACAATAAAAATTTAAGGGGGGGGGCTCTGTTATAGATTGCAATAGAGCAGTAGGAATCTGTCGTAACAAAACTCGCTACTTGTTATTGTCTGGTCGGTTGCAATAACCAACATATCGTCATTTTTCCCTAACGTTGTGAAGCGTTTGTGTGCGTCTGTATCTAATTTCCAAGTTTTTATTTAGCTTCGACTTTATATGAGAATGCGGTTTGTTAATTAGAACAATTGGGTTGGGCAAAGAAGGAACTAATTTTCTTTAAGCCTCTTTTATTTCGAAAATATTAAACAGAAAAAAGCAAATATTTTAATGCATGTATATAGATATTCTAGAGGGAACACATATATATTCTAGGGGGGCTCAGCCCCCTTGAACATGCCTGAATTCAACACTGCTCTCCTTCTAGGAGTTCCGTCATAATTGAAGTATCGAAATATGGCGATATGACTTACGAACACATTTCGAGAAATCCTACAGAGCTCTGTATCAATCATTTTAATTTCTAACATCTTTGAGTTGTCTGGCGGTTCAAATCAAGGGCCAATCAGGTCCAATCTCGGTAGGGAATGTCAATCATTCTGTTGCATGAAGGATTCCTCGATACCCTTGTATGTATGTGCTGATGTAATGTTGAGATAGAAGAAGCAGAGGACAGAGTGTTTCCTCTGTTGTTGCACATTTTAATCTTGAAGATTTCTCAAGTTAGCCTACGTAAGAGCCAATACTAGAATTTCTGGTTGCAACAAGCAAGGGCATTATAATAGTTTTGAAAAGCAAAATCGAGACTAACTATACCTAAACAATTTTATTGAACTTTCTTTCAAAGATATCGAGAGCCAGTGGTAAAGCATTCACTTCTGATGCGAGGGGTCCCTGGTTTCATCCGAGATCATGTGGGTTTGTGGTAGACAATATCGTGTCAATGGGGCTTCTTCAGGCCCTCCTCCCCTCATTCCAATCACAGTGGTATTCCACCAATTCTTTCATAATCTTCCTTTTATCAAATATCTGTTTCCTTTAGCCTATAGGACATAATTGTGGGGACGCAAAACTAGAAATTTCTTTCCACTTCTATTTTCAAAAATCTGGAAACACTTTCTTTCACTATACAGGGTGTAAAGAAAAGATCGTTACAAACTTCGGGAGGTGACTTCTAATATCAAAACAAGAAAAAAAGTAGTCTTGCAGTTTCTCGAATTCAGCTTCGTTTGCGAGATACTGAGTGTCCAACTTGGATTCCAAAAAGCAATTCCTTTCAACGGGAATACACGGGATACTTCACTATGAATCAAAAGCAAACATTATCACAAAAGTTGCTTGTCAGGAGATAATGTGTAGCAATACGCTGTGGATTAAGGGAAAACAAGTGATGCCATCAGGTTGTCAGTGTCTCCATCCTGGTATATCAAGTTTGGTTTGCATATTGCACTGTCATATTATTAGGCTTCTAAATATTTTGCTAATGAGTGTATGCAACATATGAAACAAAGAGCACAGTGTTGCCACCTTCAAATATACCACTCCAAACACCACAAAGGGACATTCGCAAAGGAATATCCAGAGAGGAACAATATGCAGGGACGGAAGCCGTGGGTGAAACAATGTGGTAACCGTAAGTATGGGTTCCGAAACCTCAAGAGGACTTTCTGTCTTGTCCTGATCTCAGGAATCACCTCCCGAAGTTTGTCCACATATTTGTGTTCAGTTCCAATTGTCAAAAGTCGATTGTGTATTCCAAGTTGGCAACCCTGTATCTCAAAACCGAAGCTGAATTCGAGAAACTGCGATAGGACTTTTTCTCTTGTTTTGATCTCAGGAATCGATCTCTCGAAGTTTGTAACGAGCTTTTCTTTACACCTTGTATAACTTCCGTTCCACCGAAACATATAGAATATGTGGTATATCACAAACCTCCACAAGAACTACGTAAAACAATTGCCGTCCGAATATGTTATTTATATTCGTTTAACTTCTGACACAAATATTACCAACAAATGCTAAAATTGGTAAGGATGACTATGATGTTACTGTAAATGTTAAATTCGAAACCGTGAAATCTCGATTTGGGTAAAAATCCGTTTATTTTGAATGAAACATTCCGAGTCTAAATAACGACAGGTCTTCGTATTTGCGTGAAAATGAATCCGAGTTGTGTTTGTCTTGTTCCGTTTATTTTATTTATTTCTTATTGTAAATCAAACTATTTGAAATTTGTTCTCTCGGAGGGAACACGTGTAATTACGGTTGTTTTACGATATTTTTCTCCATCCTATCTTTGACGCCAATGACGTAAGTTCCACGCATCAAAAACTAACAAAAGCACACAATAAAATTTCCGTCCCTTTCTCCTCTATTTGTGAGATGGAATTTTTACAAGGTGATTGTTGATTGCTGGAGCGACGCCGAGGCAGAAGACTTGTATACTTGCCTTCGATTAAGAAGGATGTTGCTATTATGTTGCCTTCATTTTAAAATATTTGTCTGCGGGAAGCCTCATTAAGAGGACTCATCCCGGCGAAATTAAAATACAGCTAATTTTACAATAATTATGTGATATCTTCAAATAGATAAAAAAAAAAAATGAAATGTGGAACAAGAGCGCCCTAGACAATATTATTTTGGGTGAGGTACCGTTATCACAAATCACCTAGTAGCTTTCCGTTTTCTGCCGTTTAGAAACGCGAAAATAAATGCCGATTTTCAAAATGGTTGGAAATCGAAAGCAGATAAGTGAGTCGTGATAACGGTATCTCATGTAAAATAATATTGTCTAGGGCGCTCTTGTTCCACATTTCGATTATCTTCTATGTATTTGAAGATATCACATAATTACTGTAAAATTAGCGGTATTTTAATTTCGCCGGGATGAGGCCTCTTAAGGAATTTGGTTTGCCAAGAACTCTTTTATATATTTGGTCTGTCCGTCCGAGAGAGAGAGAGAGAAATCTCTGAAACTACTTGACGAATTACCATCAATTTTGTCCAGGGTGTAGAGGATGAAAAATTAGGAACTAAATTCATTGTCAGAGGTTATCCACCCAGTCGATTCCAAGAAATGGACAATTAAAAATTGGTTCGCCACTATTTTCCTATGGGATTAATATAGGATACTGCTTGATAGACTACTCGCAGTACTGTTAAGATTAGCGAGTTAGTATAACGATCAGGATACAGAACACTAATCTGTCCGTGCAATATAATGCTAGATGAAACTGAATGACTTTCTGGTAGCCAAGTTTAGATGAAATATCTTCGATTTTCAAATGTTCATCTTACTATAGTTTTTAGGTGAGAAATGGAGGTTGACGGAAAATGCGAAAATTCAAACTTCAATTTTGAGTCATCCTCAATCTAAGAAATTAATCTTAATTTCCTATTGTCCACGAACAAATGGAGATGTTCGGTGGCTTAGTTGCAAGTTTAATCTGCCGAGTGGTCTGAGGTGTTGGGCATAAAGTTCGCAAAACAAAACATTAAGGTTTCGAGTCTCTTTGAAGACCATGGGCATATTCAACTGTCCTTGATCTTTCTTTGTTCATGACACTGTCATGCTGGATTACTCAACTGATCATGGAGACAAGTATGATAAAATGTCGTATCCGTGTGTTTTCTCGTGGTTCTCTCATTTCTTCCTATGGGGCCGTGGTGGCTTAGTGGTAGAGCGTTCACCTCTGGTACATTGGGTCTCTGGTTCAATCCGAGCTCGTGCCAAGTGAACTTTGTGGTGGATAAACACCATGTGCGTGGGTTTCCTCGGGATTCTCCCTTTTCCTCCCATTTTCATTATTCCACCATTTCATTCATTTCTCATCATCACCGTCTCCTTTAGCCTAACCGGCATAACCATGGGACGTAAAACTCAAAGATTTTCTCCTATATATTCATTCTACAAAGTATTCCATAACTATTCACTTTCATAATCTGCTTTAGCCTACAGGGGGCCGCGGTGGCTCAGTGGTAGAGCGTTCACCTCTGGTGCTTGGGGTCCCGGGTTCGATCCCAGCCCCCGCCAAGTGAACTTTGTGGTGGACAAACACCGTGTGCGTGGGTCTTCTCGGGGTTCTCCCGTTTCCTCCCACTTTCTTCATTCCACCATTTCATTCATTTCTCATAATCACCGTCTCCTTTAGCCTAACCGGCATAACCGTGGGACGTCAAAATGAAATAATAATAATAATAATAATAATAATAATAATAATAATAATAATAATAATAATAATAATAATAATAAATAATTTGATTTTTCCAAACAATTGTGAGAATGCAATATACACAGTTCTAGAAGCAATTTCCGGTGTTTCCTGAACACCCTGTTTCTTCCTGAGAATGCCACAGGTGCAGCTTGAATAACCACTCAACAAAGAGAGCTAGAATTGCGAAAAATTTGAACAACTTGGCAAACGTTGTATTGTGTAGGAAAATACAATTTACGCATTGTAGACAGTACGTGTTCTGAAAGAGATCGCTTAACAAACAACCTGATGAGTGTAGCACGCTCGAGTTGGTAAGTGGAAATATTCAAGTGTTCAGGAAGATCGGTGGCTTTCTTCCATGTTTTGATTCTTGGCCATCTAAAATACTAGGTCTTTGGGTACGTATTCTCCTTACATAAAACGAGCAATAGTTTTTCTTTTTTAAAAAACATGGAAATTACTTAGATTCTATAAAAGGGTTAAAGTGTAGTAGATATGCATACTTCAGTTTCCAGATTAGCCGATATAATGCATACACTCTTTTTTATGTAGAATGAACATTTGTGATTGTTGTGGGGATGGGAACATTCTTGAAGAAGAACTAACTTAGACTTCCAAACTATGCTATGCATTTTTGTGGGAATTGTTATAGAATGTGTGAGGGGGGGGGGGCACGGTGGCTCAGTGGTAGAGCGCCTATCTCTGATGCATAAGGTCCCTGGTTCGATCCCCGGTCAAGTAAGCTTATGGTGGACACATCGTGTCTGTGGATTTTCCCGTTTCCTCCCACACTCTCATTCTACTAATTCTTTCATCATTATTCACTTGCCATAATGATCGTCTACCTTAGCTCAAAAGGCATAATCGTGGGACGTTAAACTAAAATATTTCATTTCCTTTCATTTTGTAATAGAACGGCTATGTCCGTTCATCCGTCCATCTGCCGACAGGTATTAGAGCAAACACCGTAAGAGACAGGGAGAAACAGTTTTTTGGTATAGGTTTTATATCTCAAAAATAGGTTCCGTGTCAAAAAAAAAAGTTCGGATTCCGCCTTAAACTGTAGACCCACGCCTCATATAGCCTCGGTGCTGAAATGGGGCGCTAAAGCTTCAATTTATGCAAGATAATTATTAGACTTCCAAACTATGCTATGCATAAGTGTCGGAAGTCTTAGAGAACGAGTTTGTCCGTCTGTCGACAGGTATCAGACTAAAACTGGTCAGATATATCGAGATGTGGTTTTCTGCAATCGATTTAGTGTCTCAAGAATAAGTTCCATCCCGTCCGGTAACCCTCTATTCACACCAGAATTTGTTCAAATTAACCATTTCCGGTTTCAGTATTTATCGCCATAGAACAAAAACCAAGAAAGAGTTAGCAAGTAATGACTTTCTGTTATAAATTTACTGTCCGAGGAACAAGTTCTTTTTTTTTTTTTTTAATTAGAGTCATTGGGGTGAAGTCGGTAGTCGGGTGAAGTCGGTAGTGTGTAAGGTATGACGAACTGACAGCATCGTGTTGAGGCGAGTGAAGGAAGAAAGGTTTGTTTTCGAAACAGTTAGTCATGCTGTATGAGCGAGGGTGAGAAGAAGGAAATTGGATCGCAGAACGAGCATACCACGAGACTTCTTTGTGTGGAAGGTGAGTCACTCATTCCGTTTATTCTTGCTATTATAAGTTTCGTTCTGGAGAACCTAAGGTGTATAATGAGTTGCACGTGTAGTTTTGACTTGCGCGTTTTTTCGTGATGTAAGATAAGGTTTCTGTGTAGAGAGTACATAGTTGTTGTCTTGATGCTTTATGAACTAATACTAATTTGGCAGAGAAACAACGGGGTAACCTATGTGGGGCGAAGTCGGTACTGTTGTGTGGGGTGAAGTCGGTACGTCTTTTCCATGCTTGTAAAATGAACATTCAGCATGAAAATAAATACAACTTTGTTGTAGCTGTGTTTGAACCTAACTTGGCCTTAAGATGCACTCGATAATCAAACACAGTGGCATAATCAGAACAAGGGGTCAGGGAGCACCAGACGTAGTCGTCGTTAGAAAAGGGCAACGTGATGTTGTGTCGCTTACATCCAAGGAAAGGGGGGAAAACGTAACAGTGATTGCGTGCTGCAATGCTACGGACATGTTTCTCCCACCGTTTGTGATTTTCAAAGGGAAACGATTAAAGAACGAATATCGTGATGGCTTACCACCAGGCTCCCAAGTGCTAATGACGGATTCTGGTTACATCAACGACGTTGCGTTTCTAGAGTGGCTAAAACACTTCGACAAACACAAGCCACAGGGGCCTTGTTTACTTCTCATGGATGGCCATGCAGCCCACACAAAGTCGTTAGAAGTACTAGAGTACTGCCTTGAACACGAAATCACAGCTCTGTGTCTTCCGAGTCACACGACTCATGCTTTACAACCATTAGACAAAGCTGTCTTTCGCCCTCTTAGTTTATTCTTTAAACAAGCTTGCAACCAGTGGGTATTCTCAAACCCAGGAAGATCACTAACAAAAGTGCAGTTCGGTCAGCTACTGAATCTGGCTTGGGGGAAAGCTGCCAGAGTGAGAAATGGTGTAGCAGGTTTTACAGCTACTGGCATATTTCCATTGAACAGACTGGCCATTAATGATGACAAAATTATCGACGTCTCTGTAACGAACGCGTCTCCTGAAGAAAGAAGGCTAGACAATGAACAACCGACAAGACAGGAGTTACAGGTTACGCTTGGAGTGCGGGAGAGTCTGCCTTCTCCTCCAAAGAGAGTTTCACACAAGACAGGGAAAAGAGCCAGGCAGGGCACGGAAATACTTACTTCCCCCGATCATATTTCACAGCTAACAGGGCAACGAGGTAAGTTTGCACATAGACCTACACCTAGGTCTCTTCAGTTGGCGGTGGCAAGTACTCAAAACAATGCGGCACGTACTGCCGATTTTGCTGACAACAGAAACATCTGTCGGTTTTATGGACGACCATACAGCAACGAGACATGTACCAAATTCTTGGAGTGGATACAGTGCCAAAGTTGCGACATCTGGTATCATGAATACTGTGTCGGTGCTTTTTATAAAAAACAGTTTGTTTGTGGAAAATGTTAAACTGAATGTTTGTAGTGGAACTTTGTGTACAGACAATGTTGAATTGAAAGAGTGCTTGAAGGTGGAAAATTTCTAGTGATGATGTAGCGAGATATAATGGTTTATGACGAAGTAGTGGTACCTAGTAGAACATATGATCAGTAATAAACATGTACCCAGTTCACCCCATGCACCTACCGACTTCACCCCCACAAACGGGGTGAAGCGGGTAAGTCGCCGACTTTTCTTTTTCTCTCTTTCCTCACTTTATTGTTTCACACTTCTACGTCCATTTCCATTGAGTTTATAGTAAAAGGTTCACTGTATCTAGCATGAGTTTTAATTTTCAAATAAGTATCTGCATAAGCACAGTGTAGTGCATTTTATCCTTAATACACCGACTTCACCCCCAATGACTCTATTACTTTATTACAATCAGCAGTTAGAAATGTACAACCTCAAGTTGGAAGTCCGTCGTAGTTCCACTGTAAATCTTCCAGTTTGACGTCCGACAATTATGCCCTTTTAGGCTAAGGAAGACGATGATTAGGAGGCCTCATCACTGCGAAATTAAAATACCGCTAATTTTACAGTAATTATGTGATATTTTCAAATAGATAATCGAAAAGTGGAACAAGAGCTCCCTAGACAATATTATTTTGCGTGAGATACCGTTATCATGACTCAATTATCTGGTTTCGATTTCCACACATATTGAAAGTAAGCATTTATTTTCGCGTTTCTAAATAACTGCAAACGGAAAGCTACTAGGTGAGTCGTGATAACGGTACCTCATGCAAAATAACATCCTGTAGGGAGGTCTTGATTCATTTTTCGATTATCTGTTTATCTATTTGAAGATATCACATAATTACTGTAAAATTAGCGGTATTTTACTTTGGCAGTGATAGGGACTCTTAAAGCAAGTGAATGATGATGAATGAATTGATAGAATGTCAATGTGGAAGGAAACAAAGGTACCCCGAGAAAACACATGGACATGATGTTGTCCAGCACAAACTTACTTGTGCGGGGATCGAACCAGGAACCCTACACACTCTACCATTGAGCCACCGTGCCCCCCCCCCCCATTTCACACTTTGAAAAAAACACAATTGTTCTCACGCTAGTATCAACATTATTGAACGTCAGTGCTAAAAGCATTCATTTAAATCTTAAATATTGGGAAAGATTTGATTGATTGATTGATTTTGTGTTTTACGTCTCGTTCAGCAGCGAGGCTATATGAGACGTAGACCTATTGATTAACGTGGAATCCGAACCACATGAGCTCCAGCCGGGAATCGAACCCGGGTCTCCCACGCCAAAGGCTCGTACGCTAACCGCTTAGCCACGGAGGAGCTCAAATATTGGGAAACAAATCTCTCAAATAGACCGCCCATACCTTCAGGAAAGGAGACTTTCCAACTTATTTTGTATTGCAGATAATACGAGAACAACGAAAGAAAAGCGTTACTCAAATTAAACTTGAAGATCAACGCAGTTCCTATAAATCATCAAATAAACGACCATGTTAGGGATGCGCACGAGACGAGTGGAGACACAGCTCTTCCAATAGAGAAGATTACATTTTTCGAGTCATCACTTTTACAGCACATTTTCGAGACGACACAGCCTCAAATCTTGTCTCGAGCTCATCCCTAGACCATGTGTTCCGATCGCTGCAGTATTCGCAGTAAAAAGTTCATTTGGTTCGTTGGAGGTTACCATCCCTCTTCAACACCTAAACTATAAGAGACGCGAACCTATAGTTACAGTGGAATCTGAAACACCGTAGTACGTTCAATGTTCTCCCACCGAGAATCGAACCAGAACCATGTGTACCGTATTTTATTTCTTAATGCAAGAGAGAAGCACAGTATCGGGACGAGATAGGATGTCAGAGAAACAAAAAAATAACATAAACATTTCTTTAGACTGCAGAAACCAATTACTGTAAGTGTGCCAGCTTTCTTGAAGGTCCTTTTCACTATGACTTTGCTTGAAGAAATCACAATGTCACAGAATCTGGTACTCAAAATTTCAGTTTTTTTACACTATTTACTAACGTCTGCCTCCTACTGGTATTCCACCTTCAAAGGATAGTGTTATTTGATGGGCGTTGTCATCGCGTGTCCTTCACCTCCTGTTTCTTCATAAGATTTCTTGGATGTTTGCCCTCTGCTACTACCTATGACCACGAGAGTGTCCATTTGACCTTCCATCTTCTGACTGACTGATACCAGTTGAAAGCTCAAGGCACGGAGGGTACCATTAAATGATTTTTTCTTTTTCATCTCAGTGTTTCCAATGGTCACAAGACAAGAAGGAATGAAACGTGAACTCTGGATGCGTGGAATGCTTGAAAGTGGCCAGTCAGGGCCGCGTGCGGAGGCCAATTGCAATGAAATGCATTCTAATCATAACTGACCTCAATGGAAAACACTTTTTATTTATTTATTTATTTATTTATTAAATCTTTTTTCCCTTGACTTGATGAAGCCCATGGTCTTATTTGGCAAATATGTCCACGCAGAAACCTTGCCTCATCAACTGGGGCAAATAACGAAAGGCATCACGGTTTGGTATCAAGGTTGATTCTTCTCCTATTTGCAAACAGATTTTATTCCCTGGAATATTTTCACTTTTTCTTCCAAATTTGCTCATAATGAAGTGTTGTGTAGAATATGGTTTACACACGCATTGGACGTGGAATCCGCTGTTTCAAATTCTCGGTTCCTTCACTGAGCATAGTAGCACCGCAACACCGAAAATGGCGGACTGGAAAATTATTTCACTCAAAGTTTGGTTTATTATATTTATTTATGGAATAACTTACTATTTATGAATCATAACTAATTTATTTTTTAAGAAACAAACAAATAATGAAAATAATCTGACTAGCCACGAGGACTATTTCTTTTTTTTTTTTTTAACATTCATTAAAGGTGTATTTTTTGTTGCGGATATAAATCTATGTTGACAGCCAATGTTTTCTTAGAAATTGAGTTGATTTTGAGTTTAGCTTTCCTTTCAACAGCGAGGCTATATGAAACAGGACCTACTGATTAACGTGGAATCCGAACCACATGATCTCCCGCCGAGGGCAAAGCTAAAGATAAATGCTTATTACAAGTTGTGTTTTATTTATAATTTCACATTTTATTTCTGTCATAGCTTGCGCCCCTCTTGCTCGCTTTTCACGTCCCCAGGTTGGGAACCAGTGCTCCAGAGATCAATGAAAACGCTACTGCTCACTTCACGTATATTACTTTATGCTATATGTTTGGACATCATATATAATAAATAAAATATAATATAAAATGAGAAATTGTAAAATTTTAAAATTTTAAGAAGTTGAATATATATAGTCATGGCTTTGGTGTTCAACGATCGGAAGTCTGTCTTCGTTAATGTAAACAATGCTGAAATCAAACTCAAGTATTTCGATTTCGATCATAGGGACATAATAAAATACAAAATCATTTTTATTATTCCCATGTTTCCTAAAATGTAGATTTTCACTTTATTTACTCATTTAAAAAAAATACTGCTCCTATAGGTATTTCCTACATTCAGAACTGTATTGCTTCGGTGACGCTTATTTGCAAAAGTTCGGACGAACAATCCCAGTTGTTTTCATTAGCATGTTACTGTCAATCCATTTGGATCCAGTGCGTATACCTCCTAAAGCCACAGTCGAAGATCAAACCGGAAACTTTAGATTTGTCTGGTTTATGCTGGATATTTCTCTAAGTGAAAAGCCGATGTGAAAGCCCAAGCCATGTTGTTCAGTGCGAGAACACCAAAAGTGATATGTGTAATCTCTTAAATTGTTATGAAAAGGACTTTGAGTCTGACTTCGAATTGTTTTATTTTTTAACGCATAGTATCAATATACATATCAAAATGCAAAAAAATCTTTTAAAAAAGTATTAAAACAGAAAACTTGTATTAAAGGAGAGTTAAAAAAAACCTGTTTGTTTGTGGTCAGCCATCTTCCCAGCATTCCTCCAGGACTGTTTCTGAAATGCCAAAAGCATGTGTTAGAATAAACAACTCTTCCTCTTCTTTCATTTTTAAAAGATTAAACTTTTTACTAGACATGGACCTCTGTCTGTGTCGCCATTTGTACTAGGATTTTTTTCCTTTTATGTTTTTTTCATAATATATTTTCCCAGTGACTTACTGAAACTTTTTCTCTCTTTTCTATTTTTTCTTTAAAAGAAAGTAATTTCGTTACAATAAATTTTAACCACTACAGAACCCAGGAGGGTTGTTTGGAGGGAGCATATCACCTTTTGGGCAAATAAAAAAGAGAGAAAGGCTTTTTTAGGCTTCAAATACGCTATTTTAGATCAAATCAGAATAAAATAGTGCAATGTTTTATATATATAAGCCTATAAAAAGAAGCCCATCGCCCTCCCTCTGGATCCGCAAGTGTATTTAACAATTAGAAATTGTATAGGTAATTCAGTGCACCATGTGTTTCCAATTCACACACACACACACACACACACACACACACACACACACACACACACACAAAAAAAAGACCTATTTCATTAATAACAATTCATAATATTTTCCGTTGAGTGTTTTCTAGCTCTGCCTCAGTGGAAGTGCAGACAATGAAGGCAATGTACACATGTGGTTGGAATATTGTTGATCACAAAGAACATATCGTTTGGGATTAAATGAGTGATCATTAGCATTTTTAGGCACCAAGCTACCATGTTACCTTATTTTAAGGGGAAGTGAAAGGCAAACCTAAGACACAATGACGAGCCTGAGAAACCAACTGTTTTTGAACCGAAGCAAACCTTGATCAAGCTAATCAAGTCTGGTTGATTCTAGCTCTGCTGGTGTTGCTCCGTTGAATAACTTTTGATTCTTTTATCTCCGAAGACATCTGTCCCTGAACACAGCCTGTCTATCTGAAGACTAACACTTGCACTTGTGATCTTGTCCTTATTTAATGACCTATTTACAAATAAAGAAAATAACAGTATTTTTTCCAAAGATAAAAAAGCGAGTTGACAAAAATCAGCCGATTTCATCGCTTATTGGAAGCACTGTCATATCAACGAAAGAGGTTCATCTAAGTTCGTTCTTGCAAAATATCGCCAGCACGTGCCTGGACAAGCGCCACTGTTTCTGGAAACGTTGTCAGAAAGTGCAGAGGCGAACGTCAATTTTCCTTTCCAAGCATCTGTTGGAACTGATACAGAGTACATCAAACGGCCACCAACCATGTGGAATCCTGGGAAAGAAAGGAAGAAAAAAAATTAGATTCCTGTGTTGTCGTCGACTGACTATTATTAATGATGATTTTATTGAAATAGAGAGGAATTCTTTTGCTAAAATACGCTTGATACTGTTATAAATAGAGCAACAGTGGTCCACCGTCACATCTGGAACCAACAACCTCCTATACGTATAGTATTTATTTGATTTTACATGTGTCATTAATATAGCGAGAAATTTTTACAGCACAAGAGCATACTCCCTGTTTTAAAAAATGGAGTAATTTCTCTAGTTATACTTGCTTTCAGAGAATACTTAACAAATAAGTGCAAGGAACACAAAATATTATCGTGAAGAACTTAATTTAACATATCATAGATTATAAAGTGTTCACAAAATACTGCGTATATTCACAAAAAGAAATCAAGAATGTTTTGGACATAAAGTATAAGTCCCATAAACATTTAATAGTTATTGAAACAGATGCAGGAAATATGTATTATAAAAAGAAAAACATTCTATTAATGAATAAATAGGCCTATTATTATTAGCATATACTAGAACAAAAAAGGGCCTTATGCAGAGTTGTTTTAACGTATGATTAGTGCCATATTAAGTGTTTGACTAACGAATGGTTATCAGAAGTATATTCAGAATCTCTAATTAGCATTTAGTACTTGACTAAGTTAATCACATGTGACTAATTAATTTAAAACAGAGGATACCCTGGTTTACCTACAGTAAACTTATATTATGAGAATACAAAGACAATTAATTACCTGTTTTTCTTTCTTTATGAAGCAGCGAGTCCTCTACAATAGTAGAATTGTTTCTTAAAGTGAACAGTGAGAGATGAGCAGAAAATTTCCAGTTTTCAAGGGGTACATACAACTGATCGATAAACTATTTTCCCTTATAATTACAACATAAGCCTTCCTTTGTCGCTAATATTGACTTCTACTTATTCCTGCCATAAATACATCCCTCCGATATGAATAAGTTAATTATAATCCGATTTCGTAACTATTTGTAAGTTGTTGTGATGTCAAACCACAAAGAAAACATCTCGACGCATACGCACATCTAGATTTCCGTAGACCGTAGTTGCCACATTTATTTTTCTCACCCAATGTATTAGGATTATATTAATTAATCATACTCAAATCAAACATTAGCTGAACTCCAAGTAGACTGAATATCAAAAAGTACACCCTCCTGAGTACAGAAATAATACGATACTAACTAATAGCGTGACTAACGCTTGATTAACGAATTCTCTCTGAATACCGCCCAAAATGTTCAAAGATGAAACTTATGAAGATCGGGAGATTTCATTGACAGTGTAGAATAAGAATTTTATTATTTTTAACATATATTCTTTTCTTTATATGCATAGTATTAATCTAGTATATTGACTGTGAAAAGTCATTTTAGCTCCGCCCACAGAAAACGACTCCACACCGTGTTTCCGCGTCATACATCCAGAGCCTATCGGAAGGCTAAAATTTATCTGTATAGAGAGCAAATAGAAGGAGTTAAATTTCTTTTTCTTCTAATTCGACGCCATTATAAAGCTGCACTATATTAAATTCCTTTGTACCACTTACGTTAAAGCAAAGTCCCTCTTATACTAGAAATTCTAATTACAGCACCCATTATTGAATTGGGTGAGTTTGATAGGCTACATACACTATTTCACGATTATAGAAACACGCTTAAATTCTGTTATTATTTTACTTATTAGACCTCCCACTGTATGCAATAATTAATTATTCCAAACATAGACTGTAAAAAAATAGCCTTGCACTACCCCACCTAGTTTAGATTGTCTACCAGTTTAAGCTCTTATTTCACTAAATATATTAAATAATTTAAATAAAAAATACCACAGTTACTACTAGCATATATTTGTTTATATTATGCATAAAATGTATAGGAAATACACTATTTCGCTTTCACACCATGCACATCTTACAAATTTGAATTATAGGTAAACTTTATTTGTTAAATGTTCGTGAAATCAACCTAATCCACAAATCAAACAAAAACAGAATTGTTCAATAAATATCAATTACCACAGAGATTCGAAATAAAAAAGATCGATAATGAAATAATAAGTAATAACATGTATTTGAGGTGGTACTGGTGTAGCTTTGCCACACCGCATTTTGGAAGATTTACAGGTAAATTGAATATTTTGCATGAAAAGACATATTTATAAGGCACAAATTTCTGCAGGCGACAGAATTAAATACAAAGTAGTAGAACTGTATTTTAAGTTTACAGGTGATGGTTACTAGTGTAAAATCATTGCAAGTGCTTTACGATGGATAAAATAAGTGAGTGCATATGAAAAAATGACTCTCTTAGATACTATTTTTCACAGGCGGTGTATTTCTGCACAGTGAACAGAAGCTGTATTTTATGTTTACAAGTGGAGCGTTACAAGTATGAAACCATGACAAGTGCTATTGGAACTCGTATCATTGCCAAAACCCGCTTTCCCCCCACTACCCTCGCTTGTATACCCACCATCGCTGACACACCTGCTCCCTTCGGACGCATCCGGCTAGTCCTCCTCTGATTGTTGAATAGCATTCGTGCTTTTTAGTGGCAACCTAGCACGTGTTGATTTATGTTTATTTATTTTATTTATTTATTTATTTATTTATTTAACAATCTAACTCCAACAGGGACGATCATCCCCAATTATGAGAGCTTTTACTACAGTTGATTTACAATTTAAGTTATAGTTAAGCAAAAAGAAAAATACACATAATATACACATAAAGAATTTTACAAAAGAATATAAAAAATAATAATCATAAATATATAAATACAATTTTACATACACACATTTATATATTGTTTGATAAATAGTTTACATATAAATACTGCACCTTTACACTTATAAACACTGTTTACATATTTACATTTCATATACATTCAAAAATTTTACAATATTTACAAGTTATTGCACTGTAGTTTTTACGTCATACATCCGGAAGCCTATTAATACAAAAATCGTAAAAGACTTGTAATTTTTCAACAATTACTTCTGGTGGCCCTTTGAAATTTATCTATGCCAAGCGAGATATTTTCAAGACGCCCAGTGCAAACCTTTAAGGGACAATAGGAAAGAAATTAGTGCAAGAATTATATTTTTTCAATAACTAGGCCCTATTTCGAGTGGTTTGCAAAAGTAAACCTCCATGAATTATGGATTATTTTACACTATCTATACTGGAAATCTATATCTGCAGACACATCTATGACTTGGACCAATAAAACTTTTTTTTTTTTTTTTTGCTGAAAATTTAGACGGTATTTCTCTTTCTGATATCTCCAAATATTGAAAAGTTTGAAAAAATATTTTAAGGAACGTTTTATACCAATGTTTTACATTTATTTTGAAATTTAAATATTAAATCCGTATGTTAGTGAAAATTAACATTCACTTGGTTGCTAGCCCCAAAACAACAATATTCACCACGACACTAGGGGCCTATTTCTCATAACTACAAATCTTGTAACACTATTGTAAAAATTTTCAAAATCCAATCTTGCATATACATGAAATTATGAAAAACTAAAGATCTCGACATTAGGATTTAGAAATGATTTCTATTATTATTTTAGAATTTACATTTCATGATGTTCTTCGACTTGTAAAAAATACTATTACAAGGCTTGTTGCTTTGAGATATAGGATCTAGGAAAGCTTGAGTTCTTATTTTAAAATAAAATATTCTTTAATTTTCGCAATAATTAGCAATCTTTGAGTTCAACGTCCCACGAATATGTCCTTTAGTCTAAGGGAGAAGATGATTAAAGCAAGTGAATAATAATGGAAGAATTGGTGGAATGGAAATCATACATTTCTACATTCAGATATTGTGATTAACAACCAACAATAACCATATAGGGTACAATCAGTGGCGTATTTTTGTTTCGGGAGGGTTATGCACAACAAGTGAAAAGCACTATATGTTTCTTTTTGGGTGCCAACAAATATTAATGAAGTTATGCATATAACAAATTTATTTTCGGAGGGGAGGAGCTTGAGCCGGTTAGCCACCCCTAAATACGCCACTGGGTACAATAGAAACACAGTGCATACGTATTTCCAGCTAAGTTTATTACAAGTCTATCCAACAATTTATTACTTATCTTCCCAACATTCAGTTTCCTACCATTTATCATCAGTCAACAACAGCCTGCAGGGTATAACTAGGAGATGTTAACGGAGTCAAATAACTGTGCCATCTTTGATTTTGGGCCCATTGATTTGTCTGGTGAAACATTCTTCTGTTTTCTTTGAAATGAGCTGCAACTTTAATGGTTTGATTTTACTAATTTATTGTTCAAAATTATTTAAGTGTCTTTTATTTCGTGAAAATTAAATTTTGTTTGTATAATTGAAATATTTAATTATAAATATTATTTATTTATTTATTTAAGCTAAGTTCCTTTTGGAAAAGCAAAGGACATTTAGCTATATGTGAAGAAGAAATCTAAAATGACGTCATTAAAATTCGAGTTCTCTTCAAGAAAAGCAGAAAAATAATTCCTTACGTAGCATTTGGCGTAACAGCCCTTTTTATGGGCCTGAGTTGCTCCAACGCCATTCGTTAGCGACCTGCGTTGCTCTGTCAATAACAAGTGTCAATCACGAGCTTTCTAGCTCTAGTGTGCGTCCGTCTTTTATTCACGTGACTCCTCATTTTGCATCATGAATGTGCTGCTTGAATGCCGAAAATCGGAAGGCACCGACCGGGAATCGAAACCCTGGACCACGTGGACGTGAGTACAACGCTGTAACCACTGGACTACGGTGCCCCCAATAATTCATCGTATACCTAGGTAAATTGATGGGCTAAAAGACATCGATAAGGTAGGGTGAATACTCAACCCTGTTAAACTGAACTAATATACTCGTATATATATTCTAGCAAAAGGGATTTGTCCAAGCTTGTATAGAGCTAAATATATTTCAGTTTGTCAAATTATGCTGAATCAATTAAGGATTGATCATTTTTAATTTAAAATTACGCTAATGTTCCATGTTAATTACGTTAAATATCAGTTTATTTTTTTAAAAAAAAAAGTAATCGCTTTTTTAATGAAAGATAAAAAAAGCCTTTATTTTACAAAGGAGATAACCCAAGTGAATTCTAATCTATATATAGAGCTTTTTCTGGGACGCACGGGGGGAGAAAGAAGGGTCAGCTCTTCCTATGTCGGTTGGTTGGGAAGGAAAATAGTCTTTCGTTTGAGTTGGACTTTGGGAAGCAATGCCACGGAGGTCAGTGGCAACGGCCACCAAAGAACAAGGCCAAAAGCCTTGCAATTCACACCAAATATCTCTCAGTTTATCGCGATTTAGATGTATAAAATGTATATCAATGATTTACGAAAGAATCACCAACACATTGGACTTTAGCAGTTCTCTTGGCTTCACAGTTCGCTGTTGCCCTGTGGATTACTCGCAGCTAAAAGTGTTCACAGAAAGCTGCCTAGTGAAGTAAAGTGAAGTGCAGTGAAGTGTATGAAAACACATGCGGTGCTCACCTCTCGTAAACCAAGTCTGCTCTGTTTGTGGTGATAGGTAAGACGTAAGATTGCTACACGTGACTTGTCATCCTCACTAACATTCACATGTGAGTATCCCTAATAACAAATGTCAAACAGCTTAACTCTAAGAAATGAAACACTGACACGTATCCTGTAATTATTGTATGCATGATGTAGAATTTCTTGATGATATGAAAAGTGAAAATTTTACAATCATGACATAGTTTCGAAATTTCATTGAGATTTTCTGTTACACAGGCTGCTCGAGTGTAAATAGCAATCTACAGTATTACTGTTTTAGAAGAAAATTTTCATTTATGAAATTATTTATAAAGTTTATCAGTTTTTCTGATTTTTCATATTATTGATTTACATGAAACTTGTCTTTCTCAGTAGCTAAGTTTTTCTTCAACAAGAATTAAAATTCAATTTATAAATCTGTTGTGGATTTTTTTTTAATTCTTGAATTAAATAATGGCATTTCAAGATACAATTACCACTGTTAATAATCCATTTTTGCATTAAATTTATTATATTGAAAAACAATTATTAATAACAATTCTTAGTGATGTAGGTGCCTAGGAACTGGGTCTGTACCTGGAGGTTAGAAACTTCGATTGTGGTTATGAAAAACAAATCATTGCATGTTTTAATGTTAACCTTAATATTCGTAGTAAATCTGTGAAATTTCGGTTGTGGTTCCTGAAAAAAAAATCCAGTAGATGGATTTAGAATTTTTAATTCTCAATTTCAATTTTTTAAAGACTGAGTTAAGGCTCATGCCTAATTTTCTATTCGATCTAACACGTTACACTGACAATAACAATATAAAGAAAGAAATAAAAATGTATTACTGAATATTGCTTTTGAATGCTGCTTTTAATATTTCATTGATTTGAAGCTTAAACTAGCACTGTGGCTATACGAAAATTTGAGCTGTGTTTAACGTCAAATTCGAACTACAAGTCCTTCTACCAGGAATGGAATCTAAGCCTCTCCAAAGGTGAAAATCACTTAGCGACGAGAGAGCTAGCTGAATTGCAAATGGGGATGGCGCTGTAAACACTAAGTATTGGGGAGCTTTGCTTTCAGTTTTATTCAATTTTTACTATTTACATTTCAATATTTTTGACAATTTTGTTATTTGATACAATTTTAGTATACTGTGATTCAATTTCAATATGTTCATGCCCCGCTTATCCTTCCTTATTACACTAACAGTGTGGAAAACAATTATAATTAAAATATAGGCAAATTCGGCCATTTTGGACAAGCCATCTTAATACACAATTTTATTTCAAAGAATTTTCATTTAAAACAACATTAGTGAAACAGTCCATAGTGCTCTAAGGCCGGGACTTCCTTTATATAAATCTCCCGTAAGGGAGGTAACTGGAACTGGAGCTATAGCACGGCCAACAAGAGATGGTCTCTGACGTTTCTTACCACATGCGGTGGGACATTGCAGCCCCTACTTTGATACCAGTGTTACCAACCACGATCACTCTGTCTTATACCATTAGTTAAATTGCCACTACAGTTACACCAAAGAAAACCTTGACACGCGAGTAGTGGCAATGTCACTGCGAGCTGTCGGAGACGTTCTCTTACTGGACGCACTATAGTACATATAACGATAACATTTATAAATATGCAGGTATATGTTGATATGGACAACAGTCCGTATCGGATGATATTTTTCTTTATGGCCAGACCTGAACATTAACTTGTTAAGTTTTGTAGCCAGACATGTATAAACATGTTTTTTCTAGACATTTCTGACATAATACGTAAAGAAGCCATCAATAGTGTATCTATATATTCTCAATTATAAAGAGGAATTTTGTGAAAAATAGGAGGTAAATGCAGAAAATCTTCGGAAAATACATCAGTTTAAATATATTTTATCTTCAGTGTTATTATTGAACATTTAATGAGTAAACTAGTATTCATTAGTTCCAGAAATTATAATATAACGAACTTAGAACTAATATATAGATGTTATATACCTTTGAAATAAATAGTCTATGTCCACTATACAAATTAGGTTGTTTTAAATACAACTTTAATACATTGCTTTCGTAATATTTCTAACACTTTTCTTTTTCCAATTTTCAATAATTTGGTTTATTCCTTACCTATGATTTTCTAATACATTTGCTATTGCTCCCAAACCTGCTAACACTTTCAACACCTTAGTTCAATATTTTTCTTTTGTTTGTCTGTTAAATACTATATTTAGGGATGTTTAAGGGGAGAAAATCAGAAACATTACAAGAGTGTGTTGTTGATCTTGGATTTATTATTTTTGAAAAACTCTGCATTCTCTATCAAAGAATTTTATTTCGTTTTCTGGTATGTTTGGTTTGTGATGATCTCCCTGGTAGGCACGGACTTATATAAGACAAGGTCCTGTAATGTATAGTGATAATCAGAGCCACATTTGCTCCGATAACGACTCGAAGCTGGGGCCATGTATTCAGAAAACTAGCATTTGGTCACGATGTTACTTAGGAAAGTGTTAATACAAGTAATAATAATAATAATAATAATAATAATAATAATAATAATAATAATAATAATAATAATAATAATAATAATAATAATAATAATAATAATAATAATAATGTATAGCAGAGCTGTATTTTGTAAGTGTTGCATATTTTTGATTGAATTCGGTATTTCTTTGTCTTTTTTTAAAAAATGTATTTTGTAATGGAATTAAATGCTTTCCAACATTTTGATTGTTTTTAGATGTATGCTGTTTTTCTTTTATTTTAAAGTGAATAAAAATTGAAGATGTAGGTGTAAATTCCTTTCCACTGAGCAAAGTTGTGCGGGAGTAATGTATGAGTTTCTGGTGGTATGATAATGTAGCGTCTTGCAATCAAGTCCGGAGTTTAATGTCGTTGCTAAGGCGTTTAATTAGATGACGGAGGGAGATAAAAGAGAGGCAGCAACGCAAAACGAAGAAAAATAAAAGAAAGAAAGAAAGTGAGAGGGAGAGAGAGAGAGAGAGTACAGCTGGGTAACTTGGATTCTTGGCACATCTCGTGAAATTGTTTCATCTCTTTGTTCGCACATAACTTTAAACTGACATGAAAGCGGCTGTGTGGAATCACCACTGGACTCTGTTTAAACAATATTGATCAGACCGAAAAGAGAATCAACCGAAAAATAAGGATCACACCACTGGCCGATGGTTATGCCTCCTAGGTTAGGGGAGATGATACAGAGACATCAGAGAAAGGAAGAGGTAGAGAGGAAGCGAGAAATCTCAAATAATAATAATAATAATAATAATAATAATAATAATAATAATAATAATAATAATAATAATAATAATAATAATAATAATAATAATAATAAATAAAATTTTAAAAATCGCAGATTCTGTGTGATCTACAACGAAAACACGTGCTCCGAAATCGAAATAAGGGTGAGATCTCTACCAGTAATTCATCGTGTTTCCCTTTTCCTCGGGCCAGTTTAGTCGATGCTTAAAAAAAAAAAAAAAAAGTCAAAATACATTCATTCTTATTTCTGTAAAAAAAAAAAAAAAATAAAATCTTTAATGAAATCTCTGTTATGCCCTTCCGACTGAAGAACATGGGTGATTAACGAAGATTAATGGATCGAGTATGTGGGAGAAAATGGAAGAACCCTGAGGATGTTATAGTTGATGTCTTGTACCCAGTGGCGGCGAATGGACGTTAAAAGTGGGCGGCAAGACTTGATCTGAATATTTGTATTCGATATTAGTCTCTCTGGTTGTTTCTAACACTTTTTTTTTGACGAAAGATTGTATAATTAATAGGATATCTTTGTTAGTTAAAATAATATGTATCGTATTTTACATTTTATTAAGTAAATTGACAAGAGCAACGGAAGTAGGTACTAGCCCTTTGTACTCCTAAACAACGAAAGTGTAAGAAGAGATTTGATTTCTTGCTCATGAATATCTTAAAATTCTGTCTGGAAAATTATGTGATCAGATAATTTACCGAGTGTTTACCGAGCGAAGTAGCTCAGATGGTAGAGCGTTGGCTTCGCATTCGGGAGGTCGTGGGTTCGAATCCCGCTGCCGACCATCCTGACTGAGGTTTTCCAGGGTTTCCCTCAGTCCTACCAGGCAAATGCCGGGATGGTACCTACTAAAAGTAGGCCCTGGCCGATACCTTCCTAAATCCTTTCTATTGTTATTGTTGTTGTTGGATATCCAGTGTAAAATGGCCTCTGAGCTGTATCTGGTGATTGTTAAATAAATAAAATAAAATAAAAAATAATTTAATAACAAATTTGCAAAACCAATAAATAGAAACGATAATATTAATCATAGTAATGAATAATGAGGCTTATTTTGTAGAAGTTATATTGAAGCTGCGATTTAATGAACAACTTATATTTTTAATTCCACACATGCCATTAAATGTACGTTATTACTCTTAGAAAATGAAAGTCAGTAAATACTGCAAGCGTATGCTATGACATTTAAAGAAATACACAATTATAATATTAATTGCTTTGAATTGCAATTAAAACACAATTCCTGTAGCTTTCTTAACTCCACGGGAAGACAAACATCCAATATGTATTCACGCAACGGCAGATATTGTATGGCACCATCTTTTTCTATGAACCAGTAATACATACAAAAACTTTACGTTTCCAAATGAAACTATATACATTAAGGTGTCACTTCAAAAAAGTGGGGGCAACTGCCCCCTTTAATCGCCGCCCTGCTTATGTCTACCACATAGGACCGTAATATGAACTTAAAATGTGTTTTCAGAATTCTGCAGAACTAAACACAAGACAAGGTAAAGCAAAAAAGGCACATAAAAGACACTTGTGTTTCGTTTTTGTAGCTAGAAATATTTGTATAACAGTTAATGTATTCCAAGTGTAATGTTGCATTTGCGTTTTTCCTAATCCACAATCTGCACGAAATTTCGTGTACATTTCTTTTAGATTATGTACGATCAATGAACATTAATTATACATGCAATGCATTCGACAATAACGCTTTGAAACTGCAGGCACACGAATGAACCTCAGGTGTCAGACATAAGTTCGCTAATCTGTAAAACTTCATTCAATTAGCATTTATAATATTTTGGTGTATGCGGCCCTTAGTACTTTCTGGTTGACGTCAATATTTACTCAAGTTCACTTCTCAATTTTGATACAGTTCTCTCCAATATCCTAGTTATCAATCTCCAATCAATTGTTAACTATTAACCACCGGGTTCGAGCTTGGGTAGAAGCAGCTTTAATGTGAATTTTGTATTATCATTATATTCCATTCAAAGTTCGCTTCGCTATATCAACAACACTGTCTATTTGCTTCTCAAGTAAATTTCCCAGTAAACAAAAAGGCTCTGCAAGGATAGCAGTCAACTATTTTTATTCTCAACAGAAGAGTCGAAAATTTTAAATGTTAGTTATAAATCATTAGAAAATACCTCCGTGAAGTTGTACCCTCTCACAGGGACACTAATGATCTTTTCTAGTGTAATCGTTAGTACTTAGAGCACCAACTTCCAACGTAGTGCTTCATGGGAATTTTTTCATTGGGTGAAATTCCCTAATGATCACTTATAGTGTAATTGTTAGTGCTTCTTAGTGCACCAACTTCCAACATTAGTGCTTCAATAGTATGGACATTAGAAGCAAAAAACTTTAAGAGTCGCTAACTTCACGTTAGTCCCCTCCAAAAAGCTCTAACGATGAATCTCTTGCAATCGATAGCGCATCGTTAGTGTTTCTAGAAATACTAATGTTGGGACTTGGTGCACTAACAAGCACTAACCATTACACTATAAGCGGTCATTATTACTTTTGAATTTCACGGGAATATGACCCAACAAAAAATCCCCCTGAAGCACTAATGTTGGAAGTTGGTGCTCGAAGAAGCACTAATGATTGCACTAGAAGAGATCATGAGTGCTTCTATGGGTGAGCCAACTTCACGGAGGTTTAGAAAATAAACAATGCATTTATGAAATTAAAGTAAATAAATTATAGAAAAATTAACAGGGTAAAAGCTGCCACGGAGTCCTTGCTATGCTCCACCAGACGTCCTCAGAGTTTTAGAAATAGAGGATAAAAATCAATAGAATATAGAAATAGAGGATGAAAACCAATAGGATATTAGAAATAGATTATGGAAACTAATAAAATATTAGAAATAGAGGATAAAAATAATTAAAACTAATAGAATATTACAGAAACAGGGTGAAAATCGATAGGATATTAGAAATAGATTATAAAAACCAATCGAATAAGCCCTATTATCCAACAAAAACAAAGGTTTGTCTCTCTCATAAAAGATTAAGAGAGAATATAATTAACCTTTTGGTGTATTAAATTGAGAAATTACACATAAATACAAGATCAGTTTTCCAGTAAACGTGCTAACAATCACCAAAGAAAAGAAAAAGATAAGAGTATATGTAATCCTCTTATGAAGACCGTCTTTTTCCTGGAGTAACTAGTTTGTTGTCAAAAAGACTGAATTAAAAACCTGTAAAAGTCTTGCAGATAATTTATTACTTGTCGTCGGCTTACATAAACGGCGGACTAACAGACCTCGTTCCTTGGTTGTTGAAACAGGTGAAAGTGAAGATTTGGTGACTCCATCTATACAATGGCTCAGACAATTAAAATTATTGCTTCTTTGTTTTCAGTTCTCTTTTTCTATTTCCATTTCTTTCATCTAAGACCTTCATTATTGATGTTTTGTTTTCACCAGGAAGGTGTTTGACAAGGAAGGAAATTTAGTCTTTACGAAGGAAATTTATCAACGGTAGAGAGAAATTGAATAATAGTTTTAGCAAACATTATACTCACAGACAAAGGATATATTCTTTGTCAGTGATTATACCAGTAAGAAGCTAATTTATGGTGTTGTAAGCCACGATGCATTATGGTTCGCAACATTATTTTTAATTTAATTGTATATGACCGGCATCAGAGGCGGACCAAGGGGCGAGCAACGGGGCGCCACAGTCAGGTGGGCGCCAAAACGAGTCTCAGAAAGTAAATTTTATAACGTGTTTTCTACTGACTTTTAAAAAAATATTCTTGTAAAGTAGTGCATTTCACCATGGAAGAAGAGAGTTTCAAAGTAGTAGGGAAAGGGGCTGTATCGACAAATGGAGACATTGCATGTAGAAGAAAGACTGAAGGAAGAGTTGGTATTGTTTATAGCGGGCCAGTTCTTTGTGAACTTTCCCAGGCAATGAATGTTATTGGATTTTATATATATGTTACTCTTTCAAATTGATTGTGGAGGGGGAACAGTATATAGGTCTACAGCACTTACTTTTCTTAGAAACAACACCGCCGCGCCGAACTTCTGCCTTTGTTGAAACTAGTGTCTAGGAGATGTTATTGTTTCGCTATATAAGTTCGTATTGTATTTAAAATTGTTAATTTGTTGCTAATTTTCAGTAATAGTGGAATCTGCCTTTTTATTCAGTTTTTATTAAGTTTTGTTATGCTATTAATTATCACACCTGAGGCCAAAGCTTGCAAAATTAGAGAAACAATTTCTGAAAATCATTCTAGATTTTAAGGTACTGTTTTTATGAACGAAAAGGATATGGACGCTTTCTCATAAAATTCCCTAAATTGACTTTGATACAGTTTACTTACTTATCAAATTTACGAAAGTTAAAGGATTTCTAATACATGATAAAACCTGTTATTAAGCTTTAGTCTTGTAAGACTATTCAGCTTTTGTACAAATTCATGAGATACGTTTTATGAATGCTATGGACTTTGACTATTAGGACCTACATAAAAAGTTTTGTTTATATTGCTTTGCGTAAAAAACGTTCAACATATGTGAAATGTGTTTATTGGTTTTTCACGTTATTAGAATAGATTGTTACATAGTCGGATATGGTGTGTTCCCACTTGCGACAGTCCTATAAGCGATAGGAACTGTTAACTATCCTATGAGGGACCGATTCGATCTATTAACTGCCCTATGAGTCACCGATTCGTTCATACTAAGATATTGGAAGAAGATAAGTTTCTCTCTTCTTTAACTTGTTTTATGCTAATGTGATTTAGAACCTAACAAAATGTACTATGAAAAAATTCGCTCTACTTGAATTTAATACGTGAGAATGCTCTCATTATATTAACAATCTTTTATACATTTTTCCTAATATATTTTTGATTTAATTTCTATGAATACATTGACTCTATCAAGGAGAAAACTAACTAAATATTTAGAGTAGCTCCGCCTTTGTCTATGATTCTAATATAATTAAAAATTTCATGTTAAAATGATACGGAGTATAAGTTTAGATTGAATATGTTTATGGCATAAGAAAGAAATCAGAAAGAGGTATGGACGCCCGAAGAAATTTTTTTAGGGAGGGGCATCTCCATGGTTGCTGTATCACGTCTGGTATATCTGGTATTTAATATACGTGGTTTGCTATATTACGTATACATTTTTGTGAGCCAGGGGGGGACCCCTGCCTTCCCATCGGGTGCCCATGGAAAAAAGGTGTTCGCCATTTGAGGATATCCAAGAAATCTAAAAACACGGTGTATTCGAAGAAATTATTACACAAGTTACAAATCTCTCGCAGGACTTAACAGTTCATCTAGTTATAATGGATTATTTCAGATTGCTTCATGACAAGCTTTTATGTAAAAGTCAAAACAAGGAAGGAAGGCAAATTAAGCAATTAGTTTACGTTTTAGTAGCTTACAATAGGGGGGAAGGTAGTTTAAAGAGTTTGTTTACCTTTTGGATTGTTTTACCTTTAGGAGTATACTTTTCATGCAAATATCCCTGTTGTCTCGTTAAGTTATTTGATATGTTTATGCCAAATTTAACTCAAAATTAAAATAAGTTTTATTTGCACTCACAGTAGAGGAAAAATATATTTGACGAACAGTATCACTGGCACGTACATATTTCATACCAAGGTTGTTCGGGCGCTAATAACGCCAGAGGCAAACATATTTTACGAGATGGAATCATATCATCTTCCATCATCTCAATGTAAATGAATCGGTCGGTCATAGGACAGATAACAGTTCCTGTCGCTTCTGAGACTAATTCGTCGGATATAGGCCTATGGTAGAATGACCCCTGATGTTATTGATATAACAAAACTGTTTACAATATAGCAGTAATCATGTAACCATTAGTAATATTCAATAAATGCTGTTCAATATTGTTTGATATATATTAATAACTAAATATACCTATATCATGCATTTGAGTATTATTTTTCCTTTTTGAAAGATGGGTTTAAAATATTAAAATCATTGTAAAATATAAAATATAGGCTCGGATTACAGGGGCGCCAAAAAGTCGCTTTGCCCGGGTGAAAACTTTGCCTTGATCCGCCCGTGACCGGCACAATGGATTCCATTTCTGGTAGTAACTACCTTTTTTCATTCAGGATTGTCAGGGGTGTTAGTAATTGTTAGTATAAATATATTCTTCTGGATTTCGGCTCCCGAACCGAAACTTACTTTCCCGAAAAAGTGAATAAGAGCGCAGAACCAAAAGAGAGTTTCTGACATAAATAAATAAATATATATATATATATATATATATATATATATATATATATATATATATATATATATATATATATATATATATATATATATATTTCGGTCCTGGTACTAAAACTATTTTTCCAAGAAAATCGGTTCCAAGCTGAGAGTCGAAATAGATTTTCTAAGAAAATTGGTTGAAACCGAAGTTGATTTTCTGAGAAAATTGATTCTGTCTGTGGAATGGATGTTGATTTTCTGAGGAAATTGGATCTGGTTCTGGTACCGAAGTTGATTTTCTGAGAAAATTGGTTGTGGTTCTGAAACTGAAGTTGATTTTTCTGAGAAAATTGATTCTGTCTGTGGAACTGGAGTTGATTTTCTGAGAAAATTGGTTCTGGTTGTGAAAATGAAATTGATTTTCTGAGAAAATTGGTTCTAGTTGGGAAACCGAAGTTGATTTTTTGAGAAAATTGATTCTAGCTGGGGAATCGATGTTGATTATCTGAGCAAATTAGTTTCTGCTGTGGAACTGAAGTATATATTCTGAGCAAATTGGTTATGGCTGTGGAACCGAATTTGATTTTTTGAGAGAATTTGTTTTGCTTCTGGAACCAAAACCAATATTCAAGTGTAAGCAAATTTACAGAGAAAAGAGGAATAGGTTTTGCAACAAAATGTTGGAAGGTAGTTCTCTCGAGTTGTAATTTCACAATTGCTGGACATCGTTTGCAGCCTGTAAGGATCTTAATGCTAACAGTGATCTGCAAACGATGATGAAACTTTTTAAAGCATAAATCAAGGTGACTATATCGTTTCCGGTTTCGTAAAATGTCAAAATGCATTTTATTGAGTTAAGTGTTCATGTTTTACGTCCTCATACGCCGAGGTTATGAAGGAGGGGGCCTACTGTTAATGTGGGCTCAGAGCCATGAACGGGCTTTGAACCTGCTTCAGTTGGTGGGTGAAGATACCATCATGCAATATCAATCCTAACAGTGTGAACTGTTCCCCACCAACTATTCTGGACCTGTAGAGACCTGCATTACAGGACCACGAAGCCAGCATGATATACTGGACGTCAGTGGAGTATTTAGGATTTTGTTTCGGGGGGGGGGATATGCAAAACACGGGGAAGCAGGGGGCAATTGCCCACCTGAGTTTGAGAATTAAATATATTTTTAATCGATTGTCTACTAATATACCAGGAAAAATGCGAAACGTGCGTCGGTGGAGGATCTTACCCTCCAGGCAAATCTGAAATGGCGGTCCTTTAAACACACTTGAATATTTGTAATCTCACTTCAACTTAACTGATTTCATTTTAGAAAAAGAAAATGGAAAAATTCAGTTTTATCCGTGCGCGTTTTTACCTGAAAGAAAATATTGAGATAAGTTGAAACTGAAATACGCTGATTGCAGTTTTAACGGCAAGAATTGCAGACTGGTGAATCTTATGTGATGTGATACAAAAATTTAGCAGTGATTCTAACCTTTTATTCTATTCATAGATGAAAAGAGAAGCATCCTCTTGGCCTACCTAATTTCCCGGGCTACTTATCCCCCCTCTTGATTTTCTTTAATTAAGACATTTACCTTTCTTTATAACTAAACGATGTAAATATTCCTTTGCTATAATAACTAAAAGCCGTTATGTTGATATCCATGTAAGTTGGTGTGGAACACCAATTTCGCTTATCAGCTCCTCTTAGTTTTGGTGTTACTGACGACGGACGACTTGAATCACAACTAATAACGGTCGAAAGTATGATAGAAGAAACAGAAGAAAGTAACAATTAAGAAAAAGAAACAGAAGAATAGAATGGACGAAAGAAAGAAAACAAGGAACGCAGTTCTTACATGGAATGAAATTTGACAAATACAGTATTATTTTTGAACAAAGAGCATAAGACAATGGAAAGTCAATTAAATTCTTAGAAATGGTAAAAAGGATTATAGTTGTACGTCGAATGTGAAAAACTAACAAATTTATTTCGGGGAGAACCCCACTGCTGTACGTTGTTTCTGACTGGAAACATTCATCGATCACATTATTATAGTTTTCTATTGCACATATCCATATGATTACGGGGTTTCACCTGGATTGATCCATAAAAGTAAAGCAGTACCATATTTCGAGCTTAGTATCAGAGAAACAGTGCATGGGATTCATAAAATAGGTTACGTACTTCTTCAAACGTCAGACAAAAACCATCTGATTGAACGATGATTCATTTATATTCTCACTGAAACCATGCTTATATCTGGTGAGAGATTGATAATATGTTTCTGACATTGATCGTAGCAGATTTCAAATGATAGCTTCCAAGTAGTGATTGAATAATAAGGGGAAAAGTTTAGATTCAGCTGAAAAGATGTCGAAAGAAAAGACGTGATGAAGCAGAAAGTATTAAAAAGTTGGTGTTTGGCTATGAATCCACCGAATGCCTGTCAAAAGCTATATTTAATTTGGCCTACCTCCAGATTTCGGGAGGTGTCTACAATCAAATAAACGTATTTCGGTATTCAAGGCTATGTCGTCGTCTCACTTCGAAATCCACTGATCTCTGTGTAAATGGATGTTGTAACACATATGTAACATATTTCCTCCATCAAGGAAAAAAAAATAAATAAAAATAAAAATAAAATGTCTTTCCTGTGTAACCGAACAACTGTTATACTTCATTAATTGTTATTTATCCTCGAATTTGAAAGTGAACACTCAAGTATTTTATCCCCCCGCCCCTCCTCCTAATCAAAGCTGGTGATATTTACGCATCATTACAAGATATCTGTGTTCGAAGTTTGCTGTTCGTTAAGTGGGTGTTTGGAGGACGTTCACATTTTCCCTCCATCTTCAATTACCAATGCATTACAAATTCCCAAATTCGTTTCTGAAATTAAATGATAGCTTGTTAATAGGGATGGCCACAAAGTTCCGGTTCTCGGAGATCCGGTTTTCAGAACCGATTCTGGAACCGGTTCCGGAACTGGATCCGAAAACCTGGTTCCAGAACCGGATCTTAGGAACCGGTTCCAGACCTGGATGCGAAAACCCGGTTCCAGAACCAGATCTTGGGAACCGGTTCCAGACCTGGATCCGAAAAACCGTTTCCGGAACCTGATCTTCTAGAACTGGATCCATTCATACCCGAAAACCGGTTCCACCGGGAACCGGTTCTGGCCATCCGTACTTGTTAACAGGGGTACAGCTAGTATGGATTAAAAGCTTCGATTTAACATTGGCCATAAACATAGACGTTGAGTACATGGGTGCTCTGGGGCTGAAACACCAATTGAAGATTTTTAACGGGCGATCTTTCTATCTTCCTTTGACCAATATCGCTAAACACATTTGCAATAGAAAAACAAAATTTTAATGTTGGAGTTTTTTTCAATACAAAGCTTAGGTAATCGTGCTGAAAATAAAATAAATAAATAAGTAAATTAAAATAAAATAAGAATCCTTAAGACTTTCATTTCATTACAATAGCCTGTGCTCCTCTGAGGTTGTTCATGCCCATTAGACCCCCTTAGTTTGAAAACGACTGGAATGTTGGATCTATTAATAAGAAATGGAATACGAGACCATTTCTTGATGTGATCAGGCTCTTATTTAGAAGTGACGAAGCATGAGCACTCCTTGAAAAAATTAAAAAGTCGACGCCTATGGTCATGAACACTCTTCATTATATACATTGTCTCTGTAAAAGGTTTTTAAGAACGTGGGAGAATAGTTCAACGTGAACATAATAGAGATACGTTAATGCAGCTGTACCGATGAAAGTTTGTATTATATATGGATATCATATATATTAAAGTGATAACTTATTAAGGAGTTTGGTTTACCAATACATCTTTATACTATGTACAGTATATTTACCATGTCTATGTGTCTATACGTCTTGAAAAAAAAACTCGAAAGTTATTTGATGGATTATCATTAATTTTGGCCAGGATGTACAGAGGTATAAAAAGTTAAGAACAGAGTCCGTTAATAAAGGTGATATTAAATCGATAGGGGTTAAAATCAACCATTTCCAATTTTAAGTTGCTCACTATAGAGTGAAAATGGTAACAGATTTCCTTGCAATCATTTCAGCGTCCCAAGAATACGTTTCATGTTCGTCCTTAACTTTCTACTGAAACTGAAAGTGCTAGAGAGATACTAAACGTTCGGTTTTAATAATATAATCTATATACAGTAAAAACAATAACAGATAGCAACAATCGATTTTATGGAATCGAATTAGCATTCTAAGAAAAGGTACCATCTTCTCACTTGATTCCGTATTCAAACCGGAAGTGACAGAAACCAACCACTTCCAGTTTTAACGTTGATCGCTGTAGAGTAAAGCAGCGCCGTAACTTAGATTTCTTTTCTGGGATGGCAAGCATTAATATTTGGGCCACCTAGAAAAAGTTGTTTTGGGCCCTGTCACAAAATTCGAAAATAGGTCTCTTCTTTCCAAAATAGGTCTCTTATTCTTTGTGGGATTCTCGTAGCCTGTGGGCCCTCCTGCACTCCCCCAGGGACCGTTTGACAAATTTCAAAGCCATACGAATAAATATTATTTCTAGGGCCCTTAATAGTAGACATTTTTACTGAAATGGGCCCACGATTCCTTTTTGTTTTATTTACCTTTTGTATGCTGTTTTATGTATGTAGTCAACCTGTTTGATGCTTCATTTATAATTTAATGTTCGTATCGTATATGAAGTAAGAAAATTTTGTCTTAAAATGGGTCTTCCTAGAACAGCGGGGAGCTCCCCTGGGAGGGCAGTTGTCCCCCTAGCTCCCTTCACAAGCTACGGCCCTGGAGTAAAGAAAGAATAGATAGCGGAAAGTGGTTTTCTGCCATCAATTAACCGTACCAAGAATATATTTCGCCTCCACCCTAATATTCCTACTAAAATCACATGTGGTAGAAATTTATTAGTACTTCCGGTTATCATACCATACAAACCAAACTCCTTGACGGAGTACACACATGATACCACTACTTGTTATATTAATAATCGGTTTCCTTGTAGAGTTTTCGATTATACAGTCAATGTCAAAAATCTGAGCACACTACTGATTTTTCAGAATTTTCCTTTAAAAAAAAGGACATGTACCCATATAAAACCCAATTTGTTGGATTTCTTCAGTAAAATAAATATCATAGCACATATAAAGAAATTAAAACATGTACTCCTGCTTCCACTGATACAAAATTATTGAGTATTTTTGCGCTCAATGAAATGCCGATCCTTAGCCTTGATAAGCGCTTTACAAATTCCAGGCATTTGTTTGATTAATTTATTTTACTTTTGCGGAGCTATACCACTCTAGTAACTCTGAAGAGCGTTCCAAAGACCTTCAGTATTATCCTTGACATTTATTTACGGACTGTTCTGTCAAATCCTGTGTTAGGCTTACAAAAAGGTGGCAACCCTGCATTGAAGCTATATGTAACAGAACCTACTGTTTAAAATGGAATTCAAACCAATAATCGGGTTTGTATCTGAGGTAAGTATATACAGGGAATCGAACTCTGGAGCAGAAAAAACCTGGGCAATAGTCGTTATCTTATGAAAAATATATATGTACCACATGTATGATGAAAGTGACTATGTTTATGACGTAATTGCTCTTGAACCACCGGACATATCTCGATCAAATTTTCGATATAAATGACGTTCGAGCCTGGATGTTTTTTTTTTTTTATCATTTCATTTCGACGCTGCAACTTAGGAGAGAGGAACGGAGGAAAATATATAAAAATGATCGAAAGTGACCGATTAATGTTGAATCCATTGTTTTCGGGGTCACTGAAATGAACAGTGACACTTCCGATGCCGTTTAAATCCAAATTCAGTCCCGCAACTTGGGGAAGGGACTCACAATTACAAAGCCTACTCACATAGATTCTATTAAGCAGAATAAGAAACTGTTAGAAGCAGAGATCAGCCATCACGTCCTTCTCCCACAAGATTTTTATCTATCATATAAAAGTGCTATTACAATTTTCTACATGTAGTGGACCATAATCTTTACGAGAAAATCAAGTCTTTATTTTAATGTCCCGCACTCATGCCGTCACTATAAGCTCAAGAAAACAATGATAAAGTGGAATGAATGACGATAGAAGCTCCACGTAGATAAAGAATAGATAACAGAATTAATAAAGTGAAGGAAATGAAAGAACATACAAGAAAACCATAGAGATACTGTTATCCAACATACGGTATTCTCAAGGGATGACTCTAGTATGAGAAATTGCGACTATCTTTTTAGATTCCATTAAATAACTTGTTATTCTTGATACAACAATTCGCAAAATCTACATATGTTCGAAACAAAAATAAGACTAGTTCTTTCCACAAAGCCTCAAACAGCTTCCCTCCAGCACTACAGATTTTTTTTTATTATTTTTTTAACACCAAACTATTTTAAATATCATATGTTTGTTTAAGAAAATGAATTTAATGGCAAACACCTCACGGGAAAGTATGGAAATTAGAAGCAATAGCCAAACGCACATGTGGAGTTTAATGTAACACACAGACAATGAGGTAGAATTAAGCAATTGCATAATTTATGCAGCGCGTGTTTCAGTTTAATCTTCGTATACATTTGTTTATATTTTCCACAGTGTATCTATAACAATGTTGCCAACTAAATGTAAATTAATATTGAATTATAATTCTCAAGATAGTTAAACAATATCGAATCATAAATTTCAACTGATTGACGATAACGTTAGACCTCACTAATCTAGTTTAAGTATTTGCGGCTTTTAGGTAATATCGTGTATTTAGAACAACTACCGTGTAGGTTTACTTTAAGGTTGTCACATGAAAAACTATGCAAATGTGGTGTTTCTGGGAATTAAGTAAAGTATAATTTTAATGCTCTTAAGAGCCGTATTTGGTTAAGTGATTTTAGATTCACTTAGTTTAAATTCACTTTAGGGGTGCACAAAGAAAATGTTTCTTGGAATAAATTAACCTACTAGCTCAAGTTAGTGTACCTTGGTAAATATAGGGAACTCAGGATTGAATAGTGTGAGTCAATGGCGGACCTAGACCGGGGCTGGGGGCCTGAGCCCCCAGTTTTTGAGTGACAAAAATATTGTAACCTATTATTTTTATACAGGGTGTTTCAAAACAATACCGACAACATTTGGGAAGCGATTCCTGACATCAAGATAAGATAAAAAGTATCGATCAACCTGGGTGCAGAAATGCTTCGTTTCGGAGCTATATCCTGCCGAAAACATGAAACAATGATCTTTAGAGGTCCATAGCCCCAATAATATGGGACCTACCGTAGTCGGGTTAAGACTGACTTTAGTCGGTAGTGAGGAATTAATATGCGCCCTATCCAACAATACATGTTTCAGAATTCAAAGATACTCAGATAACTTACTTTCATGGAGCGAGTTTGGCTACGGGCATATAATTCGAAGTACTCACTAACTACCTTTATAAAGATTGTTGCGAAAGTACTGCAGGATTCTGAAACATGGATATTTGGATAGGGCACATAATAGTTCTTAAGTAGTCTTGACCCGACTACGGTAGGTCCCACAGCTTTCGAACTATGGATCTTTAAAGTTCATTTTCTCATGTTTTCGACAGCCTATAACTCCGAAATGAAGTATTTGTGCACCCAGGTTGGTCTATACTTTTTGACTTATCTTGGTATCAGGAATCACCTCCCAAACCTTGTCGTTATTGTTTTGAATCACCCTGTATTTTTGAAAGTTTATATAAAACTCGTGATATATAGACCCTACCTATCATAGTCTGGATTCTGGCTGCTTCCCCCCTTAGTGTTTACCTTCTAGATTCGCCACTGCCCTGAGTGGCTTTGACCAGGAAGACAAATTTCTAGACATTTTAAAGATAAATGTGTAACCATGGTTTTTGAAGAAGACTGGGAGTTCTTGTTATATAACCAATCTTTGCGACATTTCCATTCATCTGAGCTCCTTCGTGGCTAATCGTGGGAGACTCGGGTTCGATTCTCGACAAGAGCTCATGTGGTTCGGATTCCTGACACAGTAGGATTCCTGAATCAGTAGGTCCCGTCACATATAGCCTTGCTGCTGAAAAGGACGTTAAACTCAAAATCAACTGAACTCATGGTTTAAGCAGATTGGACTCGGCGTACGTCAGTCAGTCAGGACTTCTTTTATAAAGAAAGATTATCAATATATACTATCTTAAAATTATCAGTAATTTTTGTTTCTTAGTATTAGAATATATGGCAACATTAATCCATTGTTTGGCAACATTGATTATTATTACTACGTTTGTTATTTCTGGAGGCTAATACTGTCGATTGGCTAATTTTAGCATGAAAAAGCCTTCAAAGAAACGAAGCGAGAAATAAATTTAGAAAATTATTAAAAAAAAAAAATCAGCACATAGCACCTGTGGGGGAATCATATACTGCATACGAGAATGAGTTTTAGCTGCCATAAAAATCAGAATCTAATTTACTGAGAGTTGGCGAAATGCCGGACATTTTCATCGTTTCAGTTGACAACGACAAATTCTTTTGGACATGGTTCCCATCATTTTCTTGTTCTTTGCGTGGCATGTGTTCTGTGGGATAACGATTATAGTGAAAAATACTTTCAGTCTATGTATCTTACGTTTGACAAAGTTCTGTTCTTATGTGAGCACAATGTAAATAACATTTGCGATTGAAGTGGGTTTAAAGAATCTCGTGTTGTTCTCTGGGTCTGTTTATTTTCGTTCAAGAAGGGTTAAGCAACTAACATAGTTCCTGTAACATGACAAATTATTGAACTCCCACCCTGTTTTTTCACTTTTTCGTTAATATTGCGAAAAATCAAAGAGTAATATTTTTTTTATATCTACAAGTTGAATATGCGTCACTGTTGGGAGTATCTGAAGTAGGAGTCATAAGACAGACCATAAACACCATCTGCTGCTTAACCATGTACTTTTTTTTTTTTTTTTTTTTTTTTTTTTTTTTTACATATACAGTAAGACAAAGAAATGGTTTTAATCGATTTTTCGAAAACTTCGTATAAAAAACTAAACCTGAAGCACCTCTCTTTGTTTACCTCGATGTCATATATTGATTGAAATGAAATGAAATCTTTAAGTTTTACGTCCCACGGTTATGCCGGTTAGGCTAAAGGAGACGGTGATGATGAGTAATGAATGAAATGGTGGAATGAAGAAAGTGGGAGGAAACGGGAGAACCCCGAGAAAACCCACGCACACGGTGTTTGTCCACCACAAAGTTCACTTGGCGGGGGCTGGGATCGAACCCGGGACCCCAAGCACCAGAGGTGAACGCTCTACCACTGAGCCACCGCGGCCCCATATATATTGATTGAATATGTAGGCCCTATTTCACCTTTGACAACATTAGAACCTAATCTTACTTTCACACATTTTACATTAGAAGCTAATCTCAACACATTCTAAGCACCATTTTGTTTTCTATTTGCTTTCAGACTTGCCTAAGAACACATACCTTTTTTCTGTTTACAATTCTAGTTGCGACTTAGACGAGTGGGAAGCTCTTCAATGTACACAAAAAAAGAAGAAGAAGAAGTGCAGTATAGAGGATTTAGAATTTCCTATGAGACTAATACTAAAACTGTTAACGATTTTTTGTTTCGACATTGGCAACACTGTGCGTCTCCAATCGGTAACTGATAATGTTAATACGTCATCATCTGTTCGTCTACATGTAACAATAGTATTATTTAGATTTTCTTTCTATTTCTGGCTACGACAGTTAAACAAATCGTGACAAATGGTAAATTGTTCGGCGTGCGTTTCATTCAACTTGTTACGACAGATGATACGTGTGTAATGCGAGTGGATGCACATCCCTTAGAGTGGTTATCGTTCGATTACAAAACATATTCTGTTTGTTTCTTTGTTATACGTCTCACTTCTTCGTTAATCACTAAATATAACATTTATTTTATAAACAAGTGTGATGAACAAGTAAACTTCGTTCACGTTTTTTGCGATATAATGTCTCTGAAAGTATGATGTAGAAAATGTTTCTCATACTCGTGACATTTTGAAAATATTTGTAAAGTCTGATGATATTCTGAATTGTGCGCGCTATTGTTCCGGTGGAAGTTCGTAGGTCTCGGAAGGCATTAATCCTAGGAACGTTGACATCCGGTTCAAAGAACTCAGGGACTCATTCTGTATCAGGCTCACAAAAATTTACGGACCGCATCGCAAAATATGCATTAAAAATTTTTAGTGCTGAGACTTTGAAAAAAAATGCGTTGGCTAGGTCTTTTCAAAACATAAATTTGCGTCACTGACGTCATATTGCAAATGAGCATGTGGTATAGAATATCACAAACTAAAATGCAAATTGTACGAGTCGTTAACGGAAACTAATACGGAATCAGACCCTCCAGACGTCATTTTCTTTTTATTGCACGCAGGTATAAAGTTTCATAAAATCTTTATTCTTGGGAGTTAGTATAAGGCAAATAATAGGGTTACCAATTCCAACTGAAGCATTAAGGGGATGTCTACCCACTTGCAAGTGTTTCAGGATCCCTATAAGATAACACGTAGATATTTCTATGTGAATATTTAACAAGATATTGCACTTACCGTCTCAAAATTTTCCATGATATTTTCCAACAGCAATACCTATATGTTCATGGTTTCTGTTTTTGATTTAATGCCCCAGATCAATTTAGATTAATTATAATGTATACTTCCGTTTACACTTGGCAACGTAGAGGATAGAATTTCTCCAGGAATTGAGAGCTCTCTGCTGAACCTCTAGCCCTAATAGTCTTCGCGTCACGTGGTAGTGATTTATGAGCGCTTCTGGCTAAAAACAAATGTTGTCTCTGTTTCTTCCTTTTTTTTTTGTCAAAAACTTGTTTTGGGCAGCTTTGTCCTCAGTTTTGTCCACTGCCTCTATCGAGATAGCAGTTATACAATGGAGATCGTTTGCAGATCTCATAGCAGATAATGTAACATTCTTTGAAGAAACTCGAAGACTGACATACGAACCGCGTGACAATTTGGGTAGGGAATCTGGAGCGTTGCAATTTTGTGTTCTGAAGTCCGCCTTATCACACAAGACGAAATGACCATAAACAAGAGACTTGTGAAGGAAGAAGGAAAATGTTCTTAGTAATTGTATCCAATTGTTTCCACATTTTTCACCTTTCCCCCCGAAAGATCCCTTCGAAAAGGGAAAGAGGGGAGGGTGATTTTGTGACCCTTGAGTTTTAGAATAGTCTTGAAACGAACTGCAAAGTGCACTTACTGGAAATTCTACTGTCGTTGTGCTATAATATCTGTGTTGCAAGAAGTGTGACAAAATGAAGGAATCAAAGAGGAAAAGAATTTGGTACTCTCTCCTTCCAAAAAAGAAGTCTCGCCAAGCTAATTCATATGTGTGGTCGATCTCAGAGTATGGAGTTCAGAGACTGGATAGTTAATATTTACCATTCAGGATTACCTTACAACCAATTAAATTCCATTTTCACCTAGCTTGGGCTGGGTTTGGGCAACTCCCTCTTGTGCAGTCGCCTGGACCCAGATCAGGCTCGTATTTATGGACATGTGTCTATTTCCGGATCACTTCGGAATTGATCCTTCGTTAATAACCATTCAAGTTCATTACTATATTTCCTGAATTATCCAGTAATCCTTTCTCCTCCAATCCTTTATCTTTCTTCATTCTTTCTCTTTTTCTTTTCTTCTCTGCCTCCCTCTGCTACTCTTCTTTCTCACTCTTCTTTTTCCTAACACTAACAAAACTGAAAAACGGTGTCGTGACGGGGAGTAGTCGCTATCAGCACGGTCAATAAGTTGTTTCGATAGTTTTTTTTTTCTTCGGGAGTCCGATATGGAATGATTAACTCGAAAATGAACATATACAGAAAGAATAATAATAATAAAATTTATTCATTATTTCAATTATCAGATAGGAGAGTATTGTATTTCTTCCTTACTTCGGGCGACTCCTCCTTCCACCCACGAATAAAATTACCCGTATACATGACAATAGGAAGGTATTTCGTTGAAAAATATGCTTTTTGTAGGATTATTTTAATTTCAGGCATATAGTCATTCTACTCCTTTTCATAATGTAATTAATATAGATGTATGCACAGTATAAATGTAATGTGTTAGAGATGTAATAAACTATTTCGTTGATAATTGTTTTTGGTAGAATCATTTGAATTTCAAGCATAACGTCATACTAAGGGGTTCCATAGTCTTGTGGTTAGAACTTTTGACTCCTGTTCGCGTGATTCTAGGTTCAATTCCCTACTAGAATACTCAAATCATTGGCGTTTGCTCATCGTTGTGAGGCAAGCTGGGGAGCCACGTGATTAAAAGACGTGACAGTCTATAGAATTAATATAAATGTATACACAGTACAAATGTTGTTTGACAGTAGTAAGGTATTTCGTTGATATGTATATACTATTTCTAGGATGTATACATTTCTTTGTATACGACTTTTATAATGTATAATGTATTCTTATAATCAAGAACGAAATTTTAAAATTATTATTATTATTATTAAGTATTCTGCCTTTTGGCCGGTCCTGGGACTGATGAGATTTTTTTCGTTTCTTCTTAATTTTCAGTTTGGACCTTGAAATATTTCTTCCATGTTTCTCGATTTTCAGCTTCTTCTTAATAATAATTAATTATTAATGCTTAATAATAATTAGGCATAACAATGTTAGAAAACTGGAATATTTTAACAGAGCAGTTGATTTCCACGAATGTCTAATAACAAATTTTACCACCCAAGTGAGATTTATACCACTTGACACTATGGTTCGGAACTCATGACTATCATATTTGTGTTACAAGGTTATTTTCTAAAGACAGCTGTTTATTAGTCCAAAATCTAAACTCAGCAATACAGCCCATAGGGGCCTGGACATGCCAGCTGGTAAACATTCACAACCTAGAAGATCGTGATCAGTGCAATGACATCAAACAATCCTTTCGTCTTTCTTGGCCAGAGATCGCTACCACTTTATTCGGATAGTTCTCCATTTCCTACTTTATCCTACTTTTTACAAATTTGTCTTTTTTTCCCCTCTGTCTTTCATTCCCATCATGCGATGGGTGGGCCATAGAAGGTGACGCCTTTTCTGTGGCCAGAGTGATCAAATTTGTCTAATTCAATATTGGTTTAAATAGTATTAGTTTTCAAGCTACATTTATGAGTTCTTTGACTAACTGAATAGTGCACGCCCCTTCTGGCTCACTCGCCACTATTTAACATTAAATTTCAGATGCCTCGATATACTTGCATAAGTTTATTATTTCTAAAATAAACATTACGTAAAAGGTTATTCAAATTGATATCAAGTTTTTCCGACATTTGTATATTACGCATATCTTTCTTAATTTGCATTACTCACATTACCCCAGAGAACGAACAAATTTTAGAGTTCTGGTTTGAACTTCTCTTACAATAATAAGCAAATATACGAGGAACAAATTTACCATTATTGACGATGCGGAGGGGAGGAGATTTTCTGGACTAGGAAGGAATGTGTGCGGGTGCAGAGCAGAGCAGAGGTCTGCACTGGCCGGAATTTTCAGTCCGGGCCCGGCCTGTGAATTTACAATGTGAGGCCCGACCCGAGTCCAAAATATGTCTTAGCATTTAGGCCCTAGCCCGGACTGAGCTCTGTGATAATCAAATGAGCCCGAAATAAGCCCGAATTGCAGAAACTTAATTATTAATGCAAAATTGTATTTTTATTTACAGCAATTCGAGGTTTGATTTTGCAGTTGTGTTTTAAAAGTCCTCCAGAAAGAACGGTGCAATTTGTATCGTTTTACACTATATTTACAAAGTTAGGCCCGAAAAAGTCCGAGAAATATGGTTGTATATTTAAAAATTCACAGCCCGAACCCAGGGGCGTCATTCAGGACGACAGGGAGAAGCATTTGCCCCCCTCCCGAGTTTGAGATTTATATAATTTTATCAATAGCATAGTAGTAAATCAGTGAAAAACGCGAAATTTTACATATATCAAGGGGTCTTGGCCCCCCAAGCCAAATCTGAAATGATGCTACTGCCCGAACCCCTCCCGGGCCCGAAGTGATACATTCTTTGTAGGCCCGAGCACGTGCAGACCTCTAGTGCAGAGGCGTTTCAAGTGGTGGGCGACTGCCCACGGCCTTGCATCTTGAGGGACCTCGCAAAGACCAACGAGCCTAAATCGATTTAGCACTCACTTTTGTCGATGCAACAATAGAAACAAATATGAATTCGGACTTAATTACAGAAAAACAATACGCTTCAAACTAACTTTTCATCTATTCGTATATATTAGATCGCTAGCATACGCGACAGGCGGCGTTTATTTTAAAATTGCAATAATGAATGTGTATAAGTCTTTATCGTTGAGATGAATTGTTTTCGATAAATTTTATTATAATTAGCAATTTTTAAAAAAGGGGGCAGGAAGGACTCGTAAACCTTATTCGCCTTCTGTGCAGATGGTATGGTAAAAATCAATACTGGATAATGAAAGTGTAAGTGTAAAGGCTAATATGGAACAGAGAAACAAAAGAGAACTTCTTCAGAAGGGAATTGGGAGGGGAGGGGATGAGAGTACAATGCTGTGACACTTAAAATGCGTCTTGATTTGTATACTTCAACAAACTTTTCTTATTAGATTAGTTTCATTTCAATTTCTAGTTTCTTACTCCGATTATTCAAAGTATTCAAATGTTCTCGGAGGGAGTGACCGCCCCTCCCTTTAATCCGTCCGTGGTGTCATTCAGTTTGGCTTTTCGCTACTAATTCAAAGTGCTTTCCGAAACAAGTTGTCTTCTTGTGACAGCAGGGGGTGGAAGAAACAAACAAACCGTGAAAGGAAGAAAGAAGAGGTTTTGGGCTCTTCCAGTCCAGACCATTCTAACCACTGAGAAGTGAGAATCACAAGGTGATTTTTCTGGTAAGAGCGTCCTTTTAAAAGCAGCTAACAAGCAAACAGATGGTCAGCCCTCTCCCCTCTGCAGCATACTTTTTATTCTCTGTTGCCAAACTTACTGAAGAATATATTGCAATTAATCTAACGCATGTAACGTAAATTGGAGACCGTGGTTGGATTTATATGGGTCTTGTGTATTTGTATTAAAAATTTCAAGTTATTACCTGCAATACTTTGTTAGAAATTACCATATTAAATTTTACATGTTATCAAATGGAGAGTTAGAAACCTAAGCGGAGATGGTAGAAGATCCCCTTAAGGGTAACTCAGTTTTTATGAAAACGCGATCGGTTTCATTGAATTCGCGGAGATTTTACGAAATATATTTTAGACAGAACCTTTTAAGGAGGACTAAATTAATTCCTTTACTTTTTATTTTAACTTTAAGCAATGGTGAACATCAGGACCGGCTCTACCTTGTAATGCAACACGTGCATTTGCACGGGGTGGTAAGTTTCGAGGTGTGACAAAATCTATCATAACTATAATATTTAAAATAAATATTTCTTGTTGGAAACAGACTTAATGATGATGCTAGTTAAATTTACTAAGCTGACCTTCTATTTGAATATGACTTCACAAATCTTGTCACATGGACAGTGCTAAAGTAAATGGTCAAACAAATCCCAGCATGAATTGTTTGATTGTTGTCAAATACAAGAAATCAATTCTCCAATAGTAGCGAACACCTGTTCCATTTAGTTAGTTATCACAGTATTGATATGAAAACTAGTCTTGCCTTTGTCACAAACAAGTTCCTTATCATTGAAGGTGGAAAGGAAGTTTTTTTAATTTTTTTTAACAGCTATAGAAGGAAAATCAAGAAATAAAGATAAAAGAACTAGTTGCACTGGGATTGCTAACTGATATATTGAGATTGAAACTCGATATTGAATTCTATAAAAGGATTACCATCTTTCCTCTGCAGGTGTGTTTGCTTTATCTTTCTTTAGCGTAATAGATTATTATTTGAAGAAAAAAAACAGACACAACGAGACTGTATTTGTAGCGTTTTGATCTTTCTGTTTGGGAGTGCTTTTTCTCTCCTCTTCGTTGTGCATGACGGGGTAGACTATTTAAAATCTTGGCTTTTAAAATTCTTTCTTTCTGGAGAAAGGGGCAGAAAATAATGCCATTGCACGGGGCGGCAATTTATCTAGTACCGGCCCTGGAGAACATAATCGTAAAGCCTAAAAGAAAACATGCGCCGTGTAGTGTCATTTTTTGATATCGTAATGAAAAATCATATATCATTATCGCATACGTAGATGTGGAAATTCCCAACTCGAAGTTGAATTTACACCCTTCCGTTCGATCGATTGCAATCCCAAATTTCAAAATCCTTAAAGAAAAGCATACGATGTGTTGCATTAAAATCGAATAACTTTTACGAAAGTAATCGTGAAAAATAGTTTAGTTACACTGTAATATAGTGTATATATAGGAACCTTGAACTTGAAGTTGAGCCTTGCCTTTTATATTCGCTAATTCTTCAAAGATTTCAATTCCAACGAAGAGGCTTTTTAGGTAAACTTAAATGGGAGTACATCACGTTTCATTTAATTCAATAAATTTTAAGACGGTAATCATGGAACTGACAAGCACACAAATGGAGAATGAGTTGAATAGGCAAACTTACATTAGCCTCAATTATTGTTGTAAATAAAAAAAATAACATAATGTTACACAGTACGTATTGACGTACACTGCAATTAAGTGACCTTGTTTATATATGATGAAGATGTGTAATTTCCCAAAGCGAACTCGTTTACCTGCTGATTTATCTTCTTCTAAGAAGATAGGTGTGACACATGTTCTTAATATGGGAGACCCGGGTTCGATTCCCGGTGGGAGCTCATGTGGTTCGGATTCCACGTTAATCGGTAGGTCCACGTCTCATATAGCCTCGCTGCTGAACGGGACGTTAAACTCAAAATCAACTCAACTCATCATGTTCTTAATATCGATTTGCCATTGAGTTAGAAATTCCAAAGACATTCAATGAAAGATTATTGAATATAAAAGTACAATGTTCACTTGTTTGTTGGGGATAAAGCTAAATATTTGACTTCGTGAAATATACATATAAAGGTAATACTAGTGTTGTTAGATTGACTGGAACTTCTAGTATTGTACGTTCGTTATTTCATACAATAACTTTAGAAGTGAGTTTTTAATTTTCTTTCTTTTCGAATTCTTCTAGATAGCTATAGCGATTATCTTGGTAGATTTCGTTAATTAAGTCAATCCGTTAACATCTTAATGAGTAACGGTGACTCTCCATATTCCGTTTAAAATGTCTAACGTTCCCTAGCTTCTATGCAACCTGCACAGTAGCAAAGATATGTTGGTTGCCTATAATTAAAGGATATGCAACTTTTCACACTGCAATTATCTCGACAAAGTTCGTTAATGGAGTCAATCCGTTAACATCTTAACGGGTAACGATGAGTTTAACGTTCGCTCTCCATATCCCACTTTAAACAAAGCTACTAGAAGTTAGACATCTTGCCGTTAGATGCCAGTAAACATCCTCCAGTGGTTGACATCTACCGGACAAAACTGAAACTTCTAATGTGTGATCTTTTTAAAAGTCTAGCAAAGTTTATTGTAGTTATAATTAATAACATGTGACACTACGGTAGACCTTCAAACTACAGTATTACTTCCGTTACAATAGAAGTATAAGGGCGGATATGGGAAGGGGGCGCTTACCTCTGGTGCGTGGGGTTCCTGGTTCGATCCCCGGCCAAGTAAGCTTGTGGTACACAGTATTGTGTCTGTGAGGTTTCTCGGGATACTCCCGTTTCCTCCCATTTTTTCATTCCACCAATTCTTCCATCGTCGTTTACATGCCTTAATCATCCATCTTCCTTAGGCGAAAGAGCATAAGTGTGGGACGTTAAACTGAAAAAAAGACCGGAGATGGGATATCTTCTTGAACGCTGAATTTACAAGAAAAAAAAATCCGTACCTATTTACGTTTTTGCTCTACAGGGATCAGAACTGAAACCGGAACTTGGCAGATTTTTTACAGTTTCCGGTTATTTTAGAAAGATAAGAGCGGATCCGCCTAGGTAAATCCTATTGTTATGATATTAAATCCATATACAAATAACAGTTTCTCGTTATCTATTAGGAAAAAAAAATACAATTTATCTCTATGGCGATTAATGTCTATGATTTCCGTTAGGGATGCGCACGAGATGAGTCGAGACAGGATTTTCCTGACAAAATTCAAGTAGAGACACGGCTCTTCCATATACATTTTTCGAGTCAAGACATCACTTTTACAGCACATTTTCGAGACGAGACAACCACAAATTTTGTCTCGTGCGCATCCCTAACTTCCATTGTAATTAAAGTTATAGAGGTGGAGATAAAATCTATTCTTGGGTACCTTAAACCATATAGTAAGTCATTTCTGGGTATCTCTTCCAGAATTTTCTCTGTGGTCATCAATATTGAAACCAGAAATGATAGTCGACAACAACTTCTGATTTTGTAGGTGGACAACCGGAGGCTGTTCTTGAGACGCTGATTATTATTATTTATCAAACAGCTGTAACGTTGCTTATTATTACCGTTCTTGTTCTATAATGATCAACATTCAAACTGCTGGAAAAATGATTGATTTCTACTAGTTTCGGTTTGAACAGAGGGTTAGTAGAAGAGATAGAACCCATCTTTTGGGTTCTTACTCGATTTCGGGGGAAAAATCTTGCTAGTGTCTTCGTTTCTGCTCTGATATCTGTCAATGGACGGACAGACAAAACCATTCTATAAGATGGTTGGTTGATTTGGATTTTAGCGTCTTTTTCAGCACTGAGGCTATATAAGACAGCAGGGACGCACTCACTGGAGAGTCCACTCGATCCGGGACCCTCCAAAAACTTAGTACATTTGTTATGAACATTATTTCTGGCTTTTCTGTACAGGAGTTGCCACCTCTTAGTTCAGGTGTTGCCCAATTGCGTAGCAATGCTGAATCGACACAGAATATGCGTTGCCTCCTCCGGAATCGAACCCCAAGATATGACACTAAAGAAATTGTTATTACACGTGACTAAGTACTTTAGAAACAGTCTTCGCAGCCAATATCTGTTCCTTGTTCATTAATAATCTGATTTTTAACAAACATGAAGCAATTATCTATTGCTTCTTCAACTTTGAACTTATTTACTGAAAAAAAAAAACCGGTCACGTGAAAGGACTTTAGTTTCATCTTTGGAAAGTACATTAGTTATAGTTGACAACGTTGTCATCAGAAGGGGGAAAACTGGAAAACAGCCAGGGAAAATATACCTTTGCAGAGATTGAGTGACAGGGCTGAAGGAAGACCTCTCCTGTTGACGTCACTTCCTCTAGTTAGGAAGTGGGAAGGAGGGGAATATTTAAGACACGGAGGACAATGCCCCCACTGAAAACAACTTATCTCTCTATGATATTCTTTGCCTAACAATGACGTCCTCCATTTGCAGGAAAACAAAACAACTTGAATTTGTTAACAAAATGTAAATAATCGTTATGGTTTAAAATACATTGGCAACACTTCTATTTTGTGGTGTGAAAGAAATCCCCAAAGGGAAAGATCAAGGAACAAAAGATTAGAGAAATATTTGATCAGTTATTATTAGAAATGGCAAAAGTTCGTTTCAACGTTCAACAATAACATCCAAAAGTCATAAATTGTGAGAAATACATATTTTTTCTTATGACTTCTATTATACGGAAGCACTGACGCCCCCACATCTGCTGCGGCAAATGTAATATATGCTTCTTCAACATCTGCTGTCTGTCAACAATGGAGCATTTACATGACAGATTATTGTTATTACATTTGATTCATCTTATGCGAGAGGAATTAATAGCGAATATTTCTAATTTTATGTCTTTCAAGTAATTTTGGTGCAGATTCAGCATATCCTAGCATAAAAATGGGAAATTTACGGATAAAACGTAATATTGTAGAAAGGAAGAATAATGTCTATTGAACTCATCTATGCAAGTGGTAAAGCTATAGCTGTAGTAATAACACAGTAAGCAACACAGGAAACGTAAATGGTTATATGTGTATCCTTAAGTACATAATATGCACTTGACTAAGTTGTTTTAAGGCCCAGTGACTTGAAACGAAGACTCATAATAAAATTCTATATGAAGCAACAAGTAAGTGTTAGAATAAGGGAAGAGATGACAGAGGAGAGTGCAATTTGAAGGGGAGTTTGACAGAGATGTTGTCTGTCGCCGACATTATTTAACGTCTATGAAGAAGAGACAATGAAGAAGAGCTTATTATAACGAAGACATTATTTCGGTGTGAAATAAAAAAAAAAATACATGAATAGCGTTTGCAGATGATTTGGCGCTTGTTGAAAAAACTAATAAGATGTTAGAAACCTTGAGGAAAAGCTACCAAGAATAGGAAATTAAAATAAATATTGGAAAGACAAAAGCCATGGTGATTGAAATGAAGCGATTGGTGTCAAATATACAAATAGCAAGGGACAAAATAGAACAGGTGACTAGTTTTCGATACCTGGATAGTATTATTAGTGAAAACATGAAGGCCGAGCATAAACAACGATAGGAACGGCGAAAGAAGTTTTTAGGAGGAAGAAAAGTTTGTTTTGTGGGTCTTTGAATAATAATAACAACAAAAATGCAGACTCAGGAAAAGTTTCGTATTGAGTGTTGGGAATTGTACTCTACGGAGCAAAACCAGGGTCACTGCGCAAAAGCGAGAAAATAGACTAGAGGCTTACGAAATATGGGTGTGGAGAAGACTAGAGACAATCAGCTTGGTCAAAGGAAAACGAATGCAGAATGTTAGAAATAGTACCAAAAAAAGAACCATTTTAGATGTAAGTAAAAGAGGAATCGAAACTTGTTAGAACCAGCTGTATCATGAAGGAACGTAATAGAAGATACGGTGGCAGGAAAAAAATGAAAATGAAATGAAATCTTTCAGTTTTAACGTCCCACAGTTATGCCGGTGAAGCTAAAGGAGACGGTGATGATGAGTAATGAATGAAATGGTGGAATGAAGAAAGTGGGAGGAAACGGGAGAACCCCGAGGAAACCCACGCACACGGTGTTTGTCCACTACAAAGTTCACTTGGCGGGGGCTGGGATCGAACCAGGGACCCCTATCACCAGAGGTGAACGCTCTACCACTGAGCCACCGCGGCCCCTGTGGTATGAAAAAGAGGGAGGAGGTTAAAGATGCTACAACGGTATTAAAACAAAATTGATACACGAAGACGAAGAAGTTCTCAGATGTACAAGAAAGCTTCCCAGCTTGCGGCAAGCGACCTACCAGAAATGGTGGAATACCTATGATGATGATGATGGTGATTATATAACTTGAAGTAGCACCCGAACCTACGTCTGAACTCTCTCTGCTACTTCCTTGGCATAGCTCTCTGAGGATCAGGACCATGCGTTTCTCAATGCATTGTGAAACAAATCTCCCCGTGCAAGAGTGCCTAGCAAAATTATAATCCGCTAAACAAACGACTTTTTTTAAGGCATGAGAAGATAAATTTTGCTAATAAAATACCATTTTGTAGGCGCAATACGTATTCTGTGGTATTCTCAATATGCACAATGCTTATCTTTACTAATATATAATAGAACATGCGTATGTGTGTTTCTGTCATCAAATTTTCTCATAGAAAGAAGTCACCTGAAGTCACCAGATCTCATCGCGTACGAAGCCGTTTTCTCGACTTTCGATTAGAGGGGAACGTTCTAAAGGATCAAAAAGTATAGAATGTCAGAAGCCCTTCTAGATAGACAATTTAAAGTACTCTGCTGTATTGCTGGTTGCATACTACTCATACACTGAAAAGATCTTACACTCTGTATTTTCGTTTATTCATTTAAATGTTTTTAAAAGGCAATATGTAGCTTAAGTAAAAAGATCATATTTTAAAGGTTGCGATTGGACAAATACGAGTAGTTCCTACGTTAAAAAAGGAAAAACACTTTTATATATAACCTACCGTATATTAGAAGTTCCTAATTGATGTGCCGCGAAATTTTAGATTTTGGAAATAAATTTTAAGTTATCCAGAAGGCCTATAACTTTAAACTTCGTACGAAACGTTTTTTAACGATCAATTTTTTCTTGCGGCAGACTATCCTAGTTAATGCTTTTTACGGTAGCAACGATATAGAATTGTAACTCAGCGCAAGCTAAGTGTGTACGATACCAACTGTAAAATTATTTTACAATTATAGGTTAATGAGGACATCGGCGCCAAGGTTAATTACGAAAATTGTTTTAAAGTGTCTCCAATATTGTATTACGTAATGTCAAAGAAGATAAAACAATCAGAGCTGTTTCTTGAAAGAAGTTTAAATGTAAAATAATTGAAGAAAATTAAAGGTTTGCGTACGTTACACATATCAAAACATAGTACATCATATTAATGGGGAAAGCTAAGTTTTAGTGGCAACGTGAAATGCGCAGGTTGTAAATTTCTGTGAAGCAATTGTCATTAGTTAGGAAGGAAGGTGCGACTGATAAAGACAACACAAAGGCATAGGAAACATGTCAATTTTTAAGATAAACTCAACAAATGAACAGTTAATATGCTACTTTAGCAAAACAAATTGCGAGGAAATTAGAAGAAGCTTAATGGAGTAAAACCGTTGTCGATGAGCTCCACTCGACTTCTCTTGGATGTCCAAGAGAGTCACTCCCAGGACGCAAAGGAGAGGGTAGAGACAATTGGTCATCCACCATGAATTTTAGTAATACATGAAAACTAATATACTAATTTTAAAAGACGTGAAATTCTTTTAGTTGGTGGAGAACCTCCCCCCTCTCTGAAATCTGAAATGATACTGCTGTAGGAACGTCCAGATCTTTATTTTATTTATTTATTTATTTTAGTACACCCTTTGGAAATTTGTATGTAAGCAAATGTCTGTGACTTCTTGCGGGATCCTTGAGGGACATTTTCGCCACTTCACCGGATAATGACAGAATGACTTCTGGGCATCCAAATATGGTCCCGTATCAGGCATATCCCATTGAAATCCAAAATATCAGGCATATCCCATTGAAATCCAAAATATCAGGCATATCCCATTGACATCCAAAATATCAGGCATATCCCATTGAAATCCAAAATATCAGGCATATCCCATTGAAATCCAAAATATCAGGCATATCCCATTGAAATCCAAAATATCAGGCATATCCCATTGAAATCCAAAATATCAGGCATATCCCATTGAAATCCAAAATATCAGGCATATCCCATTGAAATCCAAAATACCCATTCTCTTCGAAGTGTCTACTCTTAGGCTGAATATTCTGAGAGGTTATGGGATCTGTGAGACGTCCGTGGTGATGTTGTGCATAGAAGAGTCTCACTTGTCAGTTATTAAGATTGAAGCCGGTTGCGGGTGAGTTCTAAAGCATGACTTTCGAAGTCTCTAATCGAGACGGAACTTGAAGAAACTAAAAGTCAAAATATTTAAAAGAGTGATTTTATTCCTTGTAAAAGTAAAGCATCAATTCTCATGGCTGAAAATAGCATGAAAATTCCCGAAAAAGACAAATTTATGGAGCAAAGAAGGAAAACCAAACGAATGAATTCAGGAAACGTGAGACAGAACTCGACAATATCTTCGCATCAGCAGACAGTTGCAGATGGTAGATTTCAACGTCTTAGATGACCGGGAGACGACGTTCGAATAAATAAAAAGTGAATAAGGGACAAGTTGAGAGACATCTGGGAAGGCCAAAAAATAATTTCCGAGTTTTCTTGTTCTTGCCTAACTATACAACACCTAGGTTATGAAGGAAAGGGCTGTAGTGTGAATCCAATACAATTAGCGGGTACACAAACCCTCACGCAAGATCGATACTCATCATATAGACGTTTCCCACAACACTCTTGCCTTCAAGAGGCCAAAGAATTAGGTGGGAAGCTAATACAGTATAAAACTGAATTGTAGGTTGTAAGGAATAACTCACTGCTGAAAGCAGTTAGTATGGCATATGATCTATTTTGCGAGCTTCTGTTTCTGCGGCAATAAACTTTGGAGTTCCTTAAGCCATGGAAATAGTTATTTGATATTGACCTAGCACTTCATTTGAGGCTTGTATGAAATCTTTGTGTAGAAACTGATAGCCCAAATATTACGTGGTTGTCACTTTTAGCAGTCTGTAACGAAGCCAAACTACTTGTTCCATCAACAGGATACACTTTCATGGAAATTGAAACAGCCAGCTCAAAAGTGTGCAATCTTAAAAAAAAATAAAAATAAAAATAAAAAATAAAATAAAATAAAAAAAATAAAAAATAAAAAAAACAAGGAAGCATCTACATGTTATAAGCTTCCGAGTTCTTTCTCAATCATAAACCTACTTTTTGTCCATTTTTAAAACAGACTATTTCTATTTAATTCCCGAATTTAGTTTTTATACTTTGTTTCATTTATGCATATTATTCTTATTACATCGGTGTACAGCTGTCTAAATTTTGTTCGAACTGGTTAAAAAAAATACAATAAACAACATATTCTAAGAAATATGAATACAATTTAAACAACTTTGCATTGGAGATAACAACAATTGGAACAATAAAGTAGGCCTATATATAAAAAATAAAATATCTTGTGTTCCCGAGCAGAGGTAGAATAATACCATTCTTGCTTCGCAATCGAGAGTTCCCGATTCGAATCTCGTATTCGGACATTTTGACTAAGTTTCTCCAGAGTTTACTCCAGTTCTACCAGAAGAATATCGGCTGGAATCTTTATATAAAGGTCCTACCCGACTTTCTTTTCCATTGTTGCTATTATTATTATTATTATTATTAGTTGTTGAACATTCGAGTGTCAATAACCTTACAGACTATATCTGGAAGAGTGTTAAATAAATAAATAAATAAAGGAAAATAATATTAAACAAACTGCAAGTAATAATGGGTCGCGCTAATTACGATGTTGATGAATTAACTTATGTACATATCAAGATTAGAGTCCCTCATATGTAATTTAAAGACGAATGCGTAATACTCTACAACAGAGACATACGCAGGGAAGTCCAAAGAGTTTCGGCGAGGTCCAAATTTGAAATGAGGATAAATTACATTAGAATTTGTAAAATTATCCCTAAAATTAGACTAAATTTACAGAAAAGTCTGGATTTCGGGGAGGGGGTGCAGACTTCCAGAACCCATCCCTTGTATACGTCCCTACTCTACAAACACCGTAGGGAACGCAGTGGCTCGATGGTAGAGCGTTCATCTCCAGTGCTTGGGGTCCCTGGTTCGATACCAGCTCGCGTCGTGTGGACTTTGTGGTGGACAAACACCTTGCTCGTGGGTTTTTTCGGGGTTCTCCCGTTTCCTTCCCCGCTCTCCATTCCACCATTTCATTCATTTCTCATCATCACAGTCTCCTTTAGCCTAGCCGGCATAACCGTGGGACGTAAAACCGAAAGATTTCTACAAACACGATAGAATAAGAAGCACTTTACAACCAAGATTCAGGATTAACAAATACCCCATATAACAACATAAGAGATATTTTGTGTTATACGTAGATTCGGTACTCGTCGAACAATATTTGGACACTTGTCTGGTTCATAACGCTTTAATTCACATCGAGGGTATGAATTTTACTACTGTACATGTGGGTTTGAGATAGTCTATTCCTAGACTACAAATTGAAAGGACTGAAGTCAAATAGACGTCGGACCATTCCACGTTACTTCTGCGGCCAATGAAATGTTGTGAGAAATTTTTAACCATCCAATCACATCAGGTTTGATTCTCATACAAAATAATGAACATTCTACAGTTAATTTTAATTTTTCCCCCTATAATTCAGTACTTTCTCAATCATAATAAGCTGTAATCGTATGGACGTGAAGTAAATTCGATTAGGCGGCTTTGTTCTTGGCCACACTTTCTTTCCTCTATGTTAACATATTTTCATTCTTGACCACTTTTGTGGCTACATCTTCTTGAGGAATCTGACAAAATGTGAGAGTCTGAGTGAACGAAAGCAAACTAAGGCCTGTGACAAACATCTTGGCATTTCAGCTAAACGAGTAAAATACAAGCTCTGGCGTGACGTTGCCAAGTGGTAAAGGGGTGTGGCTATGGGTAAGTAGACAAACTACAGCGCGATCAGGTGACAGGGGGTAGACGTGGATGTGTGCAAAATAAACGTGGCAATACCGTTGGCATCTCATTTGCTAGCAGCATTTAAAGGGAACTTGGAGCGCCGCCTTCAAATGCCAAGATGTTTGTCACGCCGTTAAGTAACACAAAGAGTTAGGTAGGCACCGCAAATGCTGGGAATAGCACTATTTAAAGTTAATGGGACTACAATGGGAATGGCATGTAAGGTGTCAAATAGTTTATATAGTGAGTAATTTCATTCCTTAGAGACCATTACATGATAAAGACACTTTCCTGCGTTATTTGTACGCCATTTCTTTAGTTACAGGTAAGGCACCTGCAACTATTTTAATCACGCTTCACTCTAGCCATAGGAGCTAAATACACGGTCCTGATTAGTTGAAGTTATCCGTTTCTCGCCGTGTAGCATACATATAGCACAAATCAAACGCCTCGCCGCGGAGCATGCTAACGAACGGGTTAGTAATGAAAATCGCTTTTGGTGTGGGTTCAAACCCGGTTCAAGAAAAGTTTTTTTTTAATTTTCATAATACTTTTTCATTAAAATAAGATAAAAATAGTACTCATTTGCAATGTAATATATAAAAAATTATTTACTTACGTTACGAAACATAGCTCAGCGAGCAAAGGAGGTTAGAAGCCCGGCAGGGCTCGTTTTCTTTCACCTTGACCCCCATGATAATACCACGTGACATTATGTCACACTCGGGTGGTGCAACTTTGATGTAAATCTAACCTCACCCGCTTCCTTGTGACCAATTTAAAACAGTTGGCTAGGATAGGGCGTGAAAATAAATATGCAAGGCATCTGCATAAATAAATTCTTCGATAGCCCTCTTCGTTTGTGAATTAGTAGATTTTACCTGTAAGCTTCTAAATATTGACACACAGATTTTTAATATACTTGTACACTTTAATATGATTTACGAAAAGGGAACATTGCAGACCTGATCCACATTTGTTTTGCAACAATGACAAAATACTAGCAACTCCATCCAATTTGGAATATATTCTCTGTTTTCCTTATGCCTACACTCTATCTTGTGTGGTCACTCTCTCTATTTTTTTAAATAACTAAAAAAGAAAAAAAGTGATGAGATTGCTATACTTAATGGATTCTAGCGAAGGCCATGGAGTTCTGGCAACAGCCTTTTAATCCCCGTAGCAAAAACCTTCAATGCCACAAGTGGGTAATTGCAGTAGAGTACCCAGTTAACTTACTCTGCCGCCGGAAAGAAAAAGAAAGAAATGTTCTTCTCTTGTGGAAATGAGGAATAATAAATATGGTTTTGCAACCACTGAATAAATGAATTGACTCGTAGCCAATTGTGTTGGCGTATAACAATGCTCAGTGAATAATGTTAATCATAGCTTAAGAGCATTTTTCCCCCCTTAAGACGAATTGATGCTGAAGATAATTACAAGAGTGGTGAAATGCAGTGATAAATGGCGATGAGACGGTGGATTTGATGACTGTCCACCTGCAGTGCTCTGTTAACTTATTACATAACCCAAACCTCTTGTTACTTCCCCTCAAAATACTGCAATTGTTTGGATGACACTTAAAAATAACGAAGATTTAAGGGATTTCACAAGTGAAGACAAGAGTAGAAAGTGCAACGAAATGCTCACTTATTCGAGTTATTTCTTTTTTTTCTCTCTCTTTCTTTTTTTATGAAGTAACTTTGTTGCAGTGCAGCAGATAAAAACAGGTGGCGAGTATGACGTCACAAAGTTGGAGCAACTGAAGCGTCCATTTTTGGTGCTAAACGAAAATAATAGTATATCATATTCCGTCAGAAATGGATTTTTTTCCTTTTATCTGAATGACAACAAACTATACCATTTCAACATGGAAATTTAACACAAATCCAGTAGTCGAGGCAAGTGTTGAGTGACTACGAGACGAGACGGGCTACAAGACAGAGCTCATCCAATAGAAACGTATATTTTTCAAGACGAGAAAGCACTTTCATTATACCTTTTGAGAAAAGACAGACCCAAACCTACAGTCTTGGGCAGCACTATAGTGACCAGTGTGACCACCCAGCAAAAATATTTCGTACTAATGTATGCATAAAAAAAGTACTAGATCTGGGGAAAAAGTACTAGCTAACATTTTATGACATTTTACGATATTAATATCTTATTAAAAGGTTTCCAGCAGCTTCCCTCCCCTGTGGGTGAGAGAGTGACCTCACATTCTTTTTTTTAAAAAAACACGCAACTTCAAATTTTTTTTACAGTCAAAATTCGATACAAATCGTGCAAACCACTTACAAGCTCTCAATGTTGAACTCCCAAACTAAAAGTCCTGGCGGAATACCTGCTTAATTGTCGTATTAGAACTCACTGTAAAACCTCTAAAATAACACAAGTATGAAAAATATAGAGGATGTCGGGAGAAAACAAGAAATATTATAAAATGAACTTATTGAGAAAAATCGAGTTTAATTCCTTAAGAGTCTTCATCCCCGCGAAATTAAAATACCGCTAATTTTACAGTAATTATGTGATATCTTCAAATAGATAAAAAGATAATCGAAATGTGGAACAAGAGCGCCGTAGACAATATCATTTTACATGAGAAACCGTTATCACGACTCACTTATCTGCTTTCGATTTCGAGCAATTTAGAAAATCCGCATTTATTTTCGCGTTTCTAAACGGCTGAAAACGGAAACCCAATAGGTGACTTTGTGGTAACGGTACCTCATGCAAAATAATATTGTCTAGGGCGCTCTTGTTCCATATTTCAATTATCTTTTATCTATTTGAAGATATCACATAAATACTGTAAAATTAGCGGTATTTTAATTTCGCCGGGATGAAGATTCTTAATAGCTTACTGTTTAAACGGATCACCAAATATGTAATATTGTTTATTGTGGTCATTTATTAGTTGGAGGAGGCGATCAGACGGCACCTATGTCCCACTTCCGCTCTACCACTGTTGAAAAAGAAAAGGCAGTAAAAAGTGAACTGAAATTTTCGTACATTGCAAAATTTTCATAAGATTCACTTTTCTCTCCCAACTGTATTTGTAAAAAAAAAAAAAAAAAAAAAAGACGAGGGGCAGTAGAACACTAAAATATAATAAAAGGTACTAGATCTAGTACGAAAATACAAGCGGTGGTCACACTGATAGTGACTGCGATGACTCGTGAAGCCTGGGCTTTAGACACCAATCATACGACTGATTTGCGTCACGTGTGATGAATCGGAAGAATTCGGTACGATTCGTAGAGCTGTCTTCCAAATGGACACTTGAAAAAAATCTGAAACAGAAGTTCACCAACAATGTTGCCAAACTGAGGGAGTGGCGAACGAGTGACAAAGAAACAACACTTACAAAACTATAAAACGTACGCTAACAATTATTCAGATAAAACGCTAACAATATAATAGCAATAATATATAAACAACAATAACAACAAAAATAAATAAGACAAAACTTAGCGGCAATCTGACAACACTGTACCGTCGGGAGATGTTCTCCGTATAACACGAGAGATGGCGCTGGAAATATTCCAGGGATAGGGCTTATGACTGTTACACACCCTCACGCTCTATTGGATGCTGAAATTGGTATTCTAGGTCAAGCTTCACGACTCCACTAGATCACTTTAGTCGATATGTAGAAGATTTATTTTGTTGCAATATTGAAATGCTCGCCATTTTGATATTCATGACACGCTCTGTTTACTTTCTTTCAAGTGATGCGAACATACAAGAACTGTTGATTTCAAAACTGTACTTCAATTCTCGGAAATTTTTCAGTTTTAAGTGACACGGACACGGTTATGTGTTGGCTAAAGGAAACAGTGATAATGAGAATGAATGAAATAATGGAATGAAGAAAGTGGCAGGAAAGGGCAGAATCCCGAGAAAACCCACACACACGAGTCTGGCATTACTATTTTGCACTGCTATTGTTAATCTGTGCGTGGGAGGTGAAAGAATATTCTAAATGCGCAGATAGGATGTAATTTCTGAAGGTATTAGAAGCGATTTTCTTTCTTTCTTTCTTTCTTTTTTTAAATACTATATTTCTAGACATCATTATACAATGGCACCCAAGTTCTTAATCTTCATGCATAACAATATCGAATGCTTGAATATAAGTAAGTTATCATAGACATTTCCGTAATTTATGGTAATATACCTGGTAGCTAAATTAAAAAAAAAAAAAAAATACATCATCACAGTTGGAAAGCAGTTAGTAACATTATAATTTAAATAGGTTCCTGCAAAGAGTTTGAGAAAGGTACAGCTCACAGATGACGAGAAGAACCCTAGCAGAAGTAGTTTGACGTAAGTATGGGCTCGCCCACTTTTCGCACGGGGGTTTCAAATGACACCACAGAATAGCACATATAACTTTACCCGGAGTAGCAGACGACATCTAAGCATAGACCACACCTCAAAAACCGAAAATGGACTTGACCGTGTCGTTGATCTTTCCCCACTTCCCCTGTTTTAGGGTTCTTCTCGTCATCTGTGAGCTGTAATCATGATTGATTACAGTTATTTAAAAATTCATTCGTGGTATAAACACATTTGCTACTGCATTAGAAAAAAAATGACATTTCTTGCATGCGTATAAGACTGTTACTTTTCAATTTGAAGCTTATTGGTAGCTCAAAGCAGTGACGGTTTCAGACTATTTCCTTCGGGGTGATTTTCAATACACAGGGAATGAAAATAGTACTGCGAAAATATCGGTAACTCACGTTGAGCAGGATTGGATATATGCCTCAGGGGCAAATTCGTAGCTCTGGGGGAGGGGATTTTTCCCTTTCCGAGCCACCGTTTGACGTTAGTCTTGTTCACGAGACAAAAACTATCTTTTTAAATTCGAAACTATTGAAAACGTTTCACGAGTTTCGTAGGCAGCACTAATTTACCCCAGTCTTAGGCATCAAACTGTTCTAATATTACATAATAGATACTATATAAACTATAAAGTGATTGTAGCAACAGAATGAAAAGCAATTATCAAAGTTCAAAGATACGTAAGTCACCACACAATATACTGTAATTACATGTTGTTATATCACACCCTTAGGGGACGTCTCGTGATGAGAAAGGATTGTGATGATTTCCAGATGAAATGAAGGAAAAGCTAGACATAATTTTTGTACATTAATTTACAAAGCGAAACTAAATAAGACGAGACGAGACGAGGAAGCCGTTTCGTGGGCAACAATACCTGAATCATCCTGTCTCAAAGGACAAACAGACAACTTTCTCTGCATATACAAAGTGGCCAACAATTAGATCTATGATGTTTGATTGACTGTAGTTTTTGTAATTCTAGACAAAAAGTTTCGATATGGCAACACTGTGTAGCTTGAGAGTGAGGATAACGATCAGTGGACTATGCCGCCACATAACGCCATATCACAGCGAGAGTGGCTGAACGAAACATTCCCGAACCGCTGGATCGGTCGACGTTGGTCTGTGGAGTGGCTAGCTTGATCTCCCGACTTGAACCACCTGACTTTTTTCTTATGGGATGTTTTAAAAGACAAAGTGTATCAAGATCATAACGCAATTAGGCAGAACTACGAGAACCTATCACAGAAGAGTATCACAGGATACCATTACGGGTCTGTCAAGCTCCATGTGACAACGTTACTCTTCGTCTCCAGGCACGTATCGATTTCGATGGTGCAATTGATGGACTATGCAGAGACTAAAATTCTCGTATGGAAATGTATGAGAGTAGGCCCCTAATGTGTTTATGTTCAGCTTTATATTAAAGTTATGTTGCTATTTCTTTATCATAGTCCTTGAAACGCCACATATATAATTATGGACCACCCTGTAGGAAACATGAAACACAAAAATCCGTTGAAATACCGAATTCGATTTTTTTTTTCGTGATCATCACACTTTCTTTACTTGTATCGTCTTGCGATACAAGTAAAAGTAATTATATCTCTCTTTCCCAGTCTAGTAGCGTGTCTTCGTGCACGAGGTAACAGATTCGATTCTCGGCAGGAGAGTACCGAAAGCATAATAGAGGATCAAATCCAACTGTAAACTGCAGTTTTCGTTGTATATATCATTGGTACTGACAGTAAACATAAAATATTGATCGATCAATCTACTGACAGTACTCATCAATTTCTTGGAGAAACCGCCATTTCCTGAGTAAAAAGAGAGAAGTGAAGTGTCACTGTTATGTCGACATACTCCTTCGAAACAAATTCCATCAAAAGAAGAAATCATTCAGCAATTCAATCATAACATCCGATTGGCTGAGAAGAAATTTCTGTTTACAAAACAAGCCTTACTGATTGAAGATTAAGAATAAGAGATTGTGCTATAAATAAAGCTGATTGCTTCAAATGTTTCGTATCTTCGTTTAATATAGTGTCAGAGCGTAGGTTGAAATTATCCTGTTTACCTTTTTATTTATTAAAACAAAAAAAAAATCTTAATCATCTTTCCCACTTAAATTAGGTTATGCTACAAGGCCATAAAGATCTGACTATTTTTTTGCTTTTTAGGTCAAGGGAAAAAATGAAATGAGAAAAAGACGTTTATTAGAAAACGAGAAATAAAAAAGTGTGAATCTATTGGTTTGGCGCCTTCATCTGGATCTGCTCCATTATACGACGACCGCAATCAACAGTGTTTGACAATGTTTGCAAAAGTAAACTTTTGTCTGTTCAATGTCATTAAAAGAAGAAAAAAAAAAAGGATGAGCTATGCAACACAAAATGCAGCAGATATTTCGAAAGAATTCATTCATAAAAAATATCACTTGTTGCACATTCTATGCACCGAGTTTATTTTTCTACTCCATTGAATCTTCTCTTCTTCAGATCAAGATTTGGAAAACACTACGTGAATTAACTAGCTAATGAATAGCTTGTTCTATGCATAGTCTGAGCACTTGTATATAATAATTTCATTGATTCATTGGTCACATTACATTTTCTTCCTGGGATGGTAATGGGTATTTTTTTAATATTTTCCATTGTGCTAAATCCAAATATTTAAGACAAAATGTTCCGTTACGCAGTGACGTAACTAAAGTGGGGGGCAAACGGGGCTTGTGCTCCGGGCGCTGGATTTAGGGGACGAAAAAGTGGGCAAATATTTATTTTCACTATAAGGCAATGAAATGAGTTTTAGCAAACTAAAGATCGTTTAAAAAATGCCTCAGAAATTAAGGGGAAAAGCTCTCTCCTTTTTCTACAGCGCACTGTACACCACTTATGAAATTCTGTGATTAACAAAATTTATCATTTGTCTTTTGCTTGTTTTTCATAAGTGAAAGTAGATAATGAAATGCAACTTTACATCTATAGAAATTGCAGTGTTGCCAGAATAACAATCCCCCCCCAAAAAAAATCTAAGTTAACGCAGCGACTAGAGGAACGAATTCAACTGCATTTGATTACGTAACACGTTGTCTTGGAATCCTGTGAACTACTTTTTAAATAATAGTTGTATTTAGTTTGTAATATATAAAATAGTTTTAATATACAGTTATTTAAAAAGTAGTTCCCAGGATTCCAAAACAACACAATACGTAATCAAATGCATTTGAGTTCGTTCCTCTAGTCGCTGCCTTAACTTAGATTTTGGGGGAAATGTTATTCTGGCAACACTGTAATTTCTATGGATGGCTACACTGAAAATTCTTGAGGTTCATATTTTCTGTTGTAGAATAACATTATCTATGATTGTGGTAAGTTGCATTTCATTATCTTCTTTCACTTATTAAAAACCAAGCAAAATAAAAATAAATTTAGTATTATTTTTAGTATGTCAGGCTCTTAATTAGTTGCGCCGTTGAATAGGGCGTTGATAGCATGGTATCAGAAGCTTTGAAACATTTTTATCTTCAGTTCACAAGTAGCTGGAAGTGATACTAAACATTAAAGAAGGCGTCTGTCATATCATTAGTAAAGAGGGAGAAGTACTGGATGTTAAAATACAGTCGCAATCCGTAACTGCCTCGCCTCTTAATTTCGTTGAAGAATCGAAACAAAAGACAAATGAGAACTTGCTACGTGAAACAAACAATGAAGGCTTGACAGACAGAAATGAAGATTAAGGAAGTATTTTCGAGCGCTTGTCAATCTGCCTGGTGCTCTGATTAACATCCGTAAAATTATATTTTACGAAATGTTGCATTCGATTATAATTTTTGCATGTCATAAGATTTTTTTGCATTTAAATTTAACTCATTTCCATAGAAGCTTCAATCTTATTGTTGTTGTTGTTGTAGTATATTAGTAGAAAATTACAAGTCTAGCTTGTCAGTAGTATGCCATTTACAATGGAAATGGGAAAATGCGTTGAAGGTGATCCTCTGAAGTAGATGCAACAGCCTACAACAGATGCCAATCTAAAAACGATCATTTTAATAATAAGGCAAGGGTTGGACGCTTTTCTCAATCTTTAAAATTGCTTCTGATAACATCTTGGCATTGGCTACTTGTGTTGATCCGCAATGCTCGGAGCGTATCATGACTGGGTTTGACCTTCTAATGCTATTATTGTGTTGGGGGAGGGACATTGATAAACTTGATTGTAGTGATAAGGAATCAATTTTCTATTAGATCAAAAAGTTTGATCGAAGGTCATGAAAGATATATATAATTTCAGGTTTTCAAATCAAATACCGGTAGTTAGACCAGATATACATTGTTCTCAGTTTCATGGATAAATCTATAAATTGTTAAGTGTAATTCACTTAGGAATTGTAACCTATCTCTGAAAGGGTGTACTTAAAGATCAATGGAGAAAGGGAAGGTTTTATAATGATTAGGGCAACCCAAAAGCATAAAAAGCATAACAACAATTTACACGTGTGGTTGGTACCTTGAATATGGTTGTGGTTGTCTAAGGGTCAAGAAGAAACTAATTTTAAAAGCAAAATAAAGCGTAATTCTAGAAAATAAAACATAAAGCATAATTTAAAATATATAACACAATTCTTGAAAAATCATATTAGAACAATTCTTGGAAAATTCTGTTTAACTGCAAGTTTAACATACTATATTAATATTTTTTAAAACCAATATTTGCAATGCAATTTTTTTTAGAACATAACAATGCAATAATGAAAAGCTTACTTTTTATTTCTGTAAACTTTTCGGTGCAATCCTTTGAAATGGAGACCTCACTCCAATATGCACCTCTAAGGTGGATACAAGTTATAAATGAACTGACTCGAGTTTAATTAAATATGAAATAAACTGGTTGCATAAAATATTAATAAATAGATCAAGATGTTTAGAATATTTAATGTATAGTAAATATTACACATTATATACGATTAATGTAAAACAGTGATTGAAATTAACAATAAAGCTTAATAAAGCATAATTTGGAAAAATAAAGCATAATTTAACAAAACATAAATCATAATGTGGGATGCTCTAATAATGATCATTCGTGAGCTGCCGTTACAATAAATAAATTTAAAATTTAGAATGCCTGTTTTCTTTCAATGTTGCTATCAAAATATAATCCTAATATCTTTCTTTCTGTACTTATTTAGAAATTAGAAGCTACTACTTACTGAAGTAATCTATCTGTCTTGTATGATACGAAACAAAGGAATTTCTTGAGCTCCTTCGTGGCTAAGCAATTAGCGTACGCGTCTTTGGCGTGGGAGACCCCGGTTCGATTCCCGGCGTGAGCTCATGTGGTTCGGATTCCACGTTAATTAGTAGGTCCCATCTCATATAGCCTCGCTAATGAAAGGGACGTTAAACTCAAAATGAACTCAACTCACAGGAATTTCTTATGATGGCTTTGTTTAATGCCTGAAACCTATGCAACCCATCTCGCATCACTATATTGTTGGGTTGCATAACTTATAGGATGGTATGTTTAAATTGGTCGCGTTGATTAAGTTATTTTTTTTGGGAATACCAAACTGAATCAATATGAAAAATTATAGAATATTTTGAGAAGCTTTTGTTGTATTATTATGTAATAAGACAGGTGTTTAATCGTATCAAAAAGTTCGACTGTGTAGAGTACATGATATTCCTGAAATGTACAGTTTATGATTCTTTTTACATAAAACTGGTTTATTCATTTAATTGTTTCCTTATTATTAACGTTTAAGGGGAAAACCCTCCAAAGATGAGACATGGAGTTTGTAAGTAACAGCAGAAACTTTCAACTACTTGGTTACCGAATGACGGCAGGTGACCGAAAAAGAAATTATAGAAAGGAGGAACATTTTACCAAAGCGTTAAAGTCTGCTGTGTAATAACTTAATGACATCATACCTACTGGAGCTAAAATGCATTTACACATCACATACTTTGTAACCGCAATAAGTTACGCTACAGAAACAGTAACGCAAAAAGAACGAACAAAATCGAAGGAATGGAGGTGAGATTTCAAAGAAGCAACCTCAAAAGAACAATAAGGAATAAAATAATAAAAAATATAACAATCAACAAAATAAAAAAAGAAAGAGTAGAGAAAATTAAGCTACGATGGTGTAGAAATGTAGAAAGAACAAAAGAAGAACGCTTACCGAAGGAAATATAGAAATGAAAGGAAAACGACCAAGACAGGACGAAGTACAAAAGGATGTAAAAAGACGGAAAAGGAGATGAGAAAAACTCAATGGATCTTGAGGGAATGTGGGTGAGAATTAGAATTATATAGCTGCAAATGAAAGTAAGAAAACTTGCCTAATGTGTTAGTGCTTGAACTTAATATGGGGCCACGGTGGCTCAGTGGTAAAGTGTTCACCTCTGGTGCGTTGGGTCGGTTCGATCTCCGCTCAAGGTGGTGGACAAACATCGTGTGCGTGGGTTTTCTCGGGGTTCTTCTGTTTCCTCCCACTTTCTTCATTCCACCATTTCATTCATCTATCATCACCGTCTCCTTTAGCCTAGCCGGCATAATCGTGAGACGTAAAACTGAAAGATTTCATTTTGAACTTAGCATCTTTTGTATCACTAGTAGAACAAAATAGTTTTGTCTTGTAAATTTTATATTTTCATAATGTTTTCGTTCCATACATGCAAAGAGTAAGAGAGATTACATTTTTTTTTTGCACAGAGTAGTGACAATCATAATTATCAAATAAGACACATTGGAACTTTACCAATAAAAAGTGAGAAACGATGTTCTGGTAGTGATCTGTCCCCCTTGCCTCACCACGATGCATGCCTATATGTATTACACACCTAATACATCTATACAATACAACAGCAATTTACGATACCTAAAATACGATCACTTGTTCATAAAACCCAAGTGAAGAGATTGAAAACATGAGATATCTCTAGATTATGAATAATCGTCTTTTGTAACAGTTGGTTTCATAGTGTCGCATACGACACATGATAAAACAAAAGGTCTCCATTTTCCTCCACACTAGAAGATCAAATATAATCAAGTGGGTATTTATCCCCAGGGCTTTAACATGATAAATCAACATGCATTACAAAAATAACGCGTTAAACAAAGAGAAGTAGAATACTTACGTAATCGTGTCATTTTCTGGTTTCTGCAAGATTTTCTTCCCTCCAAAAACGCAACCTAGGACCATCGAAAAGCGTTCTTCAATTGTCAAGCTTCCATCGAATGCAGTGCCTACTCTGACGACAAGGAAGAGAAGTAAAATTCGCGTGTCGTATGTGCCATATTGCCACTTTATCAGGGCAAATAATTCTAATTTTGTGTGTGTCGTATATGACACTCGCCGTCTGAAGAGGAAAAAATTAATACTTTGAGACGGTAACGTCTCTTGGTTTATAGCGAGAAAATTGCCTTCCCTTAAGATCCGCCATTAAGAATGAGAAATGGTCGAATGAAAGTCATTAGAGGAACTTGTGAATTCTCCGACGTGGCAGGATGCTGGGTTAAAATATGAGTAATTATAATAATTCATTTTTATTATTAAATTTTGTCCCTTGCCTGAGAAACAAGTTAATGCTACAAAAACCCTTAATGATTGTAAATAATAGAGAGAGAGAGAGAGAGAGAGAGAGAGAAGATGGTCGAATAGTGACATTATTATAGAATCAAGGCCTCGTGTCATTGTGGGAATTCCGACAGAAGGACAATTTCTAAAGCATTGCAAAAAAGAATGTAATTGTTTATTCATTCCTGCTACCTTCATGCACGTCTACTCTATTATACTCTCAAATACATTTTATTTCTTTAACAATAGAAGTAATTCTCCTGGCATTAAACAAGGATTACTCTGTTCTTTCTTAAAGTATTTTATAGCAAAAAGTTCAAGGACGTGTTTTTTTTTCTTGTTTCGTGATCACTACAAAATAACTTATTTTTTGTTTTAAAAAATTAAAGAAAGAAACAATATCCTGAAATACTCTGCAACAGCAGGTGCAGTTCAGAAAAATTACAGGCCATTTCGTCACTTGTGTTTAGAGATCGGCTTTCTTGTGATGTTTCTTAAGGTCAAATTTATTTCTTTTGGTTATTTACTTGTTGTCCGCCGTCAAGGCTAAAGGGTGGTGCGTAGAAAGTGGTGGAGATGCTTTCGAGTCTGTTTTTGTTGACTACAAAGGACATTTTTTTAAAGCGCCGTCACAGGCATAACTAAAGTCTTTCCAGCCTTAGAACAAAGTAGACGTAAACAAAGCGAAACGTATTACTCCGCGGCTTATACGTGCTTCGGTAGTGAGAGAGACATGAAGAGCAAGATTGTCTGCTTACTGTCGTCGCATAATTTTCAAAGTGTAAGGCTACAGTTGGTTTAATTAACGCACTGACACTGACTACTGCAATGTTGGAAATGTGTATGCTCTTAAATCCTTATATAACGAGATTGCCTCTATTCCTGTTGTCCTCTTTTGTGTTTTATAACACGAGACGAAAATGGATTATTGTCACACATCATCGCCATGAAACTCTGCATTCTACAATAATTTTAAATGAGTGGGGTAGGCGCGCGAACGCATACGCATGCGTAGTAAATACCGTATGTCCAAATATAGGTGAGGTTGAAATAAAGCTATATCTGTTGTTAAATATTATATATATTGCGTTTATTATCACAAAATGCAGGATAAATTCAGATATCTTTATTTGAAATTATTATTTTAGTAGGGATTATATTGCGGTAGGATACTAGTGCAGTGAGACCAACAACCAATCACTGGTCATCGACCCACTGGTAGTCAGGTGGGTTTGTTTACATCTACTTTTTTCTAAGGCTGGAAAGACAATACATGGGAGAGGTCTTCTAGAATACTATTAGCTCTCCCTACAATACCAATGGACAACACGTAAGGCTCTTTTCATTTTCAGAAGTAAAGAACTAGCAAGATATCCTGGTTACTCCAATGAGCCAAACATTAAGTTTTGTCAATTTGGTCGAAAATTACTTACGAGGATTTACCCTCATGTACGTCATTCTGTTCAGCTTTATAAGTTCCATCGATTGATACATGTCTGATATTTGGACATCTTTCCTGATCCGTTAACGGTCTTCAATACAGCGAAATTAAACTACCGCTAATTTTAGAGTTTTTTTTCTGTAATATCTCCAAAACAAATAAAAATATTCGAAAAGCAGAAACGTAGTGAACTAGACAATATGATTTTGAATGTGATACCTTTACCACAGTTCACCTATTTGCTTTTGGTATGCCGCTATTTACAGAATCCGCAAAAAAATATTAAATCTATCCACTGTTGCAAATCGGAAGTAGATAGATGACTTGTGATAACAGTATCACATGCAAAATCATATTGTCTAGTTCACTACATTTCTGCTTTTCGAATATTTTTATTTGTTTTGAAATTATTACAGAAAATCTCTAAAATTAGCGGTAGTTTAATTTCGCTGTAGTGAAGACCCTTAATACTACACCTGAGGACTCGGTGGCTCAGTGGTAGAGCGGTCGTTTCTGATGCTAGGGATCCCTGATTCGATTCCAGACCACGCGAGTTTGTGGTGGACAACATCGTGTCCGTGACTTTTCTCGAGGTAGGAGAACTGTTAATTCAATTCTTTATTCCAATAGTATCTATACTTAATTTCGTATATTGAACATCGACATCTTGTAAAAATTTCGTGCCACGCCTCGCATATATTCTTCGGTGCTATTAAATATTATTACTTCTGCTGAGAGATTATCACAAAGTAATACTTAAACAAACGAATGTTGAAATGACGTAAACAATAATAAAAACGCTTGCTTTAGTTTCGAAATAGCCTTTCCAAATAGCATCTTAAAGAAATATTACTCGCTGTATAATTCGCACGCAACTTGCTGTTACGTCAGCATCATCATTTTGCTCCCCGATAGACAGACTTACAGGCTGTTCCTCCTCCTTCCGTGCGGAATGTAGTAAATACGCGTTGCCATTGCTAGTGGCGTAAATTCTTCGTTCAACGAGGCAATTAATCGCCATTTCGTGAGCTGAAATCGTCAACTGTTTTGATGCTTATAGGCGTTGGTCCTTGCCTCACCCATCCAATCACATCACCTGCTTTCGGAATTGTAACGGCACGAATGTTATTAAGAAAACGTTTGTTTCCTCATCCAAAGAACGTTTCTTGGAGGAAAATGACGCATATAATGTTTTTTGGTCTATAAAAAAGTAGTGCTTACTACGCCGCTTCAAAATGTTGGATATGTTCAGTTCCAGTGGCGTAGGCAGAAATACTTCTCCGAGAGTCTGTAATTTTATTTTACCTTAAAGATGGTTCTTGCTTATGGTTTGAGAGTAGGGTTGCCAACCGGCCGGTTTTTCACTGGCCTGGCCAGAAATATTGCTGTTATTTTTATTAAGGCCGGTGACCGGTATAAACTTCTTACCAGCCTCTATATGACCGTTTTTTTTTTTTTCAAATTTGTATCTAGTTCGAAGCAATTTCATCTATTTCAAAGTATAGATTTAGAAAGTAACTTTCATTCTGTAAATCCAAAATTGTCACCTTTCACCATCTATCAATGATTAATATATTTTGTTCGTCAGTTTAGATAGTTTTAAAGAGATGACAGAGACTGTATCAAGGAAAATTTGAAATTTACTTTCAAGGAATTTTATACATTTATTGAGAGTGAAAAAGGACTTCTTAAAGCAATTTGCTGTAGTTGAAGTATAAGTTTAAAGAATAAAATTCATTTTCCAAATCCAAAATTGTCACGTAAACATTAATACACTTTTGTTCATCTGTTTCAATGATTTTAAAGAAGTGGCACTTACTGGTAAATACAATCAAATTATCAATACCGACTTCAGTTTCTCATTTATAGCACAATGTATCTATTAAGCGTGTTAGTGAATTTACTAAGGATATGCAGAATACAGGTGCTAATGCACTTTTGTTCACGATAGTACATTTCCTTTCCATGGATGGGTCCGAACAGAGATATTTCATACTTAGACCTATATCATAGGGAATTTTGAGGAGTGCCTTTTTTTTCAGAGTTAGCAACCCTATTTGAGAGTCTCTCTCGTCTTCTATACTTGTTATCATTTTCCAAACTTTTCTTTATAAATAGAACTTTATTTGTATCAAGAATAGGCGGTTTAGCCATAGGAGGTTTAGCCGTCTCTTGGATGAGTGACTTCCAACATTTTGGTCTGAGGATAGAGATAGGTTGCAGACTGTACTGTATTTCTGAATAAGGGAATTGTGTTGAGAATAATAATGACAAATTACAGTACTGAGGTTAGGTCTTCTTATGCAAACTAAGTTTTCTTAAGGATATATTTGTTAACTAATGATTTATTGGATTGGCCGATATTGTCGATAGACCAGTCGGTAGGCTTTGATTTGCGGCAAAAACGAGTGTAAGTTGAAATACATGGCATTCTATATCATATAATAACCAGTCGTGTGATAATTTTGTACCTATGAAAGAACAGTAAAGTGTTTAGATCCATGCGCGCTGACTACGTGGATGCATCCGGGGCTCCAACACCCACAAAAATAATCTTGTGGGTGGGACACACCCACGAGATTTTTAGTTTGATAGAAACGAAATGAAATAAACATTTTTCACTTGCCATTATCAAAAAATAATAAGCAATTAAAACATTGAGATGGAAATTAAAATTTCTAACGTCTAAAACGTAATTGTTTCAAATGTGTCTGAGCAAAGGCAACTAAGCCACACACTTCCCCCTTCCTTCCTTGTCTCAGACCTAGTCAAAGAGTAGTAATGGCAGCACCTGAGGACACTTTTGGCCCCTGGGTCCCTGCCTCAAGAGCCATGGTCCCTGGACCAGGGTCAATGACCTAGGGGTACTTAGGACAACCTCCGCTAGATTTTGGCAGGGATACCTTGGCTCACTCCCTACATTTTGGCAGGGGTACATAGGACCGCCCCCTTAAATTTTGGAAATTACCAAATCTAAAAATTTGGTATGGTAGCCTAGGACCAGGGTATGTACCTCTATCAGTATTGGGTGTCCATCTCGTTCCCTTTCATGGGTAAAAAATTGCCAAAAATTCAAATTGCAGAGGTTTTTGACCTAATTTATCCCCTTTGATGAGGCCTCATTACCTTATATGGTTATGGGCGTATACAGGGGTCATAAGACATGGGTACGTTGATGCACCCCTTTAAAAATTTGGGAGGGGTACCTTGGCCCATCCCTTAAATTTTGGAAATTGCCAAATTTAAACATTTAGTTTAATAGTATAGGAATCTAATATGTAGGACTATAAATTTGGGTGGTCCACCTCGTTCCCTTTCATGGGTAGAAAATTGCCAAAATATAAACGTAAGCAATACGTTGTACCACTTGTTCGGTTATTGACCCTGGGCCAGGGACCATGGGTCCTGAGGCAGGGACCCAGGGGCCAAAAGTGTCCTCAGGTGCTGCCATTGCTACTCAAAGGCAGTCTTCACAATGAAAAAAAGAAACTATATTGTGAATAGAATTGAGCACAGCCCTTGATGGCAGTGCCCATAAAAGATTTTAACTAAAATGAACTCAGTCAAAAAATATTGAGAGGCCCATGAAAACATATAACACGACTCGCCATTGATACGAACCCACATAAAGTTTGGGAAGTCGGCACCGTTGTTTAGACCCCAAGTTGTAGTTTAAGATGCCAGATCAAATTGACTCGATATCAAATCTTTGTTTCCAACTCTTAAGATAAAAAGTTGGAACCAAAATACTTTTTCGAACGTTACATCAAGAAAATTTTGTTGACGACAAGTGATGTACATGTTTGGAATTGCAGATAAGCCAAAGGTAAGTTTTCTATTTCTTCAAGTCAAATGAAGTCACCTGAACCTTGGTTGGATTTAACAGGTTGACTGCCAAGGTTAATTTGAGGGTACTGCTCCCAGGAGGCCATAAATTTCTTCTTACCTTTGGCTCAATTATGGATAGTCATGTCACATGTTTGTCGCGATATTTTGCTTCTCCCGAAAATGTACCAATGGGAGCCGAGCTCCATATGTCATGCTCATGGTCTCACAATAATTTGTGGCAATGAGCATCATATATAATGCTCATTAACCTGAATAGGTTAGTAATTTGTGATATCGAGCATGAGCATCATATATGCTGCTCATGGCCCCACATATGATGCTCATGGCAATCAACCTTTAATTTTCTTGTTCAGAGATCATCTAATGACGGTATCAAGCGTCAGTTGAATGATGGGATTGATTTGATTCAAATCCATGGTCCAATAAGCACAACCTCGCTACTATTTAATCTTCGGTTCTGGCAACATTGTGGTCACATGCCATTTCACTAGCAAAGCAATCTCTTCTGCTTATCTTCACGACCCCCAGGTTAAGAAACCCTGCTTTAGGCTAAGGGAGATGAGTGAACGATTATGGTAGAATTGGTGGAATGAGAATGTGGAAGGATATAAGAGTACTGAGAAAAACCACAGATACGATATTGCCTATCACAAATTTACTTAGCTGGTGATCGAACCAGTGACCCCACGCACCAAAAGTAAGCACTTTACCACTGAGCTAACATGCCGCCATTATTATTTTGACAAAATGGATTCTCAAAAACAAGTCAGAAGGAAAACATAATGGTCAATGACTGGGAAGCTGCAGACAAACAATTTTGTAAATCCTTAGGGAAACTAACAACAGCATAATTTGTAACCTTGCAGCTGAAAAATAAGGTTGTTTAAAACTACTTAAGTCGACTGATAAAGTTTAGATTAAAAAAAAATGCAGTTTAGATAGAAAGGTGATAAATCACAAATAGACCTTCAGTAGAAAAGAAGCCATTTAAGCTTTTCCCAAATTAGTAAATAAGGAAATACATAGAAATAATCTTTAGGGGCATAAATACAACGGTCAGAAAAATAGACGGGATCTACAACCGTTCTAGTTACTGAGGCAGAAAGTATAACTACAGAAGAGCGTAACTAAAGAGCCAGGTGGCGCTGTTAGTTGGTAAATTCAGAAAGCGTAAGTTTTACAATCGTCTCTTTTCTTTATTTCTTGAAGTAAACAATTACAGCGTATTAGTTTCAATTAGCCAAAAAAACAGACCAAACTTTCTCGAGACAAGTTAACGAAGTTTCATGTAAATTGGTTTCTATATCTTAAGCCATTTTTAGTTTTAACTTAGTAATTTGTTTCTTACAGATTTATGTTTGTTCTTTATTAATTCAGTTTAACTATGGTTTCTGCAATTTGTTAACACCAAAATAATTATTCATGATGTTAAATTGCAGTGCAATACATGTTTCTAAGAATTAAATTACTGAAATTTTGTAACAAACAGTCAAATATTGTATTTCATCTATTTTTATGCATTATAAAACATGTCCACAAACTCAATGGCATAGAGGCTTTACTATCAATGTTGAATTGCATACTGGCTTACCCAAAGTGCTGTTTACAAGGCAAGCAGAAAGAAGTTCCATATTCGGGAAGCTTAGAAATTCAAAACCAAAGAAGAAAAGGTAATTTCTTTTTTATTTCTGAAAAGTACAGAAAATGCTGTTTTAAATCAACGTAATTTCAACTAACATCACTCAAGCAGTGGTTTATTTATTGATAGACGATTACAGCCGTGTGTTTCTGTGAAGAACACTGTCGGTATTGCAGATAAGACAAAATTGAAGCCCTAGCAATTGTGAAATTTTCCGGCCCTGTTGTAGTCCGAGATCATCCAGGTGCCGGTTTCAATGCAGAATCCGTTTGTCTAAACTTTGATACCCAACGGTGAATATTGTTCTCTTATCAGACGCTGGTACTGGAGACCTGGCATTTTTCGTAACTTTTGAACAACAAAGGCTCGATGTTCTCCGGAACACGCCAAGACATAAATGAAAAAGCGCATATGCTGCTATTTGATGATATGCTTGTCACCATTGTACACACTCCCCGTCCGAAGCTGTGCCCCTCCGAAATCAGGGAGTTCTTTCCTGTATTAAGATAAGTAAAGTCTACATCTTATTTTACACTGTAATGGGAATATCCACGGGATTTCCCTCGGATTTCAATTGGATGTGCCTGCACTGAGAAAAAAAAATGTAGGTGGCATACTTAAAAACGTAGGTTACATTCGTAATTCCTGTAGTTTCTGGACTTAACGTACAACCGTATATAACATCCTGCAGCAAACGTATAGCTGAAAAAGTATGTATTATACGTACTGTCTGCACAAGTGCAATGACGTCATTCGTGTGACGTTATCTGCAGTAACAAGTATATACGGAGGTAATATCTAGCTTTGTGACGTCAGGGTCGTATGTAGCATGTGGGTTAATAATGACGACATACACTGACTATCAGGACGGAGCATGATTTCAAGAAGTATGCAATATACGTTCTGTACGTATGTTTCTTGCGTTCAACCCCGAGACAGCATCTATATTGTACTTGTGCCCCATACGTACGACTAGATACAGTATACGTATTGTACGTATGTATTATACAGATTTTCCTTATGTCGCACACAGCTTGTCCAGATACAGCATACAGAATATCCGTATGCACCATACAGAGTGCATATATGTAGCTTACAGACTGTCTGCATGCAGCATATAGATTATACGTATGTCGCGTACAGGTTGGCCATATGTAATGTATAGATTGGATGTATATAGCTAATAGGTTGTCCATATGAAATATACAGATTTTACCTGTATCGAATACGTATTGCCTTCTTGTAATGTATGGATCGGACATATGCAGGATCTAGAGTGTACGTATAGTGCACCATTATTAAAGTGCTGCAACATACTGCAAAGTGCATGATACATTCTTACTGTAATGTTGTCAAATATTGTTTTACTCTGTATGAAAACAAAAATAGCTTAAAATATGGTTGATCTCCTTTGTGCCAATAATAATAAAATTAACAATACTACACTTTTCAAATCTTAGTTTGGAGCAGTGAAACTGTCCAAAGAAATGTATTTACCTGCAGGGTGTCCTATAAGTTTGGGCTTCCTGCTAATTCGTTGGAAAGCTACTGCAAAGTCAAGTGTTGAAAAGTGACACAAGCGTTAATTTTAAAATTATGGGCACAAAGCAGGGGCGGATCCAGGACGGACTTCTGGGGGGGGGGCGGTCGGCGGTAATACTGCTACTTTTAAGAGCTCCAAACTTGTTATGGATGGGTTTATTTATATATAAAATAAGAAAGTTTCCTCTTGTGGGGGGGGGCGATCGCCCCGATCGCCCCCCTCTGGATCCGCCCCTGGCACAAAGGAGGTTAACCATATATTAAACTATTTTCGTTTCCATACAGAGTAAATCAATATGTGATATATTACTGTAAGAATTTATCATATGGTTTGCAGTTAGTTAGTTGCAGCACCTCAATAATAATGCAAAATGCACAGCCTTATACAATCCTATATTCAAACTCAAACAAGATTTACGTACAATCATTTATTAAGCTGTTATCATCCATTGCTTGTACGATATAAAGATTATTTTACCTCATTCTTTTCCTTAATAGTATCTTCTACTAAAGTGCAGTTGTTACCACAAGAGGCCTGAATAGAATTTTCCAGAAATAACTTCTCTGTACATTTTAATTAACAGGTTTTTTTTTTTTTTTTAAATGTCGCAATAATTAAAAGTGTGGTGTCAGCCGGAAACGCATTCGCTTACAATATTATTCCTACTCAGTACTCGCCATTAAAAATGAAACACCAAGAAGGAGACTGGGTAGATGCGCCAAAGTTCCCAGGCCGATACCTAATAGTAAGTGCAGAATACTCTTAAACGTTCGCTGTATTCGCTGTGTGACAACGTGGTGACAGCGGAGGCGTTGTGCAGCCATCGACTAAACATATTTATTCTTCCCTGCTATAGACATTCTGCAAATTTGGACTTTCCTGGATGCATCCTTCTTAGTGCAACATTTTAAGGAAAGAGCAATTTAACAGTCTCATACATTGCTTAAAGAAAGAGCAATGATTCTCAGAATTACTCGGAAGATATATATACACAATAATTTAAAACGGTTATTTCAAACTTTGCAATTCAAAGCACGAAAAGAACTATAGATAAAGGAACACTGATTTTAGCCAAATAGTAATTAGTAAACTCAATCACACTCAGTACCATTAGTTGCTTGGTGTTATCCGTAAGTCAGAGATCACGGTATCTCATTTCGTATAGATTTTTGCATTTGTTTAACGCTAAAAATGTATTTTATCGCTAATTGAACCCAGTAAAACTAACTAACTAACTCTATGGCCTATGGAACCCGGAGGTTCAGTGCCGCGTTCACAAAAGCTCTCCACTGACTTCTATCCTTAGCTAATTGGATCCAGTTTGTACTTTGTATTCCTATCTCTGCGAGATCCATCTTAATATTATCCTCCCATCTGCGCCTAGGTCTTCCTAATGGTCGTTTTCCTATGGGTCTACCAGTCAAGACTTTGAAAGCGTTTCTACTTTCTTCCATTCTAGCTACATGACCTGCCCACCTAAGCCTCCTAAACTTGACGACCCTAACAATGTTGGGTAAACCGTATAAACTATGTAGTTCCTCGTTATGAAGCTTCCGCCATTCCCCATTCTCGTTCCTCTTGGGTCCGAATATTCTCCTCAGGATCCTGTTCTCAAATACTTTCAGTCTATGTTCTTCCCTCAGAGTAAGCGACCATGTTTCGCAACCATACAGAACAACAGGCATGATTATCGTTTTATATATTTTAAGCTTCAAATTCCTCGACAGAACTCGCGACGACAAGAGATTTTGAACCGAATAGTAACACGAATTCCCTGCTTTTAGTCGACATTTAATTTCTTCGTGAATATGATTTTCGTCTGTTAATATTGATCCTAAATATTTGAAAGTATCCACTTTATCAAAAGTATTATTTAATATTTTAACGCCTCCACAATTTGCCCAGTACCATATATATACCGACAGGACGTACCTTAGTCACAAGGTGACATGAGTGAAACACTAAACTATTCGATTGACACCTGCGGCCTTGTCAACACTAGAGAAAGTTACAAAGTGATTAAGTAAATACGGAACATAGTTCATACAAAGTATAGCGATGTATGAAGTCTCCGTTTCATACGACTTGGATAAAGGATACATCTGAAATAGCAACAAAGAAATATATAATGATTTCTCTGGATAATTTGGATTAGTCCAGAATTCGAACACACACACGCTGGTAAGTCCAACATTTTTTTTTTTTTTTAACTTCTTTCTTCGGATTCCCAATAAAGTTGACTACTGAAAAGCTGAGTTATAGATTCTGTATTAAAACAACACCTTCGCTAGACATGTTCAGTATACACATTGTCTTACATACAGAACAATACATTAGTTATTAATGCATGTCTGAAATAATAGTGCTTCGTATAGAATTTTACTTCATCCAATCGCAATAGCACAAAGATAAAAAATATTGCTAGGGATAATGTTCTTATTACAGAGAAAAAGAATTAAAATGACTTAACATTAACAATCATTTTCTTTAAACAGAGATAATATTTTATTATAATTTATGGAAGAAAGAAATAATTTGTAGTACAGTATCTTTATTAGGGTTATATATTCGTACAAAATAATGTAAGTACAACTGAGTCTGTCTTCAGAAAGGGCGTACTTTTAGCCACAACCTACACTGCTTCTTTTGACTGTCTTTCAAGCAGAATCCTGGTTTGATGCACGAAATACCTGCAACAAAAATCAGAAAATATTTAAAATGTTATATTCAGTGTGCTTAATTTGGTTGTACTTAACAATACAAAGTATCTTAACATTTTTGAGATTAAATGGACAAAATCTGTTAGGTCAGGTATGGACTTTTGGGTTGCACGTAGAAAAACTATGAAGTGTTTATTGATGCTGAACAACAACTCAAAATGTATTACCATTCAAAAGTAAGTGGGTACCTCAATGGTGTTCGGGCTACCATGGGGTACCTAATGTCTGTATTTTTTAGATATATGAAAATATATGTCTCTAAAATGTAAGGAACTGACATCTGTTTACCGAAAACCTCAACTCGGTAACCTTATGGATATCGAGATATGGGAAAATAAAGAGCGACACTACAGAACTGTGGAGTTTGCGTACTAGATGGTGCAGTTTCGGAAACGTAATTACGAGGGCTTACAACAACCTCAAAAGTAGTTTCAATTAAATACACTACACACACGCCCTGATGGGGGTTTTCGGGTACCATGATATTCCCAGAACTCTCATTTCTAAATATTCTAAAATATGTCTTAATAACGTTTTAAAGAACGTTAGAGGTGTGTGTTTACCGAAACCGCAAGTCGGTACGCCTAACAGTTACCGAAATATGGTGAAATAAAAAGCGACACCATTGGTACGTGGAGCTTGCATATTAGACAGTACAATTTAGAAAATTAATTAAAATATGACTATCAAGATATTGTCAAATAAAGGGAGGATCCATATAGTTATGGGGTTTTCGTGTTAGGTGGTAAAATTTCCGAAACCGGTCATGTAAAGTTAATAAGCATCAGTAGCAATTTCATCTTAAAATAATTAGGTATTTCCATGGAGTTTAAGAACATCATGGGGTCTACCAAGATTAAATTTTAAAAGTTTTGTAAAATATATTTTGACATTTGTAAAGAGTATTAGAAATATGTATTTACCTAAAAGTTCCAGCTAGTACATCTAGCAGCTAGAGAGACACCATACAATAAAAGCGTATTAGATCTTGAAATTTCAGAAAACAATTATTGATCCTAACAAAAGTTAAATAAGATGGTACTTATATGGGTTAAGTGAGAACCTCAGACTCGTCAGTACAATTTCGATCGAAAGATTAATTCAGCTCTAAATTTTCTTTGGACAATTCCAAGCGTTCATCGGGCTCTGAAATAAAGTGAACATTTTTTGTCAATATCTAATATAGCAAGCGAGATAAAAATAGAGACCCACATGGATTTGTACTTTTGAGTATTTGCTGTAAGAAGAAGAAATTTCAGAAAACAACCGTATATACCTTAATAGACAATTAAATGGGCGGGGGCACAGTGGCTTAGTGGTAGAGTGCTTACCTCTGGTGTATTGGGTTCTTGGTTCGATCCACGGCCAAGTCAGTTTGTAGTGGACATCGTATTCGTGGGTTTTCTCGGGGTACTCTCCTCCCACCTTTGCATTCCATCAATTCTGTCAACAACATTCACTTGCTTTAATCATAATCTCCCTGAGACTAAAATGCATAATCGTGGGTCGCTACACTGAAATATTTCCTTTTATTTAATTTTAAAATTAAATAGGGAGTTAAGTATGATCGTATTTCTATGGGTTAAGTGAATACTCCAATAGTTTCTGCAAAAAAAAAAAAAAAAAAAGATTAGTTAAATACCCTACCACTAAGCTACTGTGTCCCCGCCCACTGAATTGTCTATTAAGGTATATACAGTAGTTTTCTGAATTTTTTTCTTTTAGGAAAGACCCAAAAGTACAAATCCATAAAGATCTCTATTTTCACGTCATAAAATATATAATTCCTTATATCTTATTTACTATCTTAGATATTGACAGCGAATTTTCATTCTTTTGCACAGCTCGATGAACCCTTGGAATTGCCTGAAGAAAACCTAGGACTGAACTAATCTTTCGATCGAAATTGTACTGAGGTACTGATTTAACCCATAGAAGTACCATCTTATTTAATTTTGTTGCGACCAATAATTGTTTCCGAAATTTCAAGCTTTTATTTCACAGTGTTTCTCCAGATGTTAGATGTACTAGCTGGAAGTTTTGGGTAAATACATATTTCAAATACTGTTTACAAATGTCAGATTATATTTTCAAAAGCTTTTAAAATTTAATTTTGGTAGACTCCATGATGTTCTAACACCCCATGAAGATATCTAATTACTTTAAGATGAAATTGCTACTGGTGTTTATTAACTTTCCATGACCGATTTCGGAAATTTTAGCATCTAACACGAAAACCCCTTAACTGTGTTGGTCCTCCCTTTATTTGACAACATCTTGATAGCCGTTAGTCATATTTTAATTCAATTTCCGAATTGTAGCGTCAAGTATGCAAGCCCCACATACCTATAGTTTATTTTCCCATACCTCGGTATCCATAAGGCTTACCGAGTTGCAGTTTTCAGTAAAAAAAAAAAAAAAATCAGTTCTTTACATTTTAGAGACATGTATTTCCATATATCTAAAACGCAGAAATTAAGTACCGCATTGGAACTCCATTGGAGTACTCACTTACTTTTGCATAGCAGGGTAAAAACGCCAGTGGTTCTCACTTTAAGGTTGAAAACATACTATTTTGTCTCTTCTCTGAGCATCGTGAATCTGTCGGAGCTGTACCATAGTTGGAAAGACTCACTGATCCTTCCTATAATGACCATGTAGTTAGAATTAAAAAAGGAGTAGCCGTTGGAGGAAAAACAATATTTTAAAATCCTTGCACCAGTAGTCGTCACCTTAAAATCAAAATGTTCCAGTAGTAGTCAGGATTTTCTACCAGTGTTCGTCACTCAAATAACTTGACATAATTTATTCAAAAACGCACTGTGTATCAGTTTAGGGTTAAGAATACAATATAAAGTAGTAAGCTTAATAACTTTGCATCACTTTTAGCACTCAAGAAATAAAATAAAAACGTTTTTACATACTTTTTAAAGCAATTTCAGAGAGAAAAATGTTAACTGAATTCAAAAGTTAACTGTATATCACTTCCACGTTAAGAGTACAATATTAAATACTATGTTTAATAACTATACGTCACTTTAAACTCTCAAGAATGAAAATAAACGTTTGTACATACATTTTAAAAACAATCTGAGAAACAAAATAAGTTAACTGAATTCAAAATTTAATTATACATCACCTTAAGCTTGAGAATACACTATAAAATACAGAGATTAATAAAAAATGAAATCTTTAAGTTTAACGTCCCACGATTATGCCGGTTAGGCTACAGGAGACGGAGATAATGAGAAATGAGTGAAATGGTGGAATGAAGAAAGTGGGAGGAAACGGGAGAACCCCGAGAAAACCCACGAGCACGGTGTTTGTCCACTACAAAGTCCACACGGCGCGAGTTGGGATCGAACCAGGGACCCCAAACACCGGAGGTTAACACTCTACCACTGAGCCACCGCGCCCCCCTGAGATTAATAATAATGCATTACTGAAGAATGAAAACAAAAATGTTTTAGCTACCTATATTGTATTTACATGTTACCGGTATTTCTCATTAACTTTTTTTTTTTTGATACCTCATGATCAAGTGTAGGGATGCGCAAGAGAAAAGATTTGAGATTGTCTCCTCTCGAAAAGGTGCCGCGAAAGTTATGTCTCGTCTCGAAAACTGGATCCGTTTCTATTGGAAGAGCTCTATCTCGTCTCGAATTTCGTAACAAAAATTCTGTCTCGTCTTGTCTCGTGCGCATCTCTAATCAGGTCCATAGCCAAAAACTTCATTTCGGAGGGGGTTCGATAGGGCTTTGGGATATCCGAATTTAGATATAGATAATCGATATTGACAAACTATCGAAACTTGTTCGAAATATCGAAAAATACAGCAATATCGAAATATAAACAATATCAAAAATCGAAAATATAGAAATATGAAAGAGATAAAAAATATGGATATATCGATCAAAAATGGATATATGATCTTGGAATACGATTTGGTGGAATAATGAGGGAGAAAAATAATCATTGATTAAATATTAAATTGAAAAGAAATAAGAGCCTGACGCTCAAATACTTATCTATCCGGCACCCATCTTGATCCCCATAAAATATCATGAAGTGCTTGATTGATTCTAAACCCAATAATAGTAATAGTAATTTAACAACAAACACAGAATATATAATTTACGCACCTTGAAATGTAGAAATTAATGATTGTAATCCCCAGCTTTCCAATAGACGTTTGATTTCTCCAAATGAAGATTCGGATATCTTGTTTCTTCTCAAGCAATAATGGGTTACAATAATCAGTTGCAGTCCAAAGCCAAGTCACTAAGTTAAGCATGAAAATAAAGAATTCATTAGTTAGATGCATACAAAATCCTACGCATATAAATCCGAATCTACTTGTATTAAATTGTAAATTTAAACAAACTAAATTATACTACTTTGGAAAGCGTCTCCAAATATAATGTTTTCATTCTAAAGTGAAGGAATTTTTAAAATCGGATGACCCGTTTGCGCTGTACACTCGCTATGCGTCCAATGTGAAATGAAAATGCAACATTGCCATTTACCTGGACCCACAACGTAAGTGAGTGAAGTTACTGTCTTTTACGCTAACATGTCGATGGCCAGCCCCCGTTTCAAACAGTAACTTCATTCACTTATGTTGTGGGTCCAGGTAAATGACAACGTTGCATTTTCATTTAAAATTGGGTGCATAAAGAGTATACAGCACAAACATCTCGTCCGATTTTTTTTAAAAAGTGTTCACTTTAGATTGAAAACGTCATATTTCGAGATGTTTTTCCTCTTACATTTTGTTGTAACTCTGATAATAACAGAGTTATCCTATGTCAGGGAACGTTTGAGACATCCTGTATACATCATAAGAAGTTCCTTTCTAAATTCTACACGGATGTGGTTTCATTGAATGTGAGGTGGGTGATACACATTAGGCCTTTTGGGAGTACGTCACACGGACGACCGTAATTTTGTGTTCAAAATTTTTATGAATTGATGGGATATGTGATACATATGGCCACGGACTAGAATTTTCTCAGTATGTCAAATATGCAATCAGATTTCATGCAGCTTAATTTGGTGAAAAGCTATTGCCAATTGAACGTTACATTTACCTCTTTCTTGCAGATGTTGAACCATGCCGTTAGCACGTGAGGAATGGATCGAAATAATCAAACTGTGGGGCGGGAGGAGTATATGTGCAGTGGTTGCCGATTGCAGTCATCCACAATGTGACTCTGTGTCACATGTTTCAGTGTCACAGTAATTAACTAAATTTGAGAAGACGGGGACATTCGTGAACATACATCGTAGCGGTTCAAACTCGCGGAACCTTTTTCCTTCCCCATTTTGAACCGGTACATGAAAATGCCATTTTCTCCATGTTTGCCTGCGCCGATTTTGAAAATTCCTTCACTAATCGATTTCTCTCGTCGAGTACTACAAGAAACAGTTAAAATCTCGCGGGCCCTTTTTTCTTCCCCATTTTGAACTGATACATGAAAATGCCATTTTCTTCATGCTTGCCTGCGCCGATTTTGACAATTCCTTCACTAGTCGATTTCTCTCGTCGAGTATTACAAGAATCAGTTAAAATCTTGCGGCCCTTTTTTCTTCCCCACTTTGAACCGGAAAATGAAAATGAGATTTTCTCTATGTTTGCCTGCGCCGATTTTGAAAATTCCTTCACTAATCGATTTCTCTCGACGAGTACTACAAGAATCAGTTAAAATCTCGCGGAACCTTTTTCCTTCCCCATTTTGAACGGGTACATGAAAATGCCATTTTCTCCATGTTTGCCTGCGCCGATTTTGAAAATTCCTTCACTAATCGATTTCTCTCGTCGAGTATTACAAGAATCAGTTAAAATCTTGCGGCCCTTTTTTCTTCCCCACTTTGAACCGGAAAATGAAAATGAGATTTTCTCTATGTTTGCCTGCGCCGATTTTGAAAATTCCTTCACTAATCGATTTCTCTCGACGAGTACTACAAGAATCAATTAAAATCTCGCGGTCGTCTTTTCTTCCCCATTTTGAACCGGTACATGAAAATGCGATTTTCTGCATGTTTACCTGCGCCGATTTTGAAAATTCTTTCAGTAATTTATTTCTGTTGTCGAGTACTATAAGAATCAGTTAAAATCTCGCGGGCCCTTTTTTCTTCCCCAAGCCAATATTTTTGTATATTTTGAATGTATTCAAGTATGGAACAAAAGTATTATATAATTCCCTTAGTAGGTTTCTCAACTTCATATTTTTCAACTTAAATTTTATTTATTTTAATTATTTATTTTCTTGTGACTCAATATTTAATTGCAATCGTTCATTGGGGAGAAGGGTGGCCATTCTCAAATATATAAATATAGTATTCTTAAAATTTATGTGTTCTCGTACTATTAGTTTCTTCCACTAGACCTGGAAATTGAAAAATTAATACCTGGAAAACCTGGAAAATTCAGGGAAATTGAGTTCCATATTTATATATGAACACTGCTATTTACAATTTTTTTTTCGAATAGGGAGAACTGTACAAAAGGGTGTTTTGGGAATGGTATAACAATAGGTTTCTGGGAGTGTTGTTCGAAATGAAATCTTTAAGTTTTACGTCCCACTATTATGCTGGCTAGGCTAAAGATAACGGGGTGTTGTTCGCAGTGTTGAATTCAGACATTTACACCCGGGGGGGAATGTCAACTGCTCGGGGGAGGGTTATTTTTCTGTATTTTTTTCAAGAAAGCAGCATATTTAACAATTCCATTCACATACACATCTTACCTAATATTGAGACTAATTGCTGATAAATATTCAATGAGATTATAATTTTAAGAAAACAATCGTTTGATTTCATCTAAAACATTAAATAAAGACTGGCAAAAATAGTTTAGACTAAACTTTAACTGCTATTTACAGTAACTATTTTTATTATTTCCTATATTCAGTAATTACTGTTTGTTACTAATGTAAAAATTTTTAAAAAGATTTAAATTAACTGAAATATTTTTTCTCCTAAAACAAACATACTTAGCAATATCTTAATAAAAAGTTATCATTCTTTCTCACACTTCTGATTCTAAATCAAACATATTAGCCTTGGTTTCTTCACTGCATATACATCAATAGTTTAGTTGACGAAATCTTCAGTAGGATTAGTGCCGTGTCGTGGAAAATCAGCGCTTGGCGCGAGAGTATACGACGGCATCCCCGTATATATGAGTGAGGTCGACAGACCAGCCGCCAAAGGTGGGAAAATTTTAAAAAGTAAACCCTGCTTTTCCTTGATTTTGAGCACTTTTCATTACTTTTTTCCTTTCATTTTATATATGTCCACATGTATTTCATTCCTCTGTTTTTCTTTCCTTCTTTTTTCTTTTTCCCTCCCGAATTTTTCACCCCTTACTTCGGCGCCCGGGGCCGTCGCCCCGCTTGCCCCTCCCCCATGGAACGGCACTGAGCAGGATCTTGGCCACCTTCAATAGCAATCTTTCACTTATATACTATTATCATATTGATAAATTCTATATAAGTCTCTAATCAAGGAGGGATAACTGTTCCTCCCTGATCCCTCTAAATGACGCCCACTGAATCTCACCCTTTAACTGAATTATTTTTAATTAAAGAAAGATGTGTTTACTTTAACAATCGTAAAACACATTTACGTCTGTTACTTCCGATGCGAGAAATGGGATTTAGGCGCCCTATTTCAAATAATGTAGGAACTGTATATTTTCAAGAACTGAAGTCTGCTGACATGAGAGATTATATGGAATGATCGAAAGATCTTCCCTATCTTTCCTTTCGTATCTCAACCTGTGCTAGTGCTACCTACTAATATATAATATAGGGCGAGAGTATAGTACCTACTAAAATACAAACCTTTCTTCAACAGTTAACAATTTCATGTTCTGCCAAACTCAGTCATAGCGTTAAGAAATACAAGTTTTATTCACTATTTGGTATTCTATCTTAGATGTTACATGTTAACATTTATATAGAATGGGTCTGCGTCATTTATATGTATATTGAGAGATCGGATTTCGTCTGCACGTACACGGACAGAAAAGCAAATAATTGGGTGAAGTAATTTCTACATTTTGTGACTGAAATTTTGGGAGTTTCTCCGGGGGGGAATGAATTTTCTTCGGGGGGGAGATTCCCCCCGGGCTACCCCCTGAATTCAACCCTGGTTGTTCGGTGGGGGTCAATGTTGCCAATTTTGGGTAAAGTCGCTAAATAAGGGGAATTCGACCTCAACGATAGCGTAGGTTGACCATAAAATTTTCAGTTAAAAACGGGACAGGTTCTTGCAACCCTAGACTTTTAGATCTACCTTTGTTCTTATCAGTGCCTTGATATCAGATTTCCTCCTCTCTCTCTTTGTTACAGAACGGGTACTTATGAAAAAGGAAAGACACGTTGAAATTTGTTCAACACACAACCAACTGCTAAAACCTCTGCTGCCTTTCGAGCAGTACTGCGAACTATAGAGTATGTTTAATATAGGGAATTTCAGTTCAATTTTTGCATCTTTGTTATTATTAATTATTAATACTTTTAAAAGGAGTAAAGATACTGGGTTTGTTATTTACTTCTTTCATTTACATAGAACGGGACGAATACTACTTTTTCCATCTACTGACGGGACGGCCGGGACACGCCACTAAAACGGGACTGTCCCGGTCAAAACGGGACGTATGGTCGCCCTACGATAGCGACAAAAAATATTTTTTTCCGATTGGAGACTTTTTTGGGTGATTTTTAAATGACGATTTACCTACTTACACATTTAGCGACTTTCTGCTCCAAACAAAATGTTCATCTGTAGAGAAGCATTATTAGTTCAAAACAGTTTTTACGTTCTTTTTTTCTGTTTGTTTGTTTTAATCAGCGCAACTGATGAAGAGTTTGGAAATACAGCATACTCACTGCCCCACAATCCTGCATTGTTATGTTACCCTTGCCCTCTAACGAAGAACAACTACAAACTTGATGTCCTTTAGTTCGCAGAGTTTCCGTTGAGAAACACACGTAATACATCATTACCGATAGCAACAAGATTAGCTATAGATTGCGTGAATAAAGGCGAAGAAGATGTTTGTTATATTTGTCCTTTGGGGTCTTTTAATTATTCTGCACTTTTTCTTTTACAAAAAAATGATCCCTGAATTAAAGGATTGGTTGCGCCCTATTTACAAAGATGTGAGTAGAACCAGCGGCGCAAATCTGTCTTCAACATTGGGAGGGGGGGGGGTAAGACCGTTACCATACTTTTTTTTGACGATGTCCAAAATACTTATGAAGTTGAAAAACAATGTTGTGGAGGATCAGAGTTGTTTTCAGCGTTGGGAGGCTGCAGATTTGAGGCTTATTCTGGGGGACATCTATTTTATCTCACGTTCCTTTGTAGCAATCGGACAAAAATAATCAAATTTCTCCCAAAAAACACATTTCAAATCGGATTATTGGGGAGAAGTCCCCCTCAGTTCCAAGATTGGAGGGGACATGTATCCGTCATCCCCCCCCCACGGATTTGCGCCAGTGAGTAGAACATATTGTTTAGTTTACATCTACAACTTTAAAACAATGCTTATAGACAATGAATTTCTCTATTATTTTTTATAGCGACTTTTCACCCAAAATTGGAGTCGTCATATCCCGTTTCGCAAACTTATTGCCAACATTTTGGAAACTGGTTGCGAAGAGAGCTACAATGGATGAGTCGAGTTATTTCGTCGCTTCCGCTGTGAACCTAAGTACAAGATTCCAAAGAGATTAAGAAAAAATGAAATGAAACCTTTGAGTTTTACGTCCCACAGTTATGCCGGTTAGGCTAAAGGAGACGCTGATGATAAGCAATGAATGAAAGGTGGAATGAAGAAAGTGGAAGGAAACGGGAGAACCCCGAGGAAACCCACGCACAAGGTGTTTGTCCATCACAAAGTTCATTTGACGGGGGCTGGGATCGAACCCGGGACCCCAAGTACCGGAGGTGAACGCTCTACCACTGAGCCACCGCAGCTCTTAAGAGATTAAGAGTCACAAACATAGTCACTTTCAATTTTGTAATATATATAGGTCTATATATTGCATCACTGACTAATAACTAAAATCCTTGGATTGTATATATAAAAGTCGCCCCCTGCCCGTAAAAAGCTTCATTCGAACTCGGAATCGAACAATTGCATCTGTAAAACAGTGCTGATTTGATTTTAACGTTCCTTTCAGCAGCAAGGCTGTATGAGACGTGGACCTACAGATTAACGTGGAATCCGAACCACATAAGCTCCGGCCGGGAATCGAAAAAATGAAATGAAATCTTTGAGTTTTATGTCCTACGGTTATGATGGTTAGGCTAATGGAGACGGTGATGAGTAATGAATTAAATAGTGGAATGAAGAAAGTGGGAGGAAACGGGAGAACCCCGAGAAAACCCACGCACACGGTGTTTGTCCACCACAAGGTTCACTTGGCGGGGCTGGGATCGAACCCGGGACCCCAAGCACCAGAGGTGAACCTTCTACCACTGAGCCACCGCGGCCCCCGGCCGGGAATCGAACCCGGGTGTCCCACGCCAAAGGCGTGTTCACTAACCACTTAGCCACGAGGGAGCTCATCTATAAGGCAGTGTAAGCAAACAAAAAAACGCACACTGGATGTTTGCGCAACTGAGGATCAAAACATTCTCAATGGAGTATGAGAAATAGTTAACGCCAATCAAAGTGTGCTTTTGCTTATTTATTACTTCGTTAATACTTAATTCCTTCTAGAAATAGTGAAACTATACTATGAAGAAACACTAATAAACTAATAACAATTACGTTGTATTTCTTACCACACCACGACCATTTTTACCACCCATAGAATTTGAACCTAGTACTATACTGCATTAGTCACGCCGTAACGAAAGATGAACATCTGGCACTCGTAGCTGTTGAAGCTACCTGTATATCACGCGGCCTGCGTTGGTACTCCTCAACATAAATACCTCACAGCCCAAAGCCAGGAAACATCACAGACAGAAGACAGGGGCACAAGCAGTGCCTGACACTTCACGAACTCTAAACCCGCCAAGACTCAACTCAACATGACCTTCAATTACGTTCTAGAAACCAAACCAATGCTAAGGCACAAACTTACCAACTTCCTATATGAAAACACAAGAAAAAAAATCTAACTTTTTTGGTTCCAAAGTGATGACATAACAATAATACTAAAAAGGTTTTAATTTTCAGTAACCCAAACATTAATTAACTAGGGAACATAACAAAGCAAAAATAAATAAAAATAAAAATAAATTAAATTAAAAAATAAAAATCTGACAAGTAAACTCTCCCTGACTACTTTTTTTTTTAAATTTCAGTGAGGCTGTAAAATATGTTAGTATCTTCGTAAAATATATATATTTCAATGTAAACAAGTTCTTTAAACAAAAGAAAGCTTTGTAGTAGAGCGCTTACCTCTGACGCGTTAGGTCCCTGGTTCGATTCCTGCTCCCGACAAATAGCCTTTTGGTGAACACTGTAGGTGTGGTTATTCTTAAGACTTTCCAGTTTCCTTACATTTTCTTGATTCCACCATTATCATGTATCTCATTGTCACCTTCTCTCTTACATTGATGTACAATCATGGGGCGTTAAACTAAAAGCAAAAAAAAAAAAAAAAAAAAATTTGCAAATATCCTAGTAAAAATGAGTTTTCTAGACTACACAAGTGGCCCCGCGTAGGGTAGTCGCTAGCGCTCTCGCCTTCGGTGCGAACGGTTCCGGGTTCGATCCCGGGGGAGAACTCGGTCGAAAAAGTATCAAAAGATTTTAAGTCCAGCCATCCTGAATGAGGTTTCCTTGGGTTTTCCTCATTCACAGCAGGCAAATGCCGGAGTGGTACCTAACATATAGGTCCCAGGCCGTTTTCTTCCTTCCCCAATCCTTTCTTCCCTTCCTTTCCCCGGATAGTGTACTCGCCGAGGAAAGTCATCCCTCATATGGGGTAACAAGGCCATTGATGCCGAAAGCCCAGAAATCTAAATCCTAAATCTTCACTACACAAGGAAATTTCCGCGCTGAAAACGGTTTATTAGCAATTATGTTAAGCAGTCCTGTAGTAAATCTGCACCAAGTAATAAATCGTCACATATAAAATGGAATGAATAAACACATAACATTCATTTTGCTACCTTGAAACATAATATGTTTCAAAACATTAATATTCAAAGTTTTTTCAAAATTCAGATTCACCCATTCCATTCTCCTCAATCATTTACGAGTTACAATAGTAAGAATTGTAGTCATAAACTACATTACTTACTTAGTACTATATTAAAGCAAGTTACACTAAAAGAATATATAATTAATGGGAATATTTAACTAAAGTAATAGTTAACTATTGTACTTACCCAGGCTTCCCAGGTTTCCTTCCTCTCTTCTGTTCCGTTTGTAAACAACCTCGTTTCGCAAGCAAAAGACGGTAGTTCAATGACGTCAGCCATGGCGAAAGAAAGAGTGTCTATAGGCGGTCTGGATCTTACACACAGATGGACGTATATAACGTATAGCTGAAGTATTTAACATACGTATACGTATGTAAAATACAGAAGATTGTTAGATATCAGACATCCTGCAGAGACATGATGTAATATCTAAGCGGGTAAAAGGCAGTACCTATGTAGTATATGGATAAAGTACGCTCCGTACAGATTTCCTTAGTAAACATAACGAATCCTTGTATTTGTACAATATACCGCTGTCCGGATAATGGATTTTTCTCAGTGTGTCATGGGACAATACTTAAATTTTCAATAGTCGTCCTGTGAATCGTCCTTAGATTTTCAATAGTTATCCTCAAAGATCCCGGAAATGTTCCACCGGAAGTTCTGTTTCCGGAGCACAAATACATTTTCACAGAATATTCACGGGGCGTCTACTGCCAAAAATGGAAGTTTCACTGAACATTCTAATATTCCGGGACAGACGTTCCCTGGACGTTGCTGTGCTATGGAGGGGAATGGAAATAAACTTAATGCACTTTTTGATAGGTAAATACATAGTAGCTATTTACATTATAAGTGGAAATGACGTAAGATTTCAAATTAAGCGAGTAAATTTTATGAAGGTTAATCCCCTTAGTGTAAAATCAATTACAACGAAGTTTTTATTTATTTATTTACAAGTACCCGTGTGATTAACTGTTAGTGTTGTCTGTGTCATTGTCTGGTATTGAATCGTGTATTTTTACATAAATAAATAAACAATGTTTTGTGGCAGAATAACAACTACCAGTCATTATTGGCAATGAACTACATGAAAATTAATTTTTTTGTCGATTTTCTCGGTACATACCCATCAGAATTTAACGTTAATCTTGCCATTTTGTTGCGTTTCATGTGATTTATCAACTGATGTGTCTTATCTTTGGACAAGAAGTTAATCAGGCTTATGGGCTTTCATTCACCACACTACATACTGGTATGTTTTTCGTCTCATAATGAAGAACTTCATTATGGTATACTTTATTATCTGTCTTACCCGTGTTCGAAGTGGGAAAAAAGCAGAGGTGGTATGTTTTATTACGATTTTGACTTGACATACCGGCTATCTAAATGTTGAAATACAATGACGGTATGTTGCCTAAAAGATTGCATTTCTATTTACATAATGACTGAAAACCACTGGAGAGTTCTCTTTAGTTACAGGAAAGGGGGGCATGGAGGGACTTTGATCCCTCGCCAACAACTTTCTAAAAATAATTTAAAATGTCATCTTATGTTGAATTATAGAGAATTATACACGAAAATGCTCAAAAATCGAATTTTTATATTAATAATTTCCAGCGGGAAGCTCCCGGACTCCCCATTCGATTGAGGGGTATTCCAAATCCCCGGAAGAATCGCTTCCACAGCAGACACCCCCTAAATCCGCTCATGACCAAAACATGACATTTATATGAATTAAGAGAAGAAGACACACACACCTACATACGAAAGAAACAATTCAATATAGCATATCAAAATATAAACTAGATGAACTTCTTTGAAGACACTTCATTTTAAGAACAAAAGGTAAGAAAAAGATAACAAAAATGTCGACGTTGTCAGCTTAGTAATTAGTTCTACTCTTCTGTGACAGTATGTGTTGATCACTTAAAATCTAGAGGCGGTATGCCTTGATCACTGAAAAACCAGAGGCGGTATGGCATACCACCGCATACCGTCTCACTTCAACCACTGGTCTTACCTTAACAGATGGTATGGCTTTCGTTTGGCATAGATGCTTAAGTTTACAAAATAATTTGATTTTTTTTTTTTTTTATTTTCTCGAAAACTACGCATCAACTGTTAAACTGATGCATATCATTTTGTTATATTCTGTGAGACCTTCCATTGATAATGTCTAATCTGTGTATTATTTTCCGTTAAACACTAGAATTCATTCAAACCTACTTGTTTATTTACCTTAACTGACTTTTCCTTGCTCACCTTACCAAGTGTCAACAGACATGTCAACAACGAAGAATGACGTGAGGCGCCCTTTTCTTTCGTGTTTGATTACAAACTTTCCTTTTTGTAAAACAAAAACTTTATCGTTTCCGTGACTCATAACGGAAAATGTATAAACAAAGGAGAATAATAAGAATTTTGGAAAAGGTGATTCACCAACACTGCAGGAGTTTATGATGCCACGGAACCAGTTTTGTTTTTTCTCTCTTTCGTTTTTGTTGTTATTATGATTACTCAAAGTGTAATCATTGGCAAACGACTTTCATTTGTTTGCGTTGTAGGAAAAACTGAAAAAAAAGTGCTTCATTCTCCATCACACACGGCATGAATGTAAATGTATGTCTGTGGTAGATGAAAAAAAAAAAAAAAAACTTCGTTAATTGCTTCCACAAACAACATAAGTGGAAAATTTTGGTTCTGCAATTCTACTAACTGGAAGAGCAAGTCCCTAGAAATCTCACATTGCTTTCACGGTGTATTTGATTATCTGTTCGTAGATATGAACAAGACAAAACTATGACATGTTTCTAAGAATATGCATACAAATGAATGAATTGCAGTCAATTTACCTTCCCCGCTTGCAGTGGCGGTTCTACGTCAGGGCCGGGGGACCTGCGCCTCCAGTTTTTTGAGTGAAATAAAATAATTGAAACTATTATTTATATATTTTTGAAAGTTTATAGTAAACTTATGATATACCTATCATAATCTGTGTTCTGGTTGGCTCCCTCAGTTTTTACCTTCTAACAGTGGTGGACCTAGCTCTGGATCTTAGAGGCCTATGTCTCCCAGTTTTTAGAGTGACAAAAATAATTGAAGCTATTATTTATATATTTTTGAAAGTTTATAGTAAACTCATGATATACCTATCAGTTTGGGTTCTGGTGCCCCCAAGATTTAACCTACTAGAACCGTTTCTGCTTGAGATGTTGGGGGGAGAAGGATGGACATGTGCTGCGATTAATTTTGATTTTGTGTAATTGGTAAATAGTTATCTAGTTCTCGTTTGCGTTCAATGAAGTTGAGCCTTTCTGATTTAGTACGCGTCTAGAGTTAGAGTCTAGAGTTAGAGCATAAGTTCAACGTTCCAAATGTCAGGGGCTAGTGATGGGTTTCCAGATGAATTTGTTTGTTTGTCTATATCTGGAGATATAAGTGATTAATGCGGTTTAGTTGTAGGGGAAAGGGAGGTTGGATGTTAAGTTTTTTAAGTTAAGTACTGTTCTTGGCTTTTCTACTAACGTTATTGACTCTTTTTAATTTTAGGCTTCTTTTATTATTATTATTATTATTATTATTATTATTATTATTATTATTATTATTATTATTATTATTATTATTATTATTATTATTATTATTATTATTATTATTATTATTTACTTACACAAAAGTCTGGTCTGTCTCATTCTATTTTATGGTCACATACTATATAATGAGGACAACATCAAAATCCTTAGAATAACAGATACTACTTTTTGAGACTCATGTACCAAAATTTCAGATACAAAGCACAAGATCTCTACAGAAACTCCAAACTTGAACGTATACAAGATATCATAAACAGATACCTATTGCAAACCAAAGTAAATTTATAAAGTAGGAAAACTTCGTATGTTATCCGTAGCATCGAAGTAGCTGCCCTCTAGCGGCTTCGGTCAAATCACTATGATATGATACTGTGATATGATGATGTGACTAAGGTGTGGCGTGAAATTATTTTTATAATACAATACGCACTAACTAAATGTGGAGCGCGGTGGCTCAATGGCAGGGCGTTCACCTCTTATGCATGAGGTCCTTGGTTCGATTCCAGCTCGCGCCAAGTGAACTTTGTGGTGGACAAACACCGTATGTGTGGGTTTCCTCGGGGTTCTCGCGTTTCCTCCCACTTTCTTCATTCCACTATTTCTTTCACTTCTCATTATAACGTTTCCTCTAGCCTAGCCGGCATAATCGTGGAACATAAACTCGAAGACTTCATTTTCATTTTACTAATTAAATATTTACAAGTCTCATATCACGTAAGAGGAATCACCGTCAGTTTTGCCCCTTCCACGCAAAATTTTGGAATAAGCAATAAAATAATTTGATTTTTTTATCTTTTAATACTATACGAAACATTGTGTTCTTCGTTTCTCAATTTCTAGGAATCGGAAATCCTTATTTTCATACGTCCTCAATGAACCTCTCTTTCACTGGAACTGAAACATGATCTACTCAGAAGTATGGTCCATGTGAAAGCACTCATGAAGTGAACATGTGTTTGTATTCAGTAACATAATCTCACCAGAATTGTAGGCACGGTATCTGTTTTCTTGTGTTACCAAGTATTTATAATCTCACTCAGTTTTACTTTCCACACTTAAATACACAGAATGAAAACAAAAAGCAGCAATGTTTCTTTCTTTTATAGACCAAGGAGTATTTGATTACTACAAGCGACCTTGAATCTATCCTTTATGGGCTGTACACGCCTTTCAGTTATAAACACACTATCTGGAAGGAGACTCTAATATCAATTTTCTCTTACATATATGTGTTCGTAGCTTTTCCCACAGTCATTTAACAACAAACTGCAAAGTAAGCACAAACAATAACTTATTTTATATAATAGGGAGCTGCTCACACGCATTGAAATTGAGAACCTTAATATATTTCAGCAAATAGATATTATCGTTTGACCAACGGGTCTAATATTTTGTGTAAACTAGAAAAAGTCTAATTATTTCTCAAGGAGGTTAAAGTATAAAATCGTAGTTTATTTACCAAACTCTTGGAATATGACTAAAAATTAAATGGTCTAAACGCACTCCCGCCATCTTTGTTCGCTCTAGTAACAATACTTCCATTAGCTAAAACTGAAACTTTTAATATTAATCTGAGTATATTTCACTGATGGCTATTAATTTGAGCATATTGCACTTTTACTTTGTTACAAATATTAATGTTGATTTGTGAACTTCGTGAAGATGTACGTTAGAATTATTAGGCGTTATGCAGAGTCGTTTAGACGTATGATTGGCATCATTCTAAAAGCCGGACTACTGCAGGAAACATATGTTAGTCGAACTCTTTAGTACGGCACTAATCACGCATCAGAACGACTCTGCATAAGGCCCATTGAGTCTATGTAAATCATATTGAAAACTATATACAGTACTTAAATTGTTTTTGAAAGTGTTTAATAAAGCGCAGGAGATTATAAGAAAATGCAAATAGAAACAAGAAGAAGCAACTTAGTTCCACGTGTGACTACCTACTAGTAGGTAGTTTGAGACAAGATTGCTCCAGATCTCGAACTCCTATTTAGTGCAAATATTTTATTTAATACAAGTTATATTTTGAACTTATTTTGTTTTATATGCAATTTTTATGGTTCTATCCTACTTTAGGGAGGCATAAATTTGTAAAATCTAAGAAGGAAATATGTTACTTATTTTCACAATAGGATTGTATAAATAATCAAAATATATCGGGATCTTTCCTCTCACATGTATAATAAGTGTCAAATACTGGTGCAAAGTGTACTCTTTACCACGTAGTACTATATAAGGAAGACATAATGAAGCGAAGCGCTATGTGTGAAGGCAGTGAATATAGTGATCATGTGTTTTCCCACTATCCTTGGTTATTCGTATATCCACCATCGCTGACGCGCCTGCACCTACGAACTCTTTCCTGCCCTGACCCGGTTAGAAGCATTCGTGCTTTTTAATGGCCATCTAGCATAAGTTGATCGGTATTTTAAAGTTGGTTCGTGTTTTATACTCAGCGCTCCTAAAGGCAATGTGCACCCAGTAATGCAACTCCTCCCTTAAGAAACATTTCCTAATACAGTTAAAGTGAATTTCGTGCTATGAGAAATTTATATTTAGTGAATGTAAGTGTGCCCTCCTAGAATAGGATCATATCACTTTTATAATGTGGTCATACCTAATATCAATGTGTTTATTATCTCCAACTTATTTACTTTGTAACAATTTATTATTTAGTACAGGTGGACTCAGATTTATGCCCGCGCCATTTTGGTTGCGACTTGTGCCGTAACTAAAGAATATTTAGTGCAACATATTTTAATTGAATTTTCAACTGTGGGGCAAAAATAGTGCAATAGTCGACTTGGCCAACGCTCTGCGACTGTAATATTAAAACTACATTTATTAATGTATGAATGTCTATCTACTAGACGAGTATCTCGCCACAGTAAAACCAATTCTTCCGTGACGTCATTAATACAGGTATAAAGCAATTAATATATGCATTCCGCATCAACAGAAAATGGCATGACGTCATTGATGTCACCTTGAAATACTGATCTTACATGATGTTGTGTATCTTTGGTTGCTTAGCCTTTTATCGTACTAAAGTCAATGCTAATTTAATTCTGTAGATGTTGAGCTCCTTCGTGGCTAAGCGGTTAGCATATGTACCTTTGGCGTGGGAAACCCATCTTCGATTCTCGGTTGGATCTCACGTGGTTCTGTTTCCACGTTAACCAGTAGGTCCCGTCTCATGTACCCTCGCTGCTGAAAGGACGTTAAACTCAAAATCAACTAAACTCGACTCTGTACCGTAGATGGTAATGTAATTCAGTAATAACCAATTTCCAAGTCAATGGAACATGAATGAGGAAACTATATACACACACACACACATATATATATATATATATAGTCAAAAAGAAATTTAGGATGGAGATCGAGGAGTTCTAAAGTATACAGGTACTTCTGTCAGAATTTGGGGTTGCTCGGGAAGGTGGATTTAATCTGCCCAAAAATTTTGAAATGTATCTAAACCCTAAAAGATACAATAAAGAGTAAACATATATTCCACTATTTATATTAATGGTAGATAATTATTTAAGAAATAACATCAACCACTACTGCAAATGTAATTTCCTATTCTTATTAATCAATCAAATGTATATACGTATCCATAAGTGAGGGAGCGGGCCTACCTAAAATTAAAATCCTGAAGCCGCCCCTGCTATCTTGAAGAGCTACGGAAGAGGAGACGGGAAAACGTCAGTTGTTGGTGTGTGGTCAGAGAACCGACAAGCATTTTTTTCTTCTTTTATTCTTCCAGATATACATTTTCCCAACCCCTGCTTCTTTTAGGTATTGCAGTAACTTATGACACAGGCGAGATAATGTTGTAGCCTAACTATCGGACTAATATGTCTTGAAGGCGAGAAAGTGTGGTGAGAGCAACCTCTACTGTGAGTGTTAGTTTAGCATGGGTTTGTGTATCAGCCAACTGCACCAGAACCAAATCTTGGTGATGGGTCTGACCCATGGGCGCCCGAAGGCGGAGGGGGGACTCACGAAAATTTAGCAAAACACGTATATTAAATACTAGACATAATATAGCAACCATGGAGATAGGGGGTCCCTAGAAAATTTTCTTCGGGCGCCCATGTACTAACCCCACGTTCTTCATAACCTCGGTACTGCATGAAGACGTAAGAAAACAGCAGTTATTACTAAAATACTGTACAAGGGCACTAAGCCGTACTGTATTGTATACATACAGTGATTATAAACACATTTTTATAATTAATGTATCTTGTTATATCGTTTATAGTCCCGCACAAAGCGTGCAACATCTTTAATTAACATATAGAGGGCTCAGTGGTAGAGCGCTTACCTCTGGTGCGTGGGGTCCCTGGCTCGATTCCCGGCCAAGTATATTTGAGGTGGACAACCTCGTGCCCGTGGGTTTTCTCGGGGCACTCCAGTTTCCTCTCACCTTCCCATTCCACCAAATCTTCCATCATCATTCACTCGCTTTAATCATCGTTTCCCTTAGTGGGCATAATCGTGGGACGTTAAATTCAAAAATTTCATTTAATTCCATTTTTAACTAAATTATAACATAGCTCTTCCAAGAGACAGTTTCTACTGCGCAAACAATGTACTTCTAGTTTGATCATCTAACTTCAACATGGTTGACGGTGCAGTCATTGCTATAGCAATTGACACTACGTGACGTGCGACTTAAGCAGTCCATAGACATGTCAAGAACACTTTAAGACTCTCTCTCTAACTTTGGTCACAGGTGAGATAGGGATTCTGGGTCTCCATCTTTCTATTCATTAACTTCATTCTACGTGTGACTCTTACTTTGATCCTATGATTCTTTACGCGTCACTATTTACAGAACTAAAACTGAAACGTGTCTCAAGACAGACAGAAATAAAATAATTCAATTTAAAGCGGGATTAGTTTAAGTGAAGACGACAAAAGAGTTGCTTCTTTTCATCCTCTATTTCTCTCTTTTTTTCTGCTCTCGTATTGTCTTTAACATTTCTCTCTCTCTCTCTCTCTTTTTTTCGCCGGAACTTCCTGTATTTACAACCAGTCTTCCCCATTGACGTCATAGAACCCGGGTGGGGAGGTTTAAGTTAAAAACCTTCATTCCTAGAAAGACATATTCCTACGCCATGATGCCTTTGCCTTCTCTTCCGCAAGCTACTCCAGCCTTCCTTACTTGGGGACTTTGAAAAAGAGCCAATTTTAAAATCAACTTATTTTATTAAATCAAGATTCCACCGACATGACTCTTTCGATGGTTGAATTGTGAGTATTTTTCTTTCCACGAAAAACGTTCTTATTTTGTTCGAACATAACATTTCCCTATCAATTAATGTGCTCTGAAGGAAGAATTTTGCTCTGGTTTCTGAAAACGTTATGAAATTATTTGATGGTATTCCGACAGTCTTCCGGTAAGGAAACTGCCACAGGTAATAATACGGCCCGAATATTAAAACTAAATGTCCTTCAGTGCAAAGTGTGCGCACAGGTATAAAAGAAGCAACACATTATTACTAGCAAATTAGCCTTATGCAAGTAGGCGATCGGTAGACCATCTACCGTTGTATTGGAAGTTTGGTGATGTGTTATTTGACAAGTAAGTAATATATGAACAGTACGATCTGTAAGTTTTTAATAATCAACTGTTTATCGTATTCTACTAGTGCTATCTAGCGGAGCCCAGTACAGTTACGTATAACTGAACCTCTTCGATAAACGGGCAAATTGCTGCCAAGAGTCTTCACCCCGGCCAAATTAAAATACCGCTAATTTTACAGTAATTATGTGTTATCTTCAAATAGATAAAAGATAATTTAGATATGGAACAAGAGCACCTTAGACAATATTATTTTGCGTGAGGTACCGTTATTACAAGTCACCTAGTGGCTTTCCGTTTTCAGCCGTTTAGAAACGCGAAAATAAATGCCGATTTTCAAAATGGCTCGAAATCGAAAGCAGATAAGTGAGTCGTGATAACGGTATCTCATATATAATAATATTGTCTAAGGCGCTCTTGTTCCGCATTTCGATTATCTTTTATCTATTTGAAGATATCACATAATTACTGTAAAATTAGCGGTATTTTAATTTCGCCGGGATGAAAACTGTTAAGGATGCTCGTAAATTCCACCCACATTTTTTCATGTTTTTCAAAGTATCCGGGAGATCAAAGAATTATATGAAAATATCTCGGTGTAATCTATTTATATAAATAAAAATGAAATTGACTACGATTGTGATTTAATACTACCTCTTGAGCCACTCGATCGATCTCGATCAAATTTTCAACATAGATGACGTTCGGCTCTGGGATGTTTTTTTTTTTTAATCATATATCTTTGATGGTACAACTTGGAGAGGGGAAGGGGAATATTTAAAAGTGATCGGAAATGGCCGATATTTGTGTCAAATCTATAGTTTTCGTGGTCGCTGAGATGAACAGTGACACTTCACATGCCGTTTAAATCCAAATTCAGCACCGCAACTTGGGAGAGAGTTATTTGCCACCAAATTCGGGGTTGGACCTAGCGAAAGATTATTTTATATGGCAAGTTATCGACGATACGCTGATAGACCTTGACGAGCTCAGTACGCATATTAAACATAATTGTACTCAGACTATTGTTTCTCGTGTTATTGGCCATCAAATTTGGGTTTCAATTTATTGAAATAAAAAAAACTCAATAAATCACGACGACCGATAAAACTCATTTGAAGTTGACTAAACTTGGTGCGGTAGTAGTCGTTGATGATTTTGATATGCTTGCTAGCTTAAGTGTGAAATGTGGTGTGTAAATCTTTGGTTCTTCAGTTATTTGCCATTAAAATTGAGTTTTTACTCACTGAAATCAAGAAATTTCAGTGTGGCACAATTGATGAAACATCCGCTTTTGATCAAGTTTGGCGTCGTGATAGACTTTATGAGCTTAGTACGTGATTCAGATATTTGGTTCTCGAATTATTTGCTATCGATTTCGGTTGCATTTGATTTTCATTTTAGTGTCCCTTTCAGCAGCGATGCTATATGAGACTTGGAGCTACAGCTTAACATGGGATTCGAACCACATGAGCTCCTGCCGGGAATCGAACCCGTGTCTTCCACGCCAAAGGTGCGTACACTAACCGCTTTAGTCACGAAGGAGCTCTTATTTCGCATCGAGTTATTGGTTTGGACTCATTTGAGTCCAACTCCAAGTTCGATAGCAAATAATTCAAGAACCAAAGGCCTGCACAACACGATATTTCAGACATATGTTATGCTTGTTAATCTTTACCAACATTTCAAATTCGATCAAGTAGAGACCTTTGGTTCCCGAGTTATTGACCATGAAATTTCGAACTTGCACTTGACAAACTTATCATGGAAACTAATGCAATGTATTTATAATCAAGATTTGCTACAATAGTCAAGGAAGGATGAAATAAGTAAATTTACTATTTCCCTTTGCAGAGATGGACTGAAAAATCAGATGCGAGAGAGTTCTTTAAACAAAATACTGTATGCAACATGCCAATTAAATATGTTGTGCGGGTCGTATAACTCACCATGCGCTATTATTTCCTGATAACAAATACTTTGGAGCGGGGGCGAAGGGTATGATATTAATATGAACTAAAGGAGAAAATGAAATGAAATATTCCAGTTTAACGTCCCACGATTATGATTTTTATGCTAAGGGAGACGATGATTGAAGCAACTGAATGATGATGGAAGAATTGTTGATATGAGAATATGGAACGAAACGGGAGAAAGCCCACGGGTACGTTGTTGTCCACCACAACCTTACTTGGCCAGGGTCGAACCAGGGACCTCACGCACCAAGGTAAGCAGTCTACCACTGATCCGCCGTGGATGAAGTGAAAAAGGTTTTGCAAATCATATTATTCGAGAATGATTCAAATATATTGCTCACTCACAGATGAATTTTGTTTAAGTTTCTACGAAAAGAAAAAAATGTATTTTTACGACTTATAATGCAGCTATAACGATGGGTATGATTAATGGGAGTCCCCTCTCCCCCCGCCCTCTACGTGTTTTTCTCTACATATATTCGAAATTAATGTATCGATTTTAATTTAATTTCCTTTGATATAGAAGGAAAGTAATTTTCTACTCAAAACTATATTTCAAATGATCAGATAACTCTGAAGCTTTTCATTTTAAAGAACATGTAAATTTGTTTTTGCTGGTGACATCTTTTTTCGTCATAGTAGAATGGACTAATTGAAATAATAATAATAATAATATATGGCTTATCTCCATAGCGGCCGTTCTTGGGGTAGAGGAGAGTTCTTATGTTCCACAAGTTCGGTTTGCCCTTTCTAAGATCTGTATATCTTTGCTTGAATGTCAAATATACATATATACCTGACTTTCCCAAAAATATTTAGAAATTGGCGTTGCTGCTTATCTGCTGCCAAAGATATTTCTAACAAGCACGACGAATAGAAAATGTTCCAAAAGGCATTTATTTATTTATTTACTTATTTATTTATTTATTTATTTAGTTAGTTAGTTTTCTCACTTTATTTATTAGTTAATTTTCTCACTTTATTTATTTATTTAGTTAGTTAGTTTTCTCAGTTTACTTATTTATTTATTTATTTATTTATTTATTTATTTATTTATTTATTTATTTATTTAGTTAGTTAGTTAGTTAGTTAGTTAGTTAGTTAGTTAGTTAGTTAGTTAGTTAGTTAGTTAGTTAGTTAGTTAGTTAGTTAGTTAGTTAGTTTTCTTACTATTTATTTATTTAGTTTTCTCACTTTATTTTTACATTATCTTTGCTAACTATTGGACAAGTGTTTTAAAAAAAGGAAATTTATAGTTTTACGTGTCATATTTATGCCCGTTAGGCAAAGAAAATGGATTATCATTGAACATTGACTATGATGAAATAATTGGCGAATGAAAACGTGGCGATAAGCGGGAGAATCCCTATAAAAAAAACGGACACGATGTTGTCCACCACAAACTTGCATGGCTGGAATCGAACCAAGAATCTCTCATACTAGAGTTGAGCGCTTTTTTAGTCCTGGTTTTGATTCCCAGTGGAAGTACATTTTGTGATTTTAATTCAGTCTGCTTAGGCCATTACATGACTATTTGAATTAAGTAATACTCCGGCTAGAAAATCAAAAACAATTGCGATTTGAATCGATGTAGAAAAACAGTCAGATTGCCCCTTTCAATTGAAAAACGATAGATCCATTGAATGCACAAATATCATGTTGAATCAGCAAAACATTCACCTAATACGACGAGAAATAACTCAAGTTCCTACAAGCTTCCAAGTTCATTTAAGGAACCTGTTTCTACAAATTGTAAAAAGGAGCGTTTAAAAATTAAAGTTCAAATCCTTTGCACTTGAAAGTTGGAACTCCTTGGTCAGAGCCTTTCTTGAATGCAACAAGAATTATAGCTTTCACAGTTTTACTATTTTACTGTCTCTTGGTTTCCTTTCTTTCTTTCTTTCTTTTTTATTATAACGCCAATTAAGTGCTGGTGAATGGCTAGAATTCAGGCTTCGCAATTAGAAGATAGCAGGTTAAAATCCTATGACAGTCGATCTTCACTGGGTTTCATCAGAAACTTTTCACATTCTCTTCAGAGTCTTAGGTTCAAATTCTTTAGCCATTCATTTTTACTGATTTTTTTCAATGTTTCCCTACACTTTCCGTCACACTCTTGAATTTAAATTCTATGATTGTCTGAATATTTTCAATGTTTTTGAAATGAAATCTTTCAGTTTTACGTTCCAAGGTTATGCGAAAGGAAATGGTGAAATTAATGAAATAATGAAGTGAATAAAGTGAGAGGAGACGGGAGACACCCGAGTAAACCCACGCACACGGTGTTTGTCCACTACAAAGTTCACTTGGCACGATCTATGATCGAACTATGGACCCCACGCACCAGAGGTAAACGCTATATCACTGAACCACAGTAGCCCCTTCAATTTTTTTTTCTTTTTTTTTTTTTTTTTTTAGATCCCCTTCAGACTAATAATAAAATGGTGCATTTAAACATATTTAGGTCCTGGCTGAGTAGTTTTATTTTTTCTCTTATTATTCCCGAAAAAAAAATATTTTGTGGAAAGAAAGTAAGTTATGATGAAGCTGTAGTGTACAAAACAATTTAAATCTTTCTCTCTCTCTCTCTCTCTCTCTCTCTCTCTCTCTCTCTCTCTCTGTCTCCATATTTATGGGAAAATGCAACGAAAGTGCTTCGTGGAAAGTTACCTTGTAATTCTAGGCTTTAGAGACATTCTGTAATTTAGCCGAGACGAGACAGAGTTGTGAACTGTATAAGCTATAACTATTCTTTTTCTTGGGATTTTGAATTTTCTTTTTTCTATTATGTCACCTGGCACTACTGACTATTCAGTAGAGAAAGGAAACGAAACTTAACAGTGATGATATATCTTACACAAAACCTGTTTCGTATCCCTCGTGCTATTGTGTTTCAAGTCTTCACTGCAATTTCTTTTGTGCCAGCAAAAATCTCAATGTTTAAAGCTACGTTGCTATACCATATTTTAAAGTAGGTTTCCTTCTGCCCTTCGGCTAAGAGAGTAGATGAGTTTCAAGAAGGGAAAAAATCATAAGCTATTCCAACCATCACGTAATGATGTAGTCACAGGATTTAAACCAAGTCTTCAAAATATAACCTCCGTTTGTAATTATGGACTCTGGGTACATTCACCTCTACGCTTGATACTCTCTTCTTTCATTTGTCCATTTCAGTATTTTGCATTCTGAAAGTCCATTTATTATAAGCAGCAATATATATATATATATTTTTAAACATTTCTTATTTATTCATAAAGTTGCCATTCGTGTGCACAAAACTACAAATATATTAGTGAATCTTCTATTGTCTTATTTCTTTACTTTTTAAACCTTAATTCAGGTTTTATATCTTTAGCTGCAGACCTAGGTCCCAGCAGTGGCGGCGATTGGACGTTAAAAGTGGGGGGGTTAATATACAAATTTCCCTGGTTGAAACTATATACATTAATAGGTCATTTCAGAAAAGTGGGGGGCAACTGCCCCCTTTGCACCCCCAAATCCCGCCCATGGGTCCCAGGCACCAAGTTCCCTTATAAATAATTCTGTACTATCAAGTATGTTATAAAATAGAGGACCTGTTCATATGTATCTTCATCGTATTAACTCAATGAAGCCAAAAAGCAACCGAGCATCGGCACAATAAACGAGTCTGATTGCCTATTCTCGTTTCCGCCATGAATGCTGGCTCAAAACATTGCGATCTTATTGGACGGAGCGGGCAGAGTGGAGGTGGCGAAACTGTGACGTATGGCTTTCCCGATTTTGTTGTATAGAAAGATCCTCTATTTTATGAAATTCTTGTGTAATATAGTAATTTTAATGTAAAAATTAATGAAAATGGTGGATGATAATGAAACTTTACGGATGAACTTTGAGCTTCTGATCCTGTTTATAACTTGTGTCGGGGCTGTCATTTGGAGAGGGCAGAGGTGAGCAACTGCCCCTCCCTTCTGAGTTGGAGAAATATATATATATATATATATATATATATATATATATATATATATATATATATATATATATATATATATATTAAATCAATTCAACAGTAATATACCAATAAAAATGTGAAATTCTTATATGAGCTGAGAATTTTGCCCCTCCACCTTCTAGCAAAATCTGAAATGACGGTACTGGTTTGTGTAGAAGCCACACGCAATGTTGGAAAATCATTTTTCTAGGATTTAGGATTTTAGATTTCTCGGCTTTCGGCATCTAAGGCCATTTAGCCCGTCAGGATTTGAGGGATGATGTCCCTCAGCGAGCACACAATAGGGGGAAAGGGAAGGAAGGAAGCGGTCTGGGACCTGTAAGTTAGGTACCACCCCAGCATTTGCCTGGTGTGAATGAGGAAAACTAAGAAAAACCTCATTCAGGGTGGCTGGCCTGAAAAAGCGTGTTACACTTTTTCGACCGAGTGACCCCACCGGGAATCGAACAAAATCATTTTTTTTTATAACAGTTCAAAGTATGAGTACATTTTTAGCGCACTCTCTGTATTATTATGCCACTTTATTGAATTGTGAATGTTTATGTGGGAGCATTTCCCAATTTACGAACAAACCGGGATAAGTTCGTACTTCGCACGTCGTGATAACAGTATTTGTATAAACAAATTCATACATATGGCAATGTTGGCTGCTCGGCAAACGGCAGCTAAGATATTCATTTTTCATTTGTCTGATTTGATTTATGGAAACAATATTTCTAACACACAAGGGCGCGGATCCTGAGAGATGGAGGGGGCCTGGACCCCACAAATTTAGCTTAGGCCATCCCAATATTTGGATATTTTTGCTCCCATCTCTCCTTGAATGTGTGACAACGAAACATACGTACCAGAACTTCTTTTCTCCCAAAAGTTATTCAAAAAATGCTGAGATGAAAATTGTCAACTGCTTACAAATATCATACAAGGGAGGATCTATCCTTTTGTACTAAATATGATTTGCAAATTTGTTGTTTGCATTTTAAATTCAAACATATCGCCACTTATAACATATATAAACATGTGCTGCCCTCTACAATTCCAGAGCGTGTTCAATAAAAAATTAAGATGTTGCATATGTTGCTAATAAAGTTGGTATACTCTGGCCTGTCCAGAAGCCTTCATGTGAAATTATACGTATATCTTATAAACAAAAGAGGATCTTGCATAAAAATATGCACGTTTATGATTTAACTATTTAAAATGTGAATTATAAGAATCGATATGACGTATGCGAAAACACCATTTGCTGAATGCAGTATCCACCTCACATCAACAGAATAACATAGAGATCAAAGGAAAGCCTTTTATGGCGAACGGCCAAGTGCATGGCCACGGGAAGGAAACACCTGCTCCATAAAACAATGCTTCCATCTATGGAATAACAAACAGAATGCTATTTTCAAACATTTTACGATATTTTTCCTTTGTTTCTTCGGCGATTTTCGGAGTATTTTAGAGTTTTCATTCATTTATTACAGTACCCTTCTTAACCGATTTTCTTTTTTCTTTTCTTTTCTTTTTTAAAGTCCCTTACTTCAATTTCCATGTTGATTATGTGTCAAAAGATATGGCGACTTGCGTGACACCTTTGGAATTATCATTATACCGGCATTTAAAATTAAACTAAACTAAACATCCTTCCATCGCACCAAGTATTAGCCCAGTAATATTAATATGTGGTCAGCACCAGTGCTGTAGTCCTAAAGCAGCGTTCCTCAACCATTTTTTCCTTTGGGGGCACACCAAAGTACGTTTTAAACTTTCGCGACGCCAATGCATGTGATTTTTTTTCCCTAGATGCAGAAAAACCAAACACATAAAAATACGTACCTTTATCATTATTATTATTATGAAACAACTATGACACAAAGTGTGAAAGACAAGTGTGAAATTAAGTCGATTGGCGATACTTTAAAAAAAAAAAAATCCAAAGATAATTTCTTTACAGAAGATCTTAAAAGACATTAAAAATTTCCCAATACACCTGACATGTATTCGCGACACACCAATGGTCGCCACACAGCGGTTGAAAAACGCTATCCTAAAGAATATACGCTGTTTGGTGAACATCTATGATTGGCATTATGCAGTGGCGTAACTAAAGGCTGGGGGGCCCTCCCGCAGACAGCGTGGAGCGGGGTCCCTTATCTACGTCCTACTTCACGATTTGGGGGCCCCCGATGGCTTAAGCCCCCCCCCGCAATGCGGGGTCTGTGGGGCCCTTATTTACGCCCCTGGCATTATGTATATGACAACAAAGAAGACATAAAGGCTACGATACTCTTTTGTAGTCTAAAATCATTTAATGCTATTTTCTTGCTGATGTTTGTTGGATAAATAACTCCATCATTAACATAAATGGCGCATGCAGTGTACAAGGGAATAAAGTCTGGAGATATTTCATCTTTAAGATCTCTTTCAGGGCTTAGAAGATGTTTGTCCAGATATTGTCTCCTGTAATGTTAAAAAAAATGTTAACTTTTCCATGTACTTAAACTTAAATAAATGAAATGAAATCTTTTAGTTTAACGTTCCACGATTATGTCCTTTAGAGTAAGGGAGACGATGTGGGAGGGAGCGGGAGTAACTCGAGAAAACCCACGGATACGGTGTTGTTCACCACAAACTTAACGCGAGATCGAACCAGGGACCCAACGGACCAGAGGTAAGTGTGCCCTCCTCATGTACTTACGCGTATCGTATAAACCTTCCCGCAATTTTGGTAACAGGACTTAGTTCCTTTGTGCTCTGAACGCCCCAAATGGATACGCAGAAGGAAGCGAAAAGGAACAAACAAAATCGCGTCCGATGTACCAGAAGGAATTTAGAAAATTGTGCTCAGGTGTAGGATGAAAATATGAATATCATATTCAAACAGAGCTTCTACACTGATATTCACAGATCATAAGAGCACTAACTTCCACAAAGACAGAGCTGACGTAATCTTCTATTATTATTCTTCTCTCTCTCTCTCTCTCTCTCTTTTTTTTTTTTTTTTTTTTTTTTTTAATTTTTATGGTCGCAGAGTAGTCAGAAAAAATGATTCCACCTTATGATTTTAGCTGTTATAGGGTAAGAAATAAAGTGATATAGTCTTGTTACTACTGGAGTCATGACCCGATTAAATAAATAAATATAAACGAAACAAAAATACTATATGCTTCTAAACAGAAGACGTACTGTAATGACAACATTTAAGCAGAAGATATATGACGTTTACCGCCGCATACCCTCGACTACAGAACTGGTCAGCACATCTATAGTTATGCTAGCTTTCTAGAGTGGAATTAGCTACTTCTTAATACAAAACATAGTCCAAGTGCCGCCAGAGGCTTAACTAGACACGTGCAAGCCACTGGTCCTCCTGTTTTTGGTTTCAATAACTGACAATTGGCATCCTTCAAATTTTATAATTGAATCACTTTCGTATCCTAGACATGAGAAATACGTAACTCTAAATATCATTTATTTACAAAATAGGATAATTTCTAAGTTTTTTTCAAATGTATTGTGGTATTCTATAACATTCCTTCCTCCGACAAAGTTTCTATTAGTTGCTGGAAGTCCAGCTTCGTACCCAATGACTGCTCGATTGAAACAAATGCTAACAATTTTGACCCATAATGTTTCTTAGCTGGTTTATTATTATTATTATTATTATTATTATTATTATTATTATTATTATTATTATTATTATTATTATTATTATTATTATTATTATTATTATCGAAAATGAACGCTCCGTACTGGCAGTTGCGACATGAAGGTGAGTAGGGATGCGGACGAGACGGGTCGAGACAGAATTTTAATGACAGAATTCGAGTCGAGACACAGCTCTTCCAATAGAGAAGAATACATTTTTCGAGTCGAGACATCACTTTTACAGCACATTTTCGAGACGAGGCAGCCTCAAATCTTGTCTCGTGCGCATCCCTAAAGGTGAGAAGTATCGAAGTTGTAGATTTGCGGAAAAGTTGATGAAAAATTCTCATTGTTACAAGACAAGCAAAAGTTCACTTTTTTAAATCAATAATAAGCACAGTACGAAATACTTAAAATTTCTTACGAAAGTCTTACGAGTTCGTGATTGTTATAACCTAATATTAGGCATGGCATGTATCGATATGATTATAGAAATAAATACGTTGTGTTTATAATCTATTTACTGTTAAGAATGATTCCTGAAAAATGTACCAAACCATAGTTGGGCCCGTGAACATTTAGCAGTTCAGCCACCCTGTAGTTCAGCCACCAGTTCAGCCGCGCCTGACTGCCTTATGATAGAGTAAATGCCGGAAATGCTGTGGTCTTACTATGAGTAGAAACCAGGACAATGTGGGATAAATAAATACAGATAAATAAAATAACTATACAGGGTGTTATACAAATGTGTCACAGTATTTTGGGTACAGATTCCTCATTTCAAAATAAGGAAAAAGTTCATTATGGACCTGTGCTCAAAAATGGATAATTTCGCAGTTATTGGATGCTAAAAAAGGGAAATAAGTGAATTTTAAAAGTTCATAGTTCCATTACCATGGGATCTATCGTAGTAGGGTCAAGACATCATTGAGGAACTGGTATAGGAACTGGTAATGCACTATCATCTTTAGAGAAGCTGTTTGGGAGTACTTGATCACTCTCCCCCTTCCTCTCTAAAAATTGGTGTATAAGTACTGGAGCATTGTTAAACATGGATATTTGGTTAGTCCATATACCAGTTCCTCAGTGATGTCTTGACCCGACACCCGACTACGATCAGTCCTACAGTAGTGGAACTATGGATCTTTAAAGTTAATTTCTTCACGTTTACGGCACCCTATAACAACGGAAATATGCACTCACGACAACAGGTCCACATGAACTTTATTTCTTATTTTGATGTGAGAAATCAATTCCCAACATAGTGTGACAAATTTTTGCAACACCCTGTATATATATGGTTTCCCCTAATCATTGTTCTAAACTTATTTCCCCTTAAGTTTTTTGAGACGAGATTCGAGACGAGGCAAGAATACTATAAATATAGGATTGTCCACGATATGAGGTGAGACAGAATTTTCGCAGAGATTCGACAGATACACTTTACGAGACTAGACATCATTTCTATAACATATTTTCGAGACGAGACAACCTCACCCCTAGATAGATAGATAGTGGCTTAGATGTAGTCATTGACCGAGCGAAGTAGCTCAAGTGGTAGAGCGTTGACTTCGCATTCGGGAGGTCGTGGGTTCGAATCCCGCTGCCGACCATCCTGACTGAGGTTTTTCAGGGTTTCCCTCAGTCCTACCAGGCAAATGCCGGGATGGTGCCTACTAAACAGGCCCAGGCCAATATCTTCCCAAATCCTTTCCATTGTTATTGTTGTTGTTGGATATCCAGTGTAAAATGGCCTCTGAGCTGTATCTGGTGATTGTTAAATAAATAAATAAAATAAACGGAAGACGTACCTCTGTAGCTAACTCTTGGATATAATTCTGCCTACAACTTGAGGTAAGATAAGAACCATACGGAATCGAACTGTGGATCTCTACATAGAGAGCACATCTTCTATTAATAGCGACCCTCCAGCGCCATCTATTAGCAACTGGTTGAACTACGAACATGTGGTCACCGCCCAGTCTCTAACAGGGGTCTCAGGAGCTTTCTGGACGGAATCTAACCCGGGGCCACGCTGACGTGAGTCAAACGCTTTAACAACTAGATTATTGTATCCTTTTAGATTTTATGTTCGTTGTCTGAAATTCTAACAACACAACTGACCAGTGTGCTTTACCAGTAAAAGCTCATTTTGGTGCCGCAGTGAAGTATGAAGGGGAATTTTAACTACAGCATTGCAGTATCCCGTTCGTGTCGTTCGCATGCAATTGGAGTTCTTCTTATCTCCGAGAGCAGCTATTCCAAACGGGAACAACGTCGAGTAACAACAAAATGTGTTTTGATTGGTTCCCCTTCGCCACCTGCTACTCTCTGTCATAAAATAGTGACCACAGCCAAAGAGTTCTCCTCACACTACAACAAAAGACATCTGATCCCTAACTAAATATACCCGCAAACGTCTGCCAATTCTGTAACATTAATTGCGTGTAACATATGTTTGTTTATTTGGTCACAGCGGAGGGTATTTTTAAAGAGGTTGTAGCGTCGTAAAGACTGTTTCCCCACCCTCTTACAAACATTTATTACTATTAGATGTCTAGTGATATTATAGTACTACAATTGTTTGTACATATAATAATAATAATAATAATAATAATAATAATAATAATAATAATAATAATAATAATAAACTATTAGTATAGTGAAAAAGTATCTTTAAAATGTAATTGTCACATGGATACACCTGCTTTTAAAACTTTCATGACTGAAAATAAATCAATATACGAATACTATAAAGTACACTTAAAAGAGTCCAAAGCTTTAGAAGCAGGGCCGAGTAGAATCGCAGACGCTCTAAAGATTTTTGTGTTCCCATAAGTGGGTAATTCAAAATACAAACAGTAATAATCCATAAAACAAAATTTTATTTTTCCGAAATTAAGCAAAACTCAGTAAAACTGAAATGTTTATTTTGGTATACTCTTCCGCTTTATTTATATTTCACAGGTTCTCTCTCTCTCTCTCTTTTTTTTTTTTTTTTTTTTTTTTTTGGTCATCGAGGCTGGATGAGACATGAACCCACAATTTAAGACGGAATCCGAACACCGTAATACCTTCAAATTTCAATGTTCTTCTATTGGGAATCGAACCTAGGACCATATCCACCACGGTCAAGAGCGCTAGTCACTAAACCTGTGGGGAAAGCCTAACAGGCTCATGTCTATTGTAATATTTTCTTCTTATTTTCTGAACACTATCAACGACTCCACATCGATTAGGGCAACTTCTGCTTATTTTTGAAAAAAAAAAATAAAATAAAATCTTTCAGTTTAACGTCCCACGATTATGCCCTTTAGACTAAGGAAGACGATGATTAAAGCAAGTGAATGATGATGGAGGAATTGGTGGAATGAGAAAGTGGGAGAAAACGGAAAATGCTCCGAGAAAACATATCAATGATGTCCACCATAAACTTACTTGGTCGGAGATTGAGTCAGGAACCCCACGTACCAGAGGGAAGCGCTCTACCACTAAACCACTGTGCCCCCCTCTGCTTATTTTTATGAGTAGGGCCCCAATGTTAACCATTAATCAATTGGTACATTTATTTTTCTGAATAAAGTCACCGAACAAATCCATGTCGAGTAGCATATTTTACACCACTCGTTTTTGTGAATAATCTTACCCAATTAGCCCATTTTTAATTACTTTTGTCTGCCACATTAGGTTGTATTCCCTGAAAGCACCATTTCGTATTCACTCAGAATATTTTCCAAAGCCTGTACGTGAAAATGGTGTGTTCGTTTTCTGACTTCTTCCTTGTGTTTGTACGAGCATGTTGTTGATAATTTACCATATTTACCATCAGTGGAGGCTCTAAACATGTGTGACCATTTTCATTTAAATAATGACTTTTCAATATTAATGTTGGTGCAAGTATAATACAAGTATTTTCTGTTCGTTTTCAGGTGAGTTGCGTATGTTTGGTAGCCATGAAGGACAACAGTGCTTCACGCAGATTCACTTTGTACCAAAATCTTCTCAGAAGCCTTTGGTGAGTAGAATTATTCAAGTCGAAAGAGAACACTCAGATTCCATTACATTTTTCTTAAATTAATTAACATTCAGGTTCGACTATATTTACACAAATATCAAGAAATTTCTTTGTGCGTAGTAGACCAAGCTACTTCAGTGAAGAGAAGTTGGACTCCGCATTTTAGAAACAAATCTGGACTGATTATTACAAGCAAAATAAAGATCCTAATAGCCTGAAATATTTTGATATCGACGAATTTCGTCCATTTTTTTCCAAGATGAACAATCACATTAGATACAGTAATTCAACAAAGTAAATGAATTTCGATACTTAATTAGCAAGCACTATAACCAGGGACGTACGCAGGAGGTGGGTCATGGGGATCCGGACCCCCCGAAATTTCGACTTTTGTGTAAATTTAGCCTAATTTTAGGGGCAATTTTAGGAACTCTAATAAATAATATCTTCATATTAAGTTTGGACCCCCCGAAACAAATTCCTGCGTACGCTACTGACTATAACCTAAATAACAGAACACAGATGATTTTTATATCTATTATCTAGATGAGTTTAAATGTTCCATACTCCATTGTTCATCCGTCCCTAGTTCATGGGAGTACTTTTTAACATAGCCTTTGTATTAACCAGAAAACCTCTCCCTTACACGGGTGGACACCTTCGATTACACCATACACTTTGTAGATAAAATTTTAGTTCCTGACTAGAATAAGTGGTCGAGCTAGGGACCAGAGATGGTGTGGGTCAATGAAAACGACCCATAACCCATTAACCCAACGTGACTCACTCCGACTCCGATGACCCACTCGTACCCACCATCTACCAAAATCCATCGTCATCAACTATGACCCCATGATCCACACCCTCCTCTCCACTGTCTAAAGAGTTTAGACTTCAGGCCCGTATCCAGGGGGGTCTAGGGGGGCCCTAAAATTTTCACGGTAGGCTTGCAAAAGAACTATAATATGGTGATGAACTATCATATGGTTGGATCGGACCCCGCTAACTTCAGCCACCCCTGTTCTTACATTTTTTAGACGGCTACTGGCCTGTTAGACTTATAATAAAACAAGGCTGTGAAATTATCACCACTCGGGGTTTGAACTTCTACGGCCAATCGCTCAAGCACCGCTCCGTTATAATAGCGATGGATCTGACCTTTATAATATAAAATGGTAAAGTGTGTCGTGGGCCATATTACGATGAACTTCAATTTAATTATCATATATAATTATTTCCTTGTTGAATTACAGATACTTTTCAATGGAAAATAAAATGAAATTTGAGTCTCAAATCAAGGAAAAGTAGGCCAACGTAAAGGAAAAAGTATAAAATCCGACTAAGTCTCGAAAGCCAAGTATTAAGTCCTGTTGTTATTATTACAATCACACATATCAATATCCAAAAGTGACTGAAGTTCTTTTTCAAAAAATCTTTTTAAGTTTTACGTCCCACGAGTATGCCAGCTAGGCTAAAGAAGACGGTGATGATGAGAAATGAATGAAGTGGTGGGTGGAATGCAGAAAATTGAAGGAAACGGGAGAGTCCCGAGAAAACCCACATACACGGTGTTTGTCCACCACAAAGCTTACTTGGTGCGAGCTGGGATCGAACTAAGGACTGCATGGACAAGAGGTGAACGCTCTACCATTGAGCCAACGCGATCTCTTCTTTTTTACTTGGATATACTCATCTCAGGTAAGTAAATAGAAACAAATGAGAAAGAAAGAAAAATGGAAGCCTTGAAAGTAAAACGTAGGCAAATTCACCAGTGTTAGAGAAGATGCTGTCTACAATGCACTGAGCAGAGTGGGTAAGTGGGTCATGGTGAGTCGGTGGATTAGACTGAGTCACAGTGGGCAACTTGACCCACGACCCACTGACCCACTTGACACACTTAACCTACAACCCACTAACCCACTCCATCTCTGCTAGGGACCGTTCGAACCAGAGGTGAGCCACTGTGCGCTTATATTAAAAACCTGTGGGAACTCACGTGGGTCGGACTCCAAGTTAAACTGTAAGTTCACGTGTTATATAGCCCTGGTTCTTCAAACGAACGCAACGAATCGGTCAGGGGTAAGATAGTTGAAACGTCATTTGCCCCGTTCTTCAGTGCACGTCACTATTACTCGAGTACTACTATAAAGTGAGTGGTTCCACGTAATGGCGATTGACAACACTGTTGATTGGAGCCGCGTTGATACTTTGTATAAGCCGACCTCTATATTTAACATTTGGCATTCTGTGATGAGACGTTATTCTTCTGCAGAGATTGCGCAGGTGATCGGGGGAGGGAGTGGATTGAGAGCGAGACGCAACATCTTTCTCATTGCTCTCCTGCAGATAAACAATGGATACCTTGTTTCTTACAAGCTTCCTTCGGTGCCAAAGGCCCATCCAAATACTCTGGCCGTGTGCTCTTTGTTTACGCTTATGCTTTACTCTCGTTATTGCTTCACAAGAATAACAGAGATTAAAAATGTTTGTTCAAGCATTCCAACGGTTGAACCAAGTTCGACGGATTTTAAAAGACCTTCTACATATAAAAATAAAACAGGTAGTGTGTTTTTCTTCAAATACATAATTCGTTTTTAAAGCCAAAATGCTCGGGTGACCACAAAAGAAATGAGAGGGGGTGTCAATAGGGAGAAACTGCGATTTTGAAAGTTTAGGGTAAAGAAATAAAATTAAAGTAGCTACTAGTACTAACTGTATAAAACAATTTACGAAAAAAAGCAACATATAACTACCAGAAATGAATATTTTCTTTTCTCCATATAAGATAAATTTTCTAATAAAATGTATCTCTTCATGGAAGAATGGATAAGTCACATGCTTTATGTGCACACGGTCCCAGGTTCAAACCAGAATTGAAAATGGATGTTGAAGTACAACCAATGAATTTACCTCGTTAGACCTAGGTAGAACAACACATGCCAAACAAATTTCTATAGAAAGGTACAATCTGAAATCGTGTACAATACAAAGGTCCAGTGGCGGATCCAGGATATGATCAAGGGAGGGGCTAAACCATAGTTTGCAATTTTATCCAGTGTAAAGCAGGATTGAAGCCCATTTTATCCAGTGTATATCTGAGCGTCAAGGGGGGGAGCTATAGCCCCTATAGCCCCCCTTGGATCCGCCCTTGCAAAGGTCAGTCATAGCTCTTGCAATATTTCCACTACCGAATTAGCAGACGCATGTATACGCCGTGATTGACCGTAAGTGCAAGTTCAAACTGAGCCAAGAGGTAGTGTGGTAATCGGACTATTTAACACGCACGCCGCTACTCCGTTAACATCTTCAGTCAATCTTAAGTGACAATGTCAATGAGTGTTGAACAACGCCTGATACGTGAACTGAGTTCGATCCCGCGCATAATGCTGCGACAGCAACCTAAAACATTTATCATGCGAAAGGGGAAGGTGCAGTGAGTCACAGCATTGCAACTCTTTGGTTCCAGAAATTTCGTGCATGTTGTAAAAATGTCGAAGATTAGGAAAGATCTGGAAGGCTTACGGTAACAGATTCTGAGGTCGTACGACACGCCATTGACAAAAATCTATCCACGACGATTGTCAAACGAACACGGCATCTCCCACTTCAGTGTAGTTCGTTACATTCTCCAACAGGAGAAAATCATCAGAATCTTCCGCATTGTTCCGCATGAATCGACCTTAGCTCAGGCCCATAGGACAGTGGATGCGTGCCGAGATAAGTACTGCAAAATCTGTGCAATGTCCATTTCCTGAAATGGATTCTCACATGTGGCGAAAAGTTGGTGTTTTCCGAAATCTGAGTTAACAAAAGCAGTGGTTGAGCAAGAGCCAACTTCCAGAAACGGTCATCAAACAGAGCCGTTTCGAGTATAAATTCGTAGTCTGTGTGTGGTAGAACTACGAGAGGTAATTCACTTTGAGTTCCTTCCTAATGGTCGCACCATCAATGCCGGCCTTTATTCAAAACAGTTGGAGCGGATGTATGCTCCGTTATGGCAAAAATATCCTTCATTGGTGAAGCGAAAGCGCGTCTTGCTGTAACAGGATAACGCAAAAGCACACTCGGCTCGAAAACCAACAAACTAACTCAAGAACTTGATGACGTCAAACTGATGCCACATCCGACATATAGTATTGATCTTACTACCAGCTTCAGTCCATGGCGAAATCCCTGAAATCACAATGCTTCGCTAACCAGCAGGAGGTGAACACAGAGACAGCTGACTTCTTTGCCTCCAAAGACAAGACGCGCTATCGACGTGGAATCTAGGAACTTGCAAGAAAGTCGCTGCGGACACTCCAACACGAGCGGTTATATTTCAACTGTAAATCTGCTTTCATCGTACTGAAATAAATACAGACATATTGTGTGCCAGAATATTACAAGACTTATAACTCATTCTTGTCTGAAAACACAGTTCAGTTTATTAGTTCATCTTATCAGATAGACTTCTGGGGTGTCATTCTGAATCAGCAGAAAGGGGATGAAGATGCCGATGAAGATATGCAGAACATTGTAATTAAGGCTCGCGATTTTCTATCGATCGATATTTTTAAGTATCGAAATCGAAAATATTACTGTTTCATATATCGATATTTTCATATTCGATATTTCAATGTTTACAAATATTTCAATATTGTTCAGTTTTTGATATACTGTGTTTTTAATATTTCAATACTTCTTCGAAATATTTCGATATTTCGATGTATTCATATTCGATATTATGAGTCTTCCATAACTTAGTATTCAATATTTAGATATTTTGACATTTTCGATATTTTCATATTCTGCGATTTACTTTAATTTTTCGATATCCTATATTTTAAACTCGATATTTTTCAATATTTTGGTAATCAGTATTTTTTATATTCGATAGTTAACATTTCAATATTTTTCATGCTTCGATATTTTTCATATTCGATATTTTTGACATTTAGGTATTTGATTTTCCGATATATTTCGATATCCAATGTTTCTATGGATTTTGATATTTCGAGAACGTGATATTTCATTATTTTGATATATCGATTAAATTTGGATATATATCACCGATAACATTTGGAAGGTGATTCCTGACACGAAGATAAGACAAGCAGTATAGACCATCCTGAATGCACAAATGATTCCTTTCAAAGTTCTAGGGGGCCGGCGGGCCGCGGTGGCTCAGTTGTAGAGCGTTCACTTCTGGTACTTGGGGGTCCCGGGTTCGATCCCCGTCCCCGCCAAATGAACTTTGTGGTGGACATACACCGTGTGCGTGGGTTTCTTCGAGGTTCTCTCATTTCCTCCCACTTTCTTGATTTCATTCATTACTCATCATTACTGTCTCCTTTAGCCTAACCGGCATAACAGTGGGACGTAAAACTCAAAGATTTCATTTCATTTTTTGAAAGTTCTAGGCTGCCGAAAACATGAAAAAATGAATTTTAAAGATGCTCCAAAACTATGGGAAATTCCGTATTCGGGTCAAGACTTTACTTAAGAACTAATATGTGCGATGTAAAAAACTATATGATTCCCTGTATATATATCGGAATGAGCATATCTCACAGCTATAATTGAAATTAGTTCGTTTTGGCTATTAATGGTATAAATATGGCGCATTCAGTGCATAAGGGAATCAAGTCCATTTTAGACATATTTTAATATCTTTATCGAAATTTCTTTCAGAGCATAAAATATTTACATTCAGATAGGCCCTATTTTAAATACCTCTTATAATGTAATACTAATACTACTACTACTCATAATAATAATAATAATAAATGAAATCTTTCAGCTTAACATCCCACGATTATGCCATTTAAACTAAGGGAGACGATGATTAAGGCAAGTGAATGAGGGTGGGAAAATTAGTGAAATGAGAAAGTGGGAGGAAACGGGAGTACCCCGAGAAAACCCCCGGACACGATGTCGGTTACCACAAATTTACTTGGCCAGCGATCGAACTAAGGACCCCACACACCGGACGTAAGCGCTCTACCACTGAGCCATTAAATAATAATAATAATAATAATAATAATAATAATAATAATAATAATAATAATAATAATAATAATAATAATAATAGTGTTAAGTTTTGATCTACCACACAAACTTTATCTCTTTTTATCACTAAGTTAATTTTCCTGTTTAGAAAAAAGATATCACCAAGTTGTCCTATAACAGGAAAGTCGGAAAACCACATGACTGTAGTTTTCTTCGTAGGCGGCCGATGTAAGTAAAAGGAACACTGTCCCCAAGCATGTGTTTTCTCCTAAGGAGTTTGTGTGTTTGCTCCACCAACAACCATTGTTTGATTTTGGTCCTCTGTAAGATCACAAACAAAAGTGATGAAGAAATGTCAAGAAGTTGGGCAACCATATTGGTTTCATCCCTGACAAACACTGACGCTTTGTCTGTGGTCGGTGCGCTCTGTACACGCACGTAGTTGCAGCCAGATTCAACTGTCAACATTGGATGCCACAAGGATCATAGACGTGCATAGAGTATTTGTTTCTGATAATAATTGACCTGTGACTCAGATATTTTGATTAGATTAATTATTATTAGATACATTTATTTATTTATTTTATTTATTTAGAAAACAACATAACAGGCTTAATGCCTAATTATAGTGTCATATAATACATACATAGACATATATACATTTACCCGTACAATTAATCAATTCACTTCGAGTGTCAGGTACTCGGTAATAATCCTGTTTCTAAATACATATTCTGACATACTGAATATATGTAATATATCAATTTTATGACTTAATTCATTGTAGGAGTCGCACATTCTCCACAGCGGAGATTTTCTGAGAATATTTGTTCGTGCCCTTTCACAGAAAAATACACCAGTATTCCCTGGTCTTGTTCTGCCTGTTGGAACGCTCAGATATATTTTCGTGATAGCTCTGGACAGTCAATTTTATTATTTAATACTTTATATAAAAATAGTAAATCAAACATCTTTCGTCGATTCTTCAACGTTAGGAAATTCAAACTCCTTACTAAGTCCACGTAGGGAATCTGTTTGGGATAGAAAGCTGTTTTCTTGTACGAAATATTAGTATCTTCTTTTAATATCTTCTTTATACAGAAATGCACTAAAAATACACGATTTTTATACTCCGCTCGATGCGAGGGGATCCATTTTTCTAAGATAAATTCATTTAATTGAACTTAATTTATTTATTTTTATTTTTATCATTATTATTATTATTATTATTATTATTATTATTATTATTATTATTATTATTATTATTATTATTATTATTATTGAAAACATGAAATCCTAAACTTTACGCCTTATAGACTCATACGAGGGTGATTCAAAAAGTAATGCCTCCAAGGTGGTACCGTTATTTGTGTTTGACAGATACATAGCACCGATACAGGTATCAGTGGAAAGCTTGCAATGTCAGCTACAAATGGTGGCATCATTTTTCAACATAGTTCCTAGTACAGGCAATACACTTGCATCAACGCGAAATAAGGTTTTGTCATGTCGTCGGCGAAGAATTGTGGTGACTGCTGGCGACACCAACGCCGAACTGCTCCTTCCACCTCCACCTCCTTTCACAACTGTAGCGTTTGGCTCTTAAGATGATTCTTAAGTTTGGTGAACAGCCAAAAGTCACAGGGTGCAAGATCCGGACTATAGGCAGGATGAGGCAGAATGTCAACAACAGTTTGCCAACAAATGGGACAACTTTGAATTTTTTAGGCGGAGGAGAGGACGTATGGCGGTATTCCATCGACTGACGCTTCGTTTGCGGATCGTAATAGTGTATCCACGACTCGTCGCCGGCGATGAATGTTCCTGGGCGCACAACCCTCCGCAGTCAGAAATTCAACCGGACGTCACCACTGGATATCATGGATCACTCCATTACTCTTGAACTTGAAGAGATAGGAAGGTGAAACAAGTGACATTCTATAGCTTAAACGTCAGTGCGTTAGATAAACAGTTCAGAACGTTTGCAATACTACTGGCCAAATAGTGGGCTTGGAAACATTACTTTCTGAATTTCCCTCGTATATTATAGGCTTATATGTTTACGTCTTCTATAGGCTAAAGGAGACGGATGGTTCATGAAATGAAAGTGAATGAGTATGGAAGAGTCGGTGGAATGAGAGCGTGGGAGGAAAAGAGAGAACCCTGAGATGTTATCAACTACAAACTCACACAGTCTGACGCGGTGCCTCAGTGGTAGACCGTTTCACCTCCGGTGCTTGGCGTCCCTGGTTCAATCGCAGCTCGCGCCGTGTGAACTTTGTGGTGGACAAACACCGTGCTCATGGGTTTTCTCGGGGTTCTCCCGTTTCCTCCCACTTTCTTTATTCCACCATTTCACTCATTTCTCATTATCACCGTCTCCTTTAGCCTAACCGGCATAACCGTGGGACGTTAAACTCAAAGATTTCATTTCATTTTTCACACAGCCTGAGATCAATCCAAGGCAATCTCGCTACCACTGAGCTACCGTTCTCATTTTTCCGGGAAAAGATGTGAATGAGGACAGGGGGAGCTATAGACTGTCCTACTTTCTCCCTTGCGACTTCTATAGTTGACATTGTCCTGTTTATTTTCGTTCCAGTTTCAGATACAAAAAATACCTGATCTATAAAGGGAATATCCCTACCCTTCTGCCCCGTGAACCTTCTATAAATATAAATAGATCATCCTAAGTTCTCTGCTCAATTTCACTTGGATTTATGGCGCCCAGAAAGTTGTATTCACGTCGCAAATCTAATACTTCTTATTTTGTGCAATATATACGTCTATAAAGAGCATGTGGGTTTGTATGAGTGCTTGAAATAGTGCAGTCAGTCAAATTTAAAAAAATAAAATAAAATAAATAAAGAACAAATTTCTCGAAACTACCAGACAGAACAAACAAAATAAGTTTTTCGTTTCCCTGATGTTTTCCTTTGAAATGAAGATAAAGAAAGGAAGATAATGATGGGACGAGTGCCATGGACGTCGTAAACATAATCTGTGCTGGCGTTGTTCAAAGAAATCGCCCGTTGTTCTGACAAATCGACTCGGATGGCCAGCGTAGCAAACACTCCCCACGCCGATGATATTAACACAGATCTAACCGCGTGACAACACGCATTAGGTTTCAGTGCTGGCATTTAAAAAAAAAAACGTTGCTTCATGTTATGTAATCCTTTCGTCCCAAGTGGACTAAATAACTTTGTTAGTCTGTGTCATTTCTTACCTAGTAATAGAAAATGCAAACTTTAACCCTCCACGTTGAAAAATGAAATGAGATCTTTGAGTTTTACGTCCCATGTTTATGCTGGTTAGGCTAAAGGAGACGGTGATGATGAGTAATGAATGAAATGATGGAATGAAGAAAGTGAGAGGAAATGGAAGAACCCCGATGAAAGCCACGCACACGGTGTTTGTCCACCACAAAGTTCACTTGGCGGGGGCTGGGATCGAACCCGGAACCCCAAACACCAGAGGTGAACGCTCTACCACTGAGCCACCGCGACCCTTTCCACGCTGGTTGAGTGGCAAGCGCGTGTGCCTTTGGTGCACGGAACTCCGGGTTCGATTTCTGGTAAAGTGCTGCAAAAATGTCTTGAGCCGTGGCAAAAATGTGAACTAAAGCTCACCCTCGACACACCCACGCGTTGAGCCAATAAGGGTTCAGCTGTTGCTAAGCGAGAGAGCCTCAGCGAAAGGGAGTGGAATTCCTTCAGCCGATAGCAGCGCTCGGAACGGAAGATTAGGTGTCAAGTTAATGTGGTGCATTTATAGAAGAGCATTGAATCTCTGGTACTGCGTTGATTCGTACAGTATTCCACGTTAAACTGTATATTCACGTCTCATGCACCCTTGGTGCTGAAAGACAAACACCGTGTGCGTGGGTTTTCTCGGGGTTCTCCCGTTTCCTCCCACTTTCTTCATTCCACCATTTCATTCATTACTCATCATCACCGTCTCCTTTAGTCTAACCGGCATAAGCGTGGGACGTAAAACTCAAAGATTTCATTTTCATTTTTTTCCTTGGTGCTGAAAAGAAACGCTAAACACTATCTACAACAAGTGATGAAACTTAGATCGTTTAACAACATTCCAATCAATTAATCCACATCTCCTTTAAAAAGGTAAAGAACTTTCAAGTTATTTATTTTTTAAATGAGTATTTTGTAAAGTTTTTTTCTTTTTAGTTAAGGAAAATGTCTGTTTTCTTAACACTTTAATAAAATAACAACGGAAAAATAAATGATATTATTAGAAAGTTTATGAGACAAATTGATAATGAGTTTTAAGATGATCCTCAAAGTAGATGCTCTACTATCACAGGTACTTTACTTGTCAATAAGGCAATGCGATCTAATCTATCACTGCTTTTATTTTTCTAGTTGTTCCATCCCGAAATTTCTCTCTGAATCCTATCCCGTTAACAGAAAGGAATTAATTGAATTCTAATATTCAGAGAATCGCATAAAGTTGTATAGAAACATGGTTATTTCTAATTTAATTCTAATTTTCTTCATGAGCACAGGTCTTTCCCATTCGCCCTCAAATGGAACTGATAATCAGAAAACGTATTCATTATTGCCTGGCTGAATTATTGGAGTTCCGTCAATCTTGGCATCGAAAAATTATATATTAAGAATAATTTGTGTACTAAACATGTTCTGCCATCTAGTCGCTGGAGTCGACTTCGCTGTATTTAGAGGCGCTTTTGCGTCTGATTAGCCTCGTACTAAAAGTTTGACTAACGCATGATGCTAACTTTCGTTTTTAGAAATACATAGGTGATGTTATCTATGACTTACATTGAAAAAGGCCAGCCACGACTTTTTCAAACACATTAAAAGAAATCAGAGTGAGAGAGAATAGTTTTATATGTGTGTTTGTGAGAATGTGGTTCCGAGGAAGCGTGTCAGACTACACACTCACGTTCCGAGGTAAGGTTTGTAGAGCCAAAAAAGTCAATTGCCTCGTAATACTTTCCCCGTTTTGCGGCATCTGTATAACCCTAGGACCTCCCAAAATTAATCCTATGATTTATAGCGGAATGTACGTGTATGCTGTGTATAGTCGTACACACAAGCTTCAAGAATGGTGGCTCTCTCACACACGAACATTTACCGAAAATGCCACAAACACAACCTAAGTATACAGCAAATATATAACTTCCATAAAACTCTTAAACAATTACAGTAATTCATTGTTCAAACATGACTTTTAAGGAATCAACAACACGAGTAATAAAAATAGGGGATTGTTTTATCAGCTGACTGAACGTGTTCACTTAGTATTCATAGTTTAAGGGAAATTTGGTACTCAAATTTAGCAAAAAGGGAGAAAGGGAATTTTTCGATAAAACTGAAAATTCAAGGAAATTCACGCGTTGACTGAGTAACCATTATAAATGTTTAAATTTTTCTTTGTTTCTCAGAAATAAAGCAGTACAATATATATATTGTGTGTGTGTGTGTTCAAAGCAGGGGCGGATCCAGAACAGACTTCTTGGGGGGAGCGGTGGGTTATAATATTGCTACTTAGAGCCACTTTTAAGAGCTCCAAACTCTGGGATGGGTTTACTTATATATAAAATTAAAAAAACGTTCCTCTTCTGGGGGCGATCGCCCCGATCGTCCCCCCCCCCCCTGGATCCGTTACTGGTTCAAAGTAGGATAATTTGTACCCATTGTTGGCTAGGTGTATTTGTGTTTATTTTTTGTAGAAAAAAAGTCAAGGAAAAAGTAAAAAATAAAAGCAAAAACAAATGATTAAAAGAAATGTAGTGGCACTTTCTTTAATATAACTAAATTCATCTTATTACATTAACTTCTGTCATACGAATTGAACACTCAACAAACTAGGGGGAAAATGATAAGAAAAGGGAAAATTTTGAGTAATTTGAGGGAAACTTACGAACAGTATATTTACTCGCATGTTAGCTGCAGTGAACATTGGATCAGCAGTTTAGTAATGATGTCACGAAACAATTTCTGACGGGGAAGTTTGTCCACCTTTTCGTGTGAGGAGTTTGTCTTATGTGGGATTTGTCCTAGACTCTTTTTAAGCAGTATTGAGTATGAGTTATTTAGTTGTTTTGACCAAAATTTAGGTTTGTTATTTTAGAGCAGTAATTGTATCAAACCAAATAACAAATAAAACATTACAATAATAACTTAGAAAAGTGGATTGTAATTTATTGCGACCCCCTTTGAGCTCTGCGGCCCTAGCAGTTTGTCTTATTTACCTAATTGGAAAACCGACGCTTATTAATAGAACAGTTCTACTGTTTAAAAAAAATAATCACAGTTCTACTATTTTATAGTCACAATATGTGTGCTTGGCTATTCTCAATCTGATCGATATTTTTCCTTATCATTTCATGTTATTTTGTTTATTCAAATTGCAACGTTGCAATACAAATAGGACAAATTTCTACCAATAAACTATTATCATAGAGGAACGACCTGTTGCTAGCTAAGAAATTCCAGCAAAGCCTCATGATGACGCTACTATCGGCGGTTAATGCAAATAGTCCATAATTACAGTTGTTGTATTTCTTGAACCTTGGAAGAGAGGAGACATGGTTGCTTTCGCATAAAAGAGAGTATCTAAATTTCCATAACCGTAGCTAATTTTTAGTGAGTTCTTCCCCTTGACATTAATGATTTCTTGGAACTTTGCATACGACCTGAGGGCCTTTCAGCAGAATTCGTAGAAAGCAAACTGGACCACAACAGAGCGTTGTTTGCTCACTTCACCACCAACTAACTTCTGTGTACGTTTTATTGCTTTCACTTTATTCCCTTTCCATTTGCCAAAAATTACCAACAACGAAAGAAAAAGATCTTTGGCTGGTAGTTGCTACACCTGTTGGCAGAAAAATAAATGAATTATTTCTTCCAACCCAGGATTAAATCATATAAATGGAGCATGCATCAAATCGCATGGCATTTCATCTTCTTGCGCAGAACGACTTCTTATTTTTAACCAATGCGGTGTCGTCTCCTTTGTAAATGCAGTTGAAACGGCCGCAGCAGTTGAGATAAATAATAATAAGGAGAAAAGAGGTGTTTATTTCTCTATAAATTCTTAGCTAGTTTCGTTTGATGCAGTTGCTGTGAAACAGTAGTAACTTTACCCGTGTAGCACTGTGGAGGTCAATCATTCACATTCTTCGTCTCTCCTTCAATGTTGAATTTTCAAGAATTAGTTATGTCTACAATTTGACGTAGGCGATGACCACATATGATCGTGATCTCGAAGGACCGCGGTGGCTCAGTGGTAGAGCGTTCACCTCTGGCGCATGGGGTCACTGGTGCGATCCCAGCTCGCGTCAAGTGACCTTTGTGGTCCGTGGACAAACACCGTGTGTATGGATTTTCTCGGGATTCTCCCGTTTCCTCTCACTTCCTTCATTGTACCATTTCCTTCATTTCTCATCACCACCGTCACTTTTAACCTAACCGGCATAACCGTGGAACGTAAAACAGATTTCATTTTCGAATCATAGTAGTTTTGGCATAATGATAGCTACAAATGGACCTTCTATTTTACATGCGTATGTGTAATCATGAACCCTTTCCCCCATTTAATTTTCCGATGTTGGACCTTGATATTCTTTATCAAAATCGGAACATAGCTCTTACCCTTTATCATACCTAGGAGTGCACCCACGGGGCGGTCCACCGGGTCGGACCCCTCAAAAAAGCTTCGTAACACAACATACACTATAAAAATTATTGCTCACGTCTACTGACCGATTACCGTCAATTCTGCTGCCAAACGATTACACTAAAACTTACGGTATTACTGTAAAATTTATGGTTATAGACCATAAAAAGGCCGTATTTATACCCTATTACCATACTTTAACACTAATGCCGTAAATGTAATGTTTACACTGATACATTTGTATACTTTCGTAATAAAACGCATTTGTTTAGCAGAGAAATACTTGATATAAACTAAAACTTTGACCTTACTTATCATCTGTACTATTTCTTTATTAATAAAAACAATCTAATTTTATCATTTTCGATAATAATACCTAGGTATAGGCGTCAGTAGTTAAAAATTTTATTATTATTATTATTATTATTATTATTATTATTATTATTATTATTATTATTATTATTATTATTATTATTATTATTATTATTATTATTTGCTGTAGAATAATATCCATTCGACAGTATATAAACATAGTGCTTTGTATTATTGAACCCCTCAAAAATGTGTATTATCGGGTACCGCGCCTGATGGTACCCAAAGCCCTTACCTAGACTCTTTTCGTGAGGTAATAACCACTGCATTTCCTCGAAAAATAAGTTCGTCTCATTCGAAATAAGATTTACCAGATGCCTTTCGTATTGATATCAATAGATTTACAGTTATTAGGACCACAAGAATGACTAAAGGTAACACATAGATTATAAATGTTATCGAGCTGAATAAAATGCCATGCGTAGTTTTCGAGAAAATCGAAAGACTAATTTTTTGTAACCCTAAAACTTGATACTGGACGACAACCACGCCATCTATTAAGATGAAACTAATGCTGACGTATGATGAGTAACCAAGCTTTTCATTCTGGCAGTAACAAGACGCCAGTACACAGAATTATAAGCCATAATAATTATAATTAATATTAAAATTTTAATGTCTGTTTAACTAGAATTATCTCCAATGATATGACACCGACACATATCAACCGATAGTTCATATTCAGCTGAACAAAATGAGGTACTTGAGGGCGAATTCTCATGCGCAAGTTTCGAGAAAATCTCTAGAAACAAATTTTTATGTCTCTAAAAAGTATTTCTTGTTACCAATAATAATTGGTGATACAAGATAAAAGTGGTAGTTTTTATTAGACCTCCAAATTATATATTGCATAAGAGTGGGAATTCTCATAGAACGGCTTTGTGCGTCCGTCTGTCGACAGGCAGTGGCGTATTTAGGGGGGCTTCTGGGCTTAAGACCCCCCGAAATCTTACTTACTATAGTAAATTGTATGAAATATCTTGGGGAATTTTCACATTTTCAGGCAAAGCCCCCCGAAACAAAATCGTAAATACGCCACTGTCGACAGGTATCACACCAAAAACTGTAAGAAATATCAAGACGCGTTTTTTGCAATCCGTTCAGCGTCCCGAGGGAAGATTCCATCTTCGTTAACATCTATTCAATCCGGAATTGGTTCAAATTAACAACTTCCTTTGTCGCCATAGTACAAAAACAGTTAAGTATAGCGGGTAACGGCTTTCTGATAAGGATTAAGAGTGTGAGGAACAGGTCCCATCTTTGATCTTATTAGTCTATTGCAAGCAAAAGTTATAGGTGCAGTACTTCATGTTTAAGATTGAATTTCTGTAGTTTGGAAGTCTACCGTAGTGTTACAATGGGAAATGAAACTCAATTCTTATGTTTGAACAGATTATTTCTTTCTGTACAGTATATGTTAAAAAAAATAACTGTTAAAGAATGTAGGACTATCTATTGTTGTTTATTCTTCTTCTAATGGTAACGTACATTCTCCCAACAGCAACTCCTTACTTTACCATTTACACTGTCAGCTTCCTGGAGTCAAAAAGTGTCAAGCATAGTCTAATACCATTCACTTCATTGCTTGGACTTCAACTGTTTTCTCAGCACTAAGGCTAGGTTAGACAATCTAGTGTTCAAAATGGACTTCGAACCAATACTCGTGTTTGTCTCCAACGCTAGTGCACTCTCGGGGATGAAATCTGTTGATAAACGTCCAAAAAACAATTTGCCCAGAAGGAATACTATAACCATTACAGTGGCGGGGCTTGAAGGTACACATGGTAGATACTGTCTTCCCGTTAAAATTTTATGTGGATTAAGTTTAGGTCTTTTCCTAATTTAAAATTTCCTATAATTTATCTTCCTTTTTTTTCTTTTCAAGTAGAAAGTAGATCCTTATTTAGACCCTGCTTCCACGTAAGCAGACAGATTGCCCAGCGTCTAGCGGAACCTTGAACATTATCCTTGTGTTGGATCTATATTCCTTGTTTTACGGGTCCTAATATTAAAATTGAGTTTTAATAGAGCTGCGTCGCCAGTTAGAATACTTGGGATGTTACTCAGAGTTGAATAGGCATAGGTGTCTACCCAATTTTTCGCGGCACGCTTCGCCACTGAACCCTTAAAATAAATAAATAAATAAATAAATAAATAAATAAATAAATGTACTTTCTACTGGCGAAAATGTTATCCAAAACGCTTCAATACTTCGGAGATTAGCTTGAACAGAGAGACTTTTTTTTATTATTTACTATCGACTAAGCTTCTATCGAAGCACATAGGACAAAATGTTAACTTTATTTGTTTACAACAACAGTTGAAATGAAATTGAGCTCTGGTCGAGATGAATGTCTGATAAGTTACTTTTAGTGCATTTGTTCCGACATCGATCCCCGGTGACACCGATGTCCTCCTTAGCTTTGGTAACATATGCGCGACTGTTTGTGCTGACGAGACGATCGTTCAAGCATAGTACATGAACTTCCCTTCATAACCACTCATTATAGCGTAATTCCCTTATGTCTTAGTGCCGCTAATGAGTGGTATAGCAGTCACGTTCCTGCTTGCAGAAAAAGGAAAAATGGAAATCCCGAGGCATGATTTAATGCTGAGCCATTTATGAGAGTCACTCTTTAGTACAGGTGAACAGTACCAGGAATTGCAAAAAAAAAAAAAAAAAAAAAAAAAAAAAATCCTTTTACATATTAATAGACATCTGTCCTTATATAATTCGCAACAGATGATTCAGATTGTGTGAGTTTTCCTTAAACTAAAAGTACCGGTAGCATATAATATTGCGACTTATTTTCCGTTTAATTTAAAATGAATCAACGATAACTTGTTTATTCCTTAGAAAGAAAATTCTTTATCAGCTATTGTTGCACAAAGAAAATATATTTATAGTACATAGAGGCATATCGATATACTGTTTGAAACTTTTATTTCAAACATATTACTTCCAGTCTAAAACCACGCTTGTTAACGTGCGCGTCTTTGATGCACGGAGACTTAGATTCGATTCCCGATGGAGGATCTTTGAAATTTGAACGCATTACGACGGTTCGAATTCCATCTTAAACTGTACGTTCACGACTCAGGCTGCAGCCTGGGTGCTGAAAATAGACGCTGAACTTCTATTCAACAAATCAACGAAATTACAGTTTTGATGCTTTCTCAAAACGGAGCATAGTGGCTCAGGGGTAGAGCGATTACTTCTGGTGCGTTGGGTCCTTGATTCGATTCCAGCTCGCGTCAAGTAAGCTTTGAGCTGGACAAACACCATGTACGTGGGTTTTTCCGTTTTCTACCATTTTCTTCATTTCAGCATTGCCTTCATTTCTCATCATCTCTGTCTCCTTTAGCCTAGCCATCATAACCGTGGGATTTCATTTCATTTTTTTTTTCGATCCCACCTTGAGCCAAGTGGACTTTATGGTGAACGGAAATACCCCTTTAATGGGTAAACGTCGAAGTTAACCTCCCACCACACACAAAATAAATAAATAAATAAATAAATAAATAAATAAAATAAAATAAAATAAAATAAATCTTTTACAAAGTACTATATGCTATCAAGGTTTGTTTTTCCTTAAGAAACAAGGAATCACGCTATTTCTTGTATGAAAAAATATTTATTTAGTGCGAATAGCGTTGCTACTTGCGGAAGCGCGAATGAATATCCAAAAAACGGAACTGCAGCAAGCCAGGTAGTGACACCAGCATAATGATTGGGAAACATAACCATAAGAACACAGCTTGAATGTACTTTCTTTAGCTTAGAAACATTGATTAACTATGCCAAGGTTTTGTGCATGCGTGAAAAGTGTACGCAATATTCATGTATCTAAGCCCACGAATCCTTCGTCTAAAGAACCGTTTTGTGACTCAACTATTCGTTTACTATACTCTAAGAAAGAAATGTTATTGGACTGATTCATTTATTAATTCATATTCAGAAGGTATTTTTAAACTGCTGAGGATGTATATCCCTTGAACCAAATTCCGACCTAAATAACTTACAAGCAACGTTTATTATTTGGAGTTTTCCTTACCATCTTCCTGGTACACGTACGCCTCAATGCAATATCTGACAACCATTTGAAGAATTTCCCCTTGATAAAGCAGACTCTGAAGGATTGAACCGAACTACAAAATGAATGAAGCAGGGCGCGAGTTTTGTTAATTGTGGCCCCAACCTCATTGCTTCTGATGTTCTTTTGTTTCCGTTGCATTTTAAACTTTGCAAAGACGTCAGTTATTTTTAAGACGGCTTATTCTGAATCAGACAGTGCGTCATGTTGTCTTGTCATGGCTGTTGTGTGCGGTGCCTTTGACACGCCACACAACACTTTCGCCTTTGTTCCCACACACACACACACACACACGATCTCAGTTGAATCAAATTCATCAGACAAATTTATACACGAATCACATGAAATGGCGTCAGTGTATTATTAACATATATGAATCGAGAACTTAATATGCGTATCAGGACCTAATGCTCACAAATCTTATATGATTGACAATGCAGCTTTCTCCAATAAGAATGGTAGAACTTTAAAATGAGAATAAAAACTACAAGTGATAATAAAATATATATTTGTTATCATTGTGGAAAGCAATCAATGGCGTGCTTTGCAGGCCTGTATCCAGGGGGGTCTAGGGGGGCCGGGCCCCCTTACATTTTTGCTGGCCCCCTAAAAGTTTTACAGTAGGCTTGTAAAAGAACTATAATACGGTGATGAACTATCATATGGTTGGATCGGGCCCCCCCCTAACTTCAGCCGGGTCCCCCTTAAGTTTTTGGGCTGGCTACGGGCCTGGTGCTTTGAAGATAATGTTGAAATGGCGTCCTCTGCTTCAGCCTGTGGATACTGAAGTTCCAATTTTGCACCACTTTTGTGCACATATTGTGGGGTAAATTCGCTATGATGGGTTCAATGTTGACTTTGAGTTCACGAATTATTCGTAGCATATTCTGCTACAGCTGCTGGCATCTTGTCCAGCTCCAGACTGAAGTATGATATCAAGTCTGGATAAAATGAGACAACTACGGTAGTACATACTTAATATTTGGTCAGGATATCGCTTCCGGTACGCCTAGTTGTACGTAGTTTCCCATGTGATGGTGATGCCCCAGTAATTAGACGGTAGCCTTCTATGACACTATATGAATGATCTGTACGCCAAGTGTATCCATTTCCAGTGTTACCTGCTGGACATATCTCGGCTTTTGAGGGCCCAGCATTTTTTTGGTAAAAATTGTTACTATTTTGTTACCTAATTTTTGTTAGGTTGGGTTAGTTTTTAGTTATGGTTAGGTTAGTAGGTTTGGTATTTCACGGTAACTTCCGCTAACTGCAAATAGTTCCTGCAGCATTTTCTACTTCTCCATTGCGCACATTGCGTTTCCATTTTATTCACTTCACAGATTATTTACACATCAATTACCCTTCCATAACACGAAGTCATTCCTCCTGTAATCACTGTTTTTTTTTTTTAAACCTAGTTTTGGCCCCTCAAAATCTCACATAACCAATCTGTTGTAATATATGTACACCATAGGCAGGGGTGTCATTTAGGGAGGGCAGGAGGGAGCAATTGCCCCCCAATAGTTTGAGTAATGCATATACTTTAATCGATTGACTACTAATATATTAGTACGAAACGTGAAAGTCTTCTTATGTCGGTGGTGCTCTCCCTTCCCCCCAAACGAAGTCTGAAATGACGCCCCTGACCATAGGTGACCGAAAATCGATTAGAAATTTTAAAACTTTTGTGAATAATATTAATAAGTATTCTCTGAATAATTAGAAAAGACGATGGAATCAACTACCGCTCAGGGGCGTCATTTAGGGGACAGAGGGGAATTGTCTCCGGAATTTGAGGTATGAAAAAACGTTAAACTATTTATGTCGTTGGAGACTTCTCCCCTCTCCCGCTCTCCAAGCGAAACCTGAAATGATGCCCTTTACAGCTAATTAGTGTGGTTTGAAATTGTTTCCTCTCAGATGCGGTTTTGTCCCATTTATGGACGTGGTCTGCATACGTAGTTGAAAATAATTCCTCCCGGAACAAATCATTCTTCAACAGTCCAAGTCATTACTTTTAGCACCAAAGGAATGGAAGTGACACATTGTTGGATGCTATTTAAAACATCATCAAACCTGTTTCTCATTCCCCAACGCACACAAACAATCAAAGTTTGATCGGTGTATCACATATTTCGGACCTCGACTTAGTGACTTACAAAAGAAAACAATTAGTACTTCGTATATACAACACATCATAATCATCTATTTTTCTAGAACCAATTCTCCTCCCCATTGATTTACGTCAGTAGAAGGGTTGCCGCAACACCTATTTTTATCGGTCTTCAATTTTGTTCCTCTCACCTTGAAATTGTCCCATTTTTGCCTCGTACAAAGTGAAATGGATTGTTGTTTCATTGTGGCTCCAGCGCTTGTTGTGTGAGTGTGTGAATGAAGAGGACTTTGTGCGTACGTGGCTCCTTCAAACGATGGGACTCCACCTCAGAGACGGGGTTTTCTCTTCCATTTTGCGAGTTTTGGATGCAATTTATAGGTATAGTACATTAAAAACCATTCAGTCACGCAACTACTAACAGGCATGCATTTCCTAAATATTATAAATGCAATTATTTCGTGACTTTTTACCAGTTGTATTTTTAATCAAGTCACGTATCTTGCAAATTCTTAAATTTCACCTTAGTTTCCATCCCTCCCAATCTTATCATCTATGCACATGTGTATGTGTATCTTAGTATATAAACTTTGATGTAAAGCTGGATCGAGTGATCTAAGTCATAAAGTTGACTATCGCAAGACCTGTGCATAGTTGGTTTGAATCCCATTCAAGACATGGATGTTATGTATTACTCTCTGACCACTTATTTCATTATCATAATCCGTTTTTGGGACGTTAAACTAAAAAAAGAAAATCATAATTCATTTTTTGTTGTCTCCTTTAGCCTTAACGTAGAATTGAGAAATGAAAAACTCAAATGCTATTATGTAACAATTGTAAATGAAAATGAAATATTCCAGTTTAACGTCCCACAATTACGCCCTTTAGGTTAAGGGAGACGATGATTAAGTCAAGCAAATGATGATGGAAGAATTGGTGGAATGAGAAAGTGGGAGGAAACGGGAGAACCCCGAGAAAACCCACGAATACGATCGTGACAATTGTGTATGTATGTAAGCCGAGATATTATGTTATACTGTATTTCACCGGCAGCACCAGCAAGTAACATGGTGTTTCAGTGGTTCGAATGTGCGTGAATTAAGCGATTGGAATTTTTGAATTTTTCTACCTACTTTGTAATATTTGATTACAATGAACAAGAAATCAACTTACTAAGCATGATTACAATTTAATCATCAAGTACTTCAAGTGTGAAAGTATACTTCAAGATACATCGAAAAAAGCAAGGATTCTAGATGCAAACCTCTCGAAAAGTCGAAACGTTGTTACGTGAATATTATGATAACATGGCTTTGGCTCGCCTACGAAGGGGAGGTAGTGTTTTTAAAAAGAAAAGTGAACTTTTAATGAGGGGTGATTCCTGATTGGTGGATCTCCTTTCTTTATTGTATATAATTTTATTTCTGATTTCAGTTGTAGAGTGTAGTCTGAGGAAGGAACTCCGAAACCGTTACTTTTCTAGTTTATTTTTTTATAATAAATATTCTAGCCACCCTTGTAAGAAAGCTGTGTTTTTCTTTATGAAAAGTTGTTACGATACAATATAGAAAATATTTATGTGCTAATACTCGGGACGTGGATTGCTATTTACTTATAGCGTTCATAATCACAAGGCTTCGGCTTAATTCTAGAATTCGTACTCGTCAATTTGGACTAAAGTTACCGTACATTAAAGTTCAAGAAGCAAGGAAACAAGCAAACAAACAAACAGAGATCCGTAGTACACTGAAGTTTCTGAAATTATCTGGCAGTGACGTTAACGTATTAAGGACAAGAACTCAAAATAAAAGTAATGATTTAGAGTTCATTTGTTTGAACATTGTGACATCCAATCTCATTATTTATTGAAGCGATTTAATCCCTTACCTAAGTGATCAGAATTCCTAATAACACCAGTTGACATGTTTAGGATTTAACGCATTTCAAGCTGTTAAAAGATATTTTGGCACTCTAGGTATAAACAACCTTTGGACGTCAGCTGCTTGATTAACTGCATTATCAGCTGCAAATGGGAACTAATTATACCAACAGATTTCCTTTCAATCACTTGATTCTTAAAACACCAAAGAAAAACTGCGCACACGGGGGTCACCGACTTTTATGCAATGGTGTAAGGATTTGCGCTGGTTTAAATTGGAAGATCAAAAAACAAATTAAATTGTTTTAAATATTTCATTTTTGATGTAACTCTCAACAAAATGATAAACTGATTTATATTGTGTTCTCCATCATCACAATTGTCTTATTATATGTGTAACAATGATGTGAAACTACGGTAGACTTCCGATCTCTGTGAATTCAATATTCAAACTTGAAATTGTACGCTACATTTATAACTGCTGTTTGCAACGGAGTAGACTTTCCAGATTTCTGAAACTCCAAACCGAGACATTGCTCATGTCAATATTTTATCAAAAATCCTCGTGATAAATTCTCAATTTAACAAGAGACATGTATAATGAAAATTTATATTGCACATTTTTCAAAATTATAATAATTTACGAGATTTATTCTTACAGATTACTTATCGGTCACAATCAGTGTTTCTTTCAGAAAAAAATATTCCAGGTTAGGCACAATTAGTATTCGGAGGAGCACTGCTGGTATTATTCTATTCATTATTATATTACAAATGTATTACTTTGATCTCTTCCGGGGGGCAGTGTCTCCCAAAAAAATGTCTGAAACGTTGGTCACAATTCAGACTTACGTTATATAAATGTTAATGTGCACAAAGACAGTATTTTGGTTTGTAATACCAATAATAAAACTAATAATGCAGAAATCAGTTTTGTATACTTTACGAGTCGGTGTTTGACCAGTCGTAGAAGTTAAAAAGGATGGCAGATCGTAGACCTAAGATGTCACGAGACCACAATGGAAAAAACCCTAGAAGTCGTTAAATAACTTTCCAAGTAGAAACTAAATTTCTCCGTCTGGCCAGGACTAAACAGGAAACCAGGTGGAGACGTCGGAACGACCCCTCAAAACTAAGAGTGTCCCGGTCAAACTGGGACGTCTGGCAAGCCCACAATAGAGGAATAACATCAAAGAGGCAACCTGTTTCTCGGATGCTAAATCCATATCAAAAAGCCATTACTCTATCACTCACTGCTTTTGTACTATGGGCACTATTTATTGGAATCGAAAGTGCTAATTGATGTCTCTCACTTGTGGTTGAAATAGGGGCATGAAATCAAATGTGAAACATACTCTTGGGAGATAAATTTAAATTTAAAGAGACATCGAAAGTTCGATTCGGAATACTATAGATTAGACACTAATATCGGCCGTTTTCGATTCTTTTTATACACGGGTTTGGACTTAAACATCTTAAGCTACACCAAAAAGTATGAATTCGACACTAATATCGATGTTTTATTTTTTAATTTTTACATGTTAATGCAATAAAAGTATGCACGATAATTTACCCTCAAACATACACATTATTTTGTGTATCATTTTTGTTCAGTTCAATGTGATATATCATTTCTCTATGTCTTACTATTGGACAATACCTACTATTAGTTAATGATAATTTCGGGATATATTTCATTAACCATATAAAGTGCTGTCATCTTCCAAGCATTACACTTAAGAACTTGATTAGCGAATACTTAATACCAGATTCATCTTCATAGATGGCGTGGCTGTTGTAGAGTATTAATTTTTAACTTATAAAAATAACTTTCTCAATTTCCTCAAAACCTGCGCATGAGGATTTACAGCCAATGAGATTTATTCATTTGTTGTATGCAAGGGCGGATCCACACGGGGGTCTATCGGGTTCAGACCTCCCAACAGAACTTCTAACTTGATGGTGGACAAACACCGTGTGCGTGGGTTTCCTCGGGGTTCTCCCGTTTCCTCCCACTTTCTTCATTACACCATTTCATTCATTATTTCGTCCGCACCGTTTCCTTTAGTCTAGCCGGCGTAATCGTAGGACGTAAAACTCAAAAATTTCATTTTTTTCTATAAAGGTATACTTGTTTAGCAGACATAATTAATGTAGCATAAAGGTTTGATTATATGCTTCATCTGTACTCTTTCTTTCTTTTCTTATTAAAAACATTTTTTAATGAAAGAGATTATAGGTAGCAGTACTTAATTCGCTTACAGTGTTTTCCAGTGCAGAATAATTCAGGTTCAATACTACCGGTTGGATTCCTTCCTCCCAAAAATGGACTCCTCGCAACAAAGAAATAGGGATGCGCGCCTGGCATCTTTGAACATTTTTTTTTTTCGTTAAGCGCTATTGACATTATACATTATCTTTTGTTTAGTGATATAACAAACAAACTAAGTAACTCTATGTCCTATGGAACCCTGAGGTTCAATGCAGTGTTCACAAAAGCTCTCCACTGACTTTTATCCTTAGCCAATTGGATTCAGTTTCTACTTTGTATTCCTATTTCTGCAAGATCCATCTTAATATTGTACTTCCATCTGCATCTAGGTCTTCCTAATAGTAGTTTTCCGATTGGATTTCCAATTAAGACTGAAAGCGTTCCTACTTTCTTCCATTCTGACTACATGACCTGCCCATCTGACCCTCCTAGATTTGATGATCCTAACAATGTTTGGAAAACGGTATAAATTATACAGTTCCTCGTTATGAAGTTTATTGAAAAGTGAAATGAAATATCGTCCCACGATTAGGCTAAGGAAGACGATGGTGGCGATGATAAGTGGCGATGATAGAAGAATTAATGGAGTGAGAAGGTAGGAGGAAACGGGAGTATCCTGAGAAAACCCACAGACGCGGTGTTGTTCACCACAAACTTACTTGAACTGCTATTTATTATTTTAACTTTTGACTCTATTATTGGCTTTGTATTTTGTTATATTTTATCAGCTATTTATTTCTCTGTTCAAACACTTACGTTTCCAACATTTATTTATTTATTTATTTTATCAGCTATTTATTTATTTATTTATTTTATCGGGTATTTATTTATTTTATCAGCTATTTATTTATTTCTCTCTTCAAACACTTACGTTTCCAACATTTATTTTTTATTTACTTTACTTGCCTCCCTTTTAATCAACAGGACTCGACTTCATTATGACAGGGACGAACAGTCTTTCTCCTTACGTCCGGATTACATTCCAATCAATCAACCAATCAAAGTGCTGATAATAGATTAGGTACGAAGACGTATAGTTTAGTAATGCCGTAATAGATCATAATATTTCCCACTCCAATCTGACTTAAAATCCTGGCAGCTTTTGCCATGTGAATCAGAGCTCACCTGTGGATTTATTTTTCTAAATCGTGAGAATTCTGAATAGTAAACATTGTTTTACGATCATAGAGAAGAGAAGGATAGTTTACAATTGTTTTTATTGTCTTAAGACGTTTACTTTGGCTTCCACAATAGGTGTTGGCATTCAAACGAATGTTTTCTCCGACGTCCTCTGATTGTAACAGTGGCAAAAATACTTGTGATGGATAAATAACCAACTTGGCCTGAGTACGAATATGTGTTACATCTTGGCACAACGAAGACAATAGTTGACCAACTCCTTTACATTTGTTTCTCCAAATCCTAATCGTAGTGTTTCTTAAACAATCAGTTGTGAACTAATGTCCGATCAACTGAAACATCTTCCTAAAACACTCAGAATTGTACAGACTTTGATGAAATGGACGGCTCTTTGGACATTCTGAGACTGTTTACCTTGTCTGAATTCCAAGTTCTGTTTCAGCTCACATTGTGTAATGCTTATAGTTTCTCTCGTAGTAATTTTGGCGTATCAGTGCGGATTTAAGCAAAATCGTTCAACTATTGACCAGATATTTACCATTCAACTATATAATGCTCCAGCACATCAATTATTTATTGATTTTATAAAGGCTTTCGACTTGGTTAGGAGAGAAATATTGTACAAAATGCTTACTGAATTTGGTATACCAAAAAAGCTATCCCAAAGCAAAGTTCGAACAGGAAAATACTTGCCCACGAGTTTTCATTCGGGAATGGTCTGAAACAAGAAGATGCAGTGTCTCTATTATTATTGATAATCTTAGAACACGCTATAAGGAATCAAAGATAGTAACACGGTTTAGACCTGAATGACATTCACTAAGTTATGATGTATAGTGATGATGTAAATTTGATAGGGGATGATAAGAGAATCATAGAAAGAAATGTAGAGGTTTTATTAAACGGCTGCAGGGACAGCGACATGGGTTTAGAAGTAAATGCAGAGAAAAGTAAATACTGTACATGGAAATTCGCGTGGATCGTAATACTGCAAATTATGGAAGAGTCAAAATATCAAATAATGCTTTCGACAAAGTGAATACTTTCAAATATCTGGGATCATTATTCACAGACGAAAACCATATTAATGAAGAAATTAAATGTCGAGTAAAAGAAGGGAATTTGTATTATTATTCAGTTCAAAAAATTTGCTGGCGCGAATTCTGTCTTAAAATGTATAAAGCGATAATCATGACTGTTGTCCTGTATGATTGCGAAACAGGGGGCCACGGTGGCTCACTGGTAGAGCCGCGGTGGCTGGTGCATGGGGTCCCGGGTTCAAACCCTGCTCCCACCAAGTGAACCTTGTGGTGGACAAACACCGTGTGCGTGGGTTTCCTCGGGGTTCTCCCACTTTCTTCATTCCACCATTGCATTTATTGCTAGCGTAGCCGGTATAACCGTGGGACGTAAAACTCAAAAATTTCATTTCATTTTTCGATTGCGAAATATGGTGTCTTACTCTGAGGAAAGAACGTAGAGTGAAAGTATTTGAGAATAAGATCTTGAGATGGATATTAGGGCCCAAGAAGGAACGGAGATGGAGATTGATTGAAACTTCATTACGAGAAACTACATAATTTACAATGTACCATTTACCAAACATTGTTAAAGTAATCAAATCTAGGAAGTTCAGGTGGCAGGTCATGTAGCCAGAATGGAAGAAAGTAGGAACGCTTTCAAAGTTTTAACTGGAAATGCAATTGGAAAACGATTATTAGGAAGACCTAGGCGTAGATGGGAGGATAATATTAAGATGGATCTCTTAGAAACAGGAATACAAAGCAGAAATTGTATCCAGTTGATTAAGGATAGAAGTGAATGTTCTTCACGTTAAACTTGAAATTTTAAATTTTAGTTTCGTTTCATGTATCACGTTAAAGTGATGAAAAACGAATGGAAGCTTTCAAAATGTGGGTGTAGAGAAGAATGGAAAGAATTAGTTGTATTGAACGGAAAACGAATGAGGGGTGTTGGAAATGGTCGGGGAAGAAAAGAACAATTTTAGATATTATTAAGAAGAGGAAGAGAAACTGATTAAGAGGTTGCTTAAGAGGCTTCATCCCGGCGAAATTAAAATACCGCTAATTTTATAGTAATTATGTGATATCTTCAAATAGATAAAATATTAAAATATAATCGAAATGTGGAACAAGAGCACCCTAGACAATATCATTTTACATGAGATACCGTTATCACGATTCACTTATCTGCTTTCGATTTCGAGCCATTTTGAAAATCGGGATTTATTTTCACGTTTCTAAACGGCTGAAAACGGAAAGCCACTAGGTGACTTGTGATAACGGTACCTCATGCAAAATAATATTGTCTAGGGTGCTCTAGTTTCATATTTCAATTATCTTTTATCTATTTGAAGATATCGCATACCGGTAATTACTGTAAAATTAGCGGTATTTTAATTTCGCCGGGATGAGGCTTCTTAAGAAGGAACCGTATCATGAGGAACATGTAGAGGGTATGGTGGCAGAAAAAAGAGGGAGAGGGTGAAGGAGACTACAATTAATGGAGAATATCCACAGAAAAATTGTACGTAAAGACGAAGAGGTTAGCGGAAGATCGTGGATCATAGAGGCTTCTTAGCTGTGGCAAGTGACCAGCCAATAAGGGCGCAATATCTATGATAATGATGATCATGAATGTTATTTTGTTTCATAAATTAATTTAAAATGTAAAACCTAATTAGGTTCTACATTCCTCCGCTGTTTAATTCTAGTACTAAATAGGACACATCATTCCAACAGTGGGTTTCTACAATTCTCAATTTCCTGTTTTAGTTTGTAATTTTATTGGCATCATTTCCATTCCCTTCTGGACCAATTTCTTTTTTTCTTAATAATCTCGGAATCAATATGGACACAGACGGATGCAATGAATGAGTGCAAACACTACGTTCTTTCGTCATATGTGTTAATGTCCGCTCGACATACTAAAACGACAAAAATAGTACATTTTGGGGGGGAAACAGGGGCATCCCAACAGCTACAGACTTTTAAATTCGTTAACTTCACGCAGAGAAATAAAATCGCTGGAAAATGTAAACGAATGTCAACATTCAGAGTTCCGCAGATGGTTTCTCATCAACACGTTGTCCAATTATCCACATTTGTATTTGATAATGAACTATGTCGGATTCCCAAATTACGTCCATGAACAAAACTTTGGAATCATCTTCTGCTTTCGAAGTTTATTTGTGTAATTGAATGGTCTCGTACGCGTATTGCATTACTTTTGCACTTGGTTCACTTCACGAATCTCTCTCTCTCGCTGCGCTATGAAATTGAAAGTCTTAGTTGAAGGAAGAATTAGAGTTAGATGAGCAGTTAGCATTCTTGCTTTGCAATAAGGAAATACTAGTTCGAATCCTACTGCCAACCATTCTGACAGATTTTCCTCAGTCTTGTTTCTAAGAATTCTCCACTATTTTAGTAAAAAGATAGCGAATGGCCAATTTTCTGAATATCACTAAAATAGAGCACTCCCAAGTAACATTTTCGTTGTCAAACGGTGTGCCAACGGTTATCTATTTGTAGGCATCGTTGGCAAAGCCACTATCAAAATGCCAACGGCAAATTCGACAATCCAGCAACCATTGATACCAACAAGCGAAAACAAAACAGTGGTACAGCGTAGGTGCATCGTTGTTTCGGCAATGCATCGAAAGATTATGTTCTATTTTGTTGTCACAATGTTGGCGTTTCGTAGGATAACGATCGTCGGCCAACTGTTTTTTCTTTCCAGGTTGGTGTTTTGTTGGCATTCCATTGGCCCAACCACACCATAGTTGGTAGATTGTGATTTTCTCATTGGTATTTTGTTGGAATTTCGTTATCCCAACTCCTCCATGGTTGGCACACTGTCGTCCATTGGTTGGTTGGCCAACTGTACACAATCTTCTGTTGGCCCAACATTGCAAATAATTATTGGCATAACGATTTGCAGTACCGTCAAAATCACCGTTGGCCAACCAACTATGGCCGTTTGGCCCAACCATTTGTGAACCCAAAATGCTACTTGGGCTATGTATTCTCAAGATCTGTACATATTCCTTTGTATGGGCCAGTCACGCATGCAAAAGGATTTCTGAGTTAAAACCCCCTCCTCCTGTTGAAAATGAAACGAAATCACTCACTTTAATGCCCCATGATTATGATCTTTAGGCTAAGACAGACGGATGATTATGGCAAGGGAATGAGGATGGAACAATTTGTGGAATGAGAATGTCGGAGGAAATGGGAGTATTCCAAAAAACAAACGGACACGATGTTGTGTGCCACAAACTTACTTGGACGGGGATCGAACCAGGGACTCCACACACCAGAGGTAAGCGCTGTACCACTGAGCCACCGTGCCTCTTCCCGCTGTTGAGTATTATGGAAAAATAAACATTTACTGTATTAGGATATATATATATATATAACGCTTGTCCTAAAAAGAAATGCAATTAAGGGCCTTCACTACAGCGAAATTTAGCTACCGCTAATTTTAGACTTTTTTCTGTAATATCTTCAAAACAAATAAAAATATTCGAAAAACAGAAACATAGTTAACTAAATACGATTTTGCATGTGATATCGTTATCACAACTCATCTGTCTGCTTTCGATTTGCAACTGTAGATAGATTTAGCATTTTTTTGCGGGTTCTCTAAATAGCTGCGTACGAAAAGCAGACAGATGAATTGTGGTAAAGGTACCACATGCAAAATCGTATTGTCTAGTTCACTACGTTTCTGTTTTTCGAATATTTTTTATTTGTTTTGAAGATATTACAGAAAAAATCTAAAATTAGCGGTAGTTGAATTTCGCTGTAGTCAAGACCCTTAAGTACTTGAACCCCCCGCACACACACACACTCACTTGACGATATTCTGTGCATGCCTGTGGTATAAACCATGTGGTACTTTACATTCACACTTTGCGCCACGTTGTACTCTCTTTAATGAAACATTTGTTCACCAAATGCCAACAAAATTGCCTATATTCATTTTAATAATCAAAAAGTATAAATCCCCAAGACGTGAGAAATGGCTTATGTCATGTTGTAGGATAGAAGCATTTATTTATGAAATATGAATGCAATAGTACTAGTCTTTTTTGAGTATATCAACCGAAACTAATTGATTCCAAGGATAAAATATTACTCTTGGAGTTTCCTAGAAAAACGACTGATACCATTTCATAAAGTTGTTAATGAAATGTGATTTATTAAAAATCAAGAAAATCGTTAAATCTGTTTTTGGACAACTTACAATATTTGGTTCTCGCCATCCACTAAATCAGTGGTTCCCAACCTTTTTTGATTGACGATGCACGTCACTGAATGCCCACGACATAGCAACGTATTTGTTTTAATTTTTGTTACTAATATAAATTATAACAGTGTATCCTGCAAGTTGCTATGAAGTAGTGATTGATTGTATGTAGTACTCAGCATTCTTATTGCTGCTGGAGGTCTCAACTGGTACAATATGTCTCAAAATTGGCTTTAACTAATTATTAAATCCTTTGAGTTTTAAATTCTAAAATTTTGGTAAACACCCTATGGGTCTGCATGACACACCAGGTGGGAACACTACATTAAACTACCACTTTTTGGGCGGGTTAGTAGAAAAACAATTCGAAACTCCTTGTGAAGAATTTTATAAAAACCTATATTCAAAATTTTGTCTGGTTTCGTTGAATGGTATGGCCTCTGTGCAGTGTTTCTTTCAGACTGCTTTGGGGGGTAGTGCCCTCTGAAGCTCTGAGAATGTCCCCCGGAGGAGAGAAAATAATATGTCTATAATATAATATAATAATAAATAGAATACTACCGTGTAAAAACAAGGGCATCCATCAGGGGGGCAAGGTGGGGCGCTCGCCCCCCTCCTTTAGAGGAAATTGTGTTTCGGAAGATTGAAAACACAATAGATATTTTAGAATAGTTACCGCAAATTTGAGACTACATTTGAAATGTCACTTACACATGTCCCCCCTTGGAAACCACAACATGGGTGTCCTTGTGTGAAAACAATATGTACGCCTCCGAATACTAGGTGTGCCCCCGGAACATTTTCTCTGAAAGAAACACTACCTCTAAGTGTTCACTCTGGACGAACAAATGCACAGATATCGAAAGATCACTTTTCTTTTTCAGTATATAGAGGCCGTAAATCGTGTAAATCAATTGAAATTTGTTTTTTTTTTTTTTTTTTTTTAATTAACATACTCCCTTCACTTGTATTCGCTCGAATGTAAAAATAATAGTTGAACATTGAAGGAACGGTGAAGGATTGAATTCACTTCAATCGAGAGTTGGAACACGTTCTTTTTAAAAGTTGTAACGAGGAAGAGAATGCTTGTTAAAGGGTGGAATGAGGAAGAGAACATTCTTTTTCACGGAACAGGATCATGAAAGGAACGATGCTCATATTTTAAAAAAGAACGTTCCAAATATTGGTTACATTTGGTATCCATATGAACTTTTATAACGCAAGAAACGTGTGATTTAACAATGAAATGACTGACAGTGATTTTGAGGAACATCCTACATTTGACTTCGAATGAAAGATGTTTTTGAGTCTCCTATTTCGTTGTTGTCTCGCTTGATATCACAGCAAGGTCGTTAACTTTGAAATGGATCTGTCATCACAGTTGTTTCTGAAGAGAACAGCAGACACGCTGCCATCTATTGTCAACCGAGAAGAAATGTCGAAAGCAGTTTCGGTAGCGTTTGGTAGGTGGCGCGTGTGATCTATCTATACATTAGTTTTGAAGGTCGCAGAGAATGGACGAGGCATTTTAATTCAAACAGTACCATTCGGATGTAAACACAGAAATGCATTTTAAAAATCAAGACGTTTGTTTACTATCAGGAAAACAAATCCTGTTTTCATCCAACATTCTGTTTCAGAGCAAGCAACAATAAATTCTGCCTTGAAAAAAAGAAAATGAAATATTTCAGTTTAATCGAGTGAATGATGATAGAAGAATTACTGGAGTGAGAAAGTGGGAGGAAACGAGTACCCCGAAAAAATCAATGGACCAATGTTATAACCAGAAATTTACTTGGCTGGGAATTGAACCAGAGGCCCCACACAACGGAGTGCTCTATCACTGAGACCCCCCTACCAAAATTCTACTATGTTAAGAGCTTGGTTGGCTGAATTGAAGTTTAGCGTCTCGCTCAGCACCTAGGTTACATGAGAGGTGGACCTATAGCTTAAGGTAACGTCCGAACTACCGGTTAAATTCCCACCGGCAACCAAAAAAATTAAATGAAATCTTTAAGTTTTACGTCAAACGGTAATGCTAAAGGACACGGTAATGATGAGAAATGAATGAAATGATGGAATAAAGAAAGTGAGAGGAAATGGGAGAACCCGGAGAAAATCCATTCACACGGTCTTTGTTCACCACAAAGTTCACTTGGCGCGAACTGCAATCTAACCTAGGACACCAGGCACCAGAGGAAAACCCTCTACCACTGAGCCACCGCGGCCCCACTACCGGCATTCGAATCCACGTCTCCTACGTGCAGTGATGATTTCAAGGAGTGGCCTGGGGGCAATTCTCCGATTGTGCTCAACCGTTGAATATTTTGGCATTGTTACTATCAAACCACGTTTATTGGAATTCGTCCTGGAGGAAATAATCTGAAATCCCACTGCTTGAACTGAAGGAACGTAAGTTAACCATATAGTCGCGAGGTGAGCTCTGCTATATTCTCTCCGCCATTCTCTTTAATTTAAGCGAATATGTAAAAATAAATAAATAAATTATGCCCCCACATGTTACTAGGGCCAATGTACTGTGTCTTTCATAGAACTCCTTTGAACTGGAAGTCTCGAACGAAATTCGTACACCCCCTAGCAAGGGCGGAGCTATGGGGGCATAGGGGGGCATTGCCCCCAATTTTTTTGACAAAAAATAAAAATGTCACAGTAAGAAAGTGATCAAAAATGAGTTATTCATATTAACTCCACACTCGTGCCCCCACCAGACAAATCCTAACTACGCACATGCCGCCTGGGTGTCTTAATTAACCATTCCGCTAGTTTTCCTATCATTAATATCCTACCTAATGAAGACGGTATTCCAGTACGAGGCAGAAACATTAGGTATATACGCTCTGCAGATGATATGGCGCTTGTTGCGGAATCTAAAAAAAAAAAAATCAATAAGATGTCAGAAAACTTGAGCAAGGGCTGTGAAGAATATGAGATGGAAATAAATGTTAGAAAGACAAAAGCCATTGTGACTGGAACGAAGCGGTCGGTATCAAATATAGCAGTAGACGTGAAAGTGACTAGTTTTCGATACTAAGGTATTATTATTAGTGATGATATAAAGTGCGCATGTGAAATAAAAGCAAGGATAGGAATGGCAAAAGAAGCCTTTAGGAGGAAAAAATACTATTTCCTTTAACTTTAAATAAAGAGTTGTGAAAAAAGTCTCATAAAATACTTCGTGTGGAGTTTTGTACTGTGTTGTGGAGTATTGGAATAGAAGGATGGGGCAGAAATATGGATATTACACAAAAGTGGTGAAAAGAGACTAGATACTTTCGAAATATGGGTGTGAAGAAGAATGGAGAGAACTGAGCGGAAAACGAATGAAGAGTGTTAGAAATTGTGAGGGAGAAAAGAACAATATTAGATATTATTAAGAAGAGGAAGAAAAATTGGTTGGAACAGTGGCTGAGAAGGAACTGCATCATGAGGAACGAGCTAGAGCAGTAGTTCTCAAAGTGGGGTCCGAGGTTAGCGTACGTGTCTTTGGCGTGGGAGACCCGGGTTCGATTCCCGGCGGGAGCTCATGTGGTTCGGATTCCACGTTAATCAGTAGGTCCACGTCTCATATAGCCTCGCTGCTGAAAGGGGCGCTAAACTAAAATCATCTCAACTCAAAGTGGGGTCCGTGAGACCTAGCCAAGAAGGTCCGAAAAACCTAAAAATAAAATGTGTTGTAATAAAATAGAACTCACAGCTGTTACGCAAGAAATATTTTTTTCAGTTACTACAAAGAAAGCAATTAGAAATTATACCTAAGTTTGAAAATTTAAATATATTCCTACTTTACTAAATTTCTACCGTTATATATGATTACTTCAAGTGAGAGAAATTCCTTCTTTGTTAGGACACTTTTTGAAAAGCAGTTGTACTGCATGATGCCTCGGAATTTCATGGATTTCATTCTCAAGTCGCGGAAAGCTCTCATCACTACCATCAATTTTCCAGATTTTTTTTTTTTTTTTTTTTTTAAGTAAATGTTAGTCATTCCTATGCTTATAAACATCAAATCTGCCCCGAAGTCTTTATTTTAAAAAAAATAAAACTAAGAAACCTGTTCTAAAATATGTTCCTAGATGCACCATTGCGAGTAACTCTAGACTCAAATTGGTTTCCGTGTGCGCTGTGAGTATGAAGAGTTGTCTAAAAAAAAAAAAAAAAAAAAAAAAAAAAGGCATTGCAATATTTGGTAACTTTTACCAATTCCCTACCACTTACTTATGTAAGCAGATCTGTTTTTGCTCTTTGCAGTATTAAAATTTTAAAGCGAAATCATCTTAATGTGGAATTGGATCTAAGATTGATGGTGACAAAAGTTATTCCAGATTTCGATGCAGCTGTGGAAAATCTCAAAGTATTTCATTCTTCATATTAGTGATCCCACATTTCAGAACGTTACCAAGTGGATTTTCTTTTTAAAAAGTCAATTTTGAGAGTTACTGTATTTTCCGTTGAAATTTCGTTCACTGGGATAGAATCATGTATCTTTAGAATAAACTACTTTTTGCATTATTTTTCTTGATCTTTTTCTTGTCAGTAGTAATTCTAATCAGTATATTTTAAAATACCATGTCAAATTTCAGATAGCATTGCACGGAGGTCTGCAGATCACTTTCCGAATGAACAGGGGGGTAGCGCTATCGGAAAATTTGAAAACCCTGAGCTAGAGAGTATGGTGGCTGGAAAGAGAGGGAGAGGACTAAAGAGACTACCATTAATGGATAGTGTTGCCACGAGACGAGACATTTCTCGTGTCCCGTCTCGTCTCGTCTCGTAAACGAGACGAGACACGAGACGAGACGGAACCCTTTTAGACGAGACACGAGACGAGACAGACTACTTGTCCCGTCTCGAAAATGAAAACGCTGGCGGGAATGGCCAAGATTGAAATTGCCAGTGGTCATATAGATTGCAAAAGGAAAATCCCCTTTGTGAGAAAACATGTTGAAAAGCCTTCATAGAAAAGTGTCCTCTGTCTATTGAATGAATCAATCGTGATACATGAGCTTCCAGGAATATCATCCTTAATGTCTTGTCCCCAATTTCCCTTACTGTAAACTGAGGAATTCTCTTTTTTTTTTTTTTTTTCATTTCTGGCTGGAATGATGACAAACAAAATCAAAGACAGAGAAGATTTTTACAAGGTCAAGAAACCGAACTACCACAACCATCTATTCAATTTGAAAACTGGATAAGGTCTACACTCATTACAGGCTGTAGTTGAAAGTTCTGGTTGAGATGGCGGATTCTCTGGTGGCGGTATTCTTTTTGCTATACGAACCGAAATTAACCGAAAACGGCAATTGAAGTATGTCATCTTGCAACTAAAATTTTGTCTTCTCTCTCGTTCTCTCTCTCTCTCTCTCTCTCTCTCTCACACACACACACACACACACACATACACATAAAAATACACTTTTACCATTTTACCAATCGCTCGCTTATTATACAGCAGTCATGTTGTAAAATTCACCTCTTCGTTTGGAAGGCGGGCGCAGGACAAAAAAGCAGATATTATCGACGAACCCTTCAAATTGTTTGCTTTCAGCAAATTTATGATACTAACAATAACACTTTAAATGAAGAGGTTTTACAGGGGGACCTTCGTTTTGTTACGCGGAAATGTTTGATCTGACCAGTGTGCGAAATTGCCCTCTGCTTCCAAAGTTCGTCGACCCTACTGTTCCTTTCCTCTTTTAAGGTCGCGTCATAACTACCCTTCTTTGAAAACCTCTTCATTTAAAGTTAGAAAGATGCAGTAAAATTGTGACGTCACGGCGGAGCAGAAACAGCTTTCGCCCAAGGTCCTTGTCATTCACCCTTGTTTGTTTCTTTGATTTTTGCAGGAAAGTGAGTGATTCTTGCTTTCCTGTATTAAGAAAACATTAATTACTGTAGTGCTCGTGTTAGCCTATAAGCATGTCTACACTAAGTACTTGTCGCAATTATAGTAGAAATACTACGGGTTCCAAAGTTATTTATCATGTATTTCCCTCGGTTCCTTTGCTGAAAGTTTGGCAAAAGAAATGCTGTCGGAAAATCATCTTTAAAGTTGAAAACGCCAGCGTCTATTCCGATCATTTTATTCCCGAAGCTTATAGACATAATTTAAAATGTGAGCTTCTAAATATTCTACCCAAGAAAAAGTTTAAACAAGATGCCTTCACTAAACTTACCTTTACTATACGGAACCGTGTTGATGTAAATAATGAAAGAATTAAATGTACGGAAGTTAGGTGTTTAAAGAAAAAACAAATCAGACATTGGGGTGCAGCCAGATGAAATAACTATTGTGACTGAAATAAAAAATAACTCTTTGTTTATGTTATTTTTCGTTTGTTTTATGGAGAGTGAGGGGCATAAACCAAAAGAAGAGCTCTCCTTTTTGCGTAAAGAGAACGAAAAACTGAAGTCTAACAGTATGTACAAAGCCAAAATAATATGTTTACAAACGAAGTTAAAAGAATTGGAAAGCAAATATAATAAAGAATTAATTTCAAAGGCCAGTTCTAAAATATAATATTGTGATCGTTTCAATAAAGTGGTTAATAACCGGTGGTGGATATATTATGAAAAAGTTTTATACAGGGCCAAGTAAATATGCTAATGAATGGCCAGAAAAAACTAAGATGGATTGATTAAGATATCATTCGTGCATTAACACAACACGCCTCATTGATAAATTATACAATCATCTGCGGTTACAAGTTCGAATCCCCGTACCCAATGTGTCAACATTTCGACGTTGTATGCAAAAATTACCGTTTTTTCCTGGTATTCCTACCCCAGTTTTGAAAATTTTGACTTAGCAAGGGCGCTACTTAAAGAGTGTGGGAAAATTTTCAGTGCTTATATTTGATGAATTGAATGTTAATACGGGTGTATGCTATGACCAAAACGTTTATTTATTTTTTAGGACCACACAGAAATGTACAGGTGCCAATGATTCGAGGCTTAATAGATGTGTGGAAAGAGCCAGTTTGTTATGATTTCGATAAGACTATGAAAAGTAAAAATTACTCTTCGAAATCATATCGAAAGTTAAAGTCTCAGGATTCAAGATAGTTGCGATTCTTTCGAAGTTCAATGGTGGCAATATGAGGCTATGTGGTGGTCTCGTTTCACCTTCTTCCAGGTGGATGGAAACAATAAAATAGTATGAAGTTATATTTCGAACATTTCACAAAAAACTGTGAATCGAAGAAAAGAAAAAGAATGTGATTGGCCGACCGTTTTATGTCCTAAGAAAGACAATTCGATCTTGAAACTATTCGACAAGGCTAAGACATACTTCAGAATTCGGTTTTTGAATAGAAAAACACAGGAAGTCCGCAGGAGGAATGTTCTTTAAGATAGTGGATGCAAAGTTATTCTTCAAGTGATACTCAATGCTATAGTGAGTACATATTGTATCTGTATGTAGCCTTTACTTTTATTGTATTTAAAAATTTGTTTTCCTTTGCAAAGCGCTAAGGCGGAACATAGGCTTACCACACAATATTTGTCCCTCCTTCACCACTGTGTCGTCACACTACAGCTGGAGAAAGTGGCTACGCAGAAACAGCGAGTTATGAAGGGACCTGTAAAAGCGCGGAACAGTAGGGTCGACGGACCTTGCTCTGCTTTCATGTTGAGAGGAGAGGAATACTTCCCTTTCCTAATGAATAATATTCATTAGGACCTAAATTATCTTCAGAAATGGTTTCTTACAGAGTGTAAAGAACATTTGGTATAATATTCATGGAACTCCATTGAAAGCAGAAAATATCATGAGAATGATCAAAATTCGAACATTGAAGAACATAATTAACAGAAAAGAAATATGATACCCAAACCATAATTTTAAACCTGCTATAAAATGTATATCCTATATTTTTACTAATTCCTTACTCCCATGAAAGTATCCTGAGGAGGATATTCTCTCCAATTTTTTTCAGACTGAAATCCTTTTATCCCTTACGATTTCGCCCCCTGACATAATACGAAAAAACAAATGCTGTTAAAATCCATACACATGACCCTTCCGGGACTCAACCCGGGGCCTTCAAGCCGATGGTCTATCGCCGCAGACCGCTCAGCTTGGTATGAAGATGTACGTTGTATGATTGCGAATAGATCACGACAATATAAGAAACTTTAATCCAAAATAGCCACCCAAAAATCAACTTTTTTTAGACCACTAGCTAATCTGGGAGTACTGTCATGAGTTTGTTACACAAACGGGGCAACCACCATATAGTGGCACACACCCCGCGGTTATGGGAACAGATTTGTACCATGAAGGTGAAGACTGGCCCCAAGCATTCTTTGGTCCGATGTGTCGTTCAGCTCCTATTACTATGGCACTTTAAGTAGAGCTTACTGTGCAGTAACATAAAATTTCAATCAAATACTTTCCATTACTCAATAAAATTATTGAGTAATTTAAAAAAAAATAATTGCAACAAATCTAAACATGCTAAAATGGAAAGTAGTTTTTGGATTGGTATGGAAACCTAAAGGCTGGAACATATGAAATCAAAGTGTACACACATATCTATCTCTCTATTTATCTATATATCTTTCCATCTCTCTGTCTCTCTGTCTGTCTCTCTCTCTCTCTCTCTCTCTCTCTCTATATATATATATATATATATATATATATATATATATATATATATATATATACAGACACTATAAAGCAAGTGGGCTGATAGCATACGATAGTGTCGTGGATGGTGACACCGTTACATCGAACTTTGCTTGTCGTGTAAACATTATTTGACATTAGTGTCTTCATCTTCGACGTACCTATGAGTAATTTACTGTATATTCGTGTATTGAAACTGGTGAAACAAATTTCAATGTTTCAGAATGTAAAAAAAAAAAAAAAAAAAAAAAAAAAGCCAGGGTCGAGAAGCCTCAGACAACTAACAGCAGAGATATATTATCTTGTAAACTATTTGTCCTTGCCTTGTGAGCTTATTTGAATTTATTTTTAAGACCTTTAGGCAACTTTGGCCCACCCCGAATGGATGATGATGGGAAAATTAGTGGAATGAAGAAAGTGGTAGAATACTAGACAACTTCGAGAAAACACACACATTCGAAAAATGAAATGAAATATTTGAGTTTTAGGTCCCACGGTTATGCCGGTTAGGCTAAAGGAGACGGTGATGATGAGTAATGAATGAAATGGTGGAATGAAGAAACTGGGATGAAACGGGAGAACCCCGGGAAAACCCACGCACACGGTGTTTGTCCACCGCAAAGTTCACTTGGCAGGGGCTGGGATCGAACCCGAGACCCCAAGCACCAGAGATGAACACTCTACCACTGAGCTACCGCGGACCCCACACACATTCGATGTTTGTCCACCAGAAAGCTCACATGGCACTAACCGAGATCGAACCGACTATCACATACACCAGAGGTGAAGGCTTCACGGTGTAGCTACCGTGACATTTCTTGTCTTTGTGTTCTGGTTAATACTTGTAACTTAGTTGTATCTTGATTAGCATGGTGCAGCCTGCTACATTTAACTTTCGTTCCCATGGTATGCTGCTATATTTTTTACGAGACAAGACGAGACAAACGAGACGAGACGAGACGAGACGGGACAGAACCTCTCGAGACGAGACACGAGACGGGACGAGCACATTTTTTCGAGACGAGACACGAGACGGGACATGCTTTGCACGAGACGAGACGAGAGAGCCTTAAGTCTCGTCTCGTCTCGTCTCGTGGTAACACTATTAATGGACTATATCAAAACAGAAAAATTGTACGTGAAGACGAAGAGGTTTCCGGAAGACCGTAGAGCATGGAAGCTTCTCGGTTGCAGCAAGTGATCTACAAATAATGGCAGAATATGATGATGATGAGATATAAAGAAAGAAAGAAAACAAACCATTGGAACATGTGTCTAATTATTTTAAATGAGAATTCTAAATACCAAATATCGTACCTCTAACCTTAAGGGATTACGGGGTATAGAGAAATGAACGTATCATGACAATTTAGTTTCGTTTCACAGCGTAAAACTACAGTAGACTTCCAAACTATGTAAATTCAATACTCAAACTTAAAGTCGTATGTCCATTACTACTGGTTGCAATAGATTATCTAATAAAATCAAAGATAGAAGCTGTTCCTCGGAAGCTGAATCCATGTTAAAAAGCCGTTTTTCGATATCTTTAACCGCTTTTGCTCTACGGAGATTAAAATAGGAACCGGAAGTGCTATTTCGTGTCTATCACTTCCGATTGCAATAGACGAATAAGATCAGACGTGGAATACATTCGTGAGCTTTTGAATCCATATGAAAAAAAACTGTCGCTATCAATTTCCGTTGTATCCATTATGTAATTAATGTTGTAAGCGGAAATTGTAAATTTTTACCACTTCCGGTTTGAACAGATACATAAAGCTAGTGACAAAACTTATTCTTTGGGATGCCAAATGTGTTTAAAAAAATCCAATGTCTGTTCTACGTTTACACTATGATATTATTGATTTTGCAGTTACAAAAATTTACCTACGAATTTCGCTAATCTACAACTGCTGGGTACCCATTTTTAAATTGCCCGATTTAATTATATTACGGGTAATGATTCGGCACTATATTAAAATACAATTCTTTCGATAATTTTTATTCTTTAAAATGTGATGTACTTTGTATAGAAAAGTAGATTGAAGTATAACCGGTGGAGAAACCCTTGGTAGAAGCTCCGAGTACAAAAGCTGTGTTGATACGACTTGTATCATCACGAAGATTATGACAAACGATCTTAAATTGAATTTAGACAACAGCGACGGCGCATAGAATGCACATTTCTTAAAAAAAAAAATCACTGAAATAGAGGACATACCATAGAGTTTATATATAAATATGGCCCCTTGTCTATGTTTGCAATGCTGACGAAATGCAGCAATAACGTTTGATGCATAGAGATTTCATTATTGCGCATACCGCCATGTTGGTCATTTCAAATTAATTTAACTCTGTATTAAAACGTCGAGAAACACTTTTCACGTGAGTAGATCAACATGGGTTTTTAATGAGCAGTGGCAGTGCGCATGGCAGTATTTAGGATTTTGTTTCGGGGGGCTATGCATAACACGGGGAAGCAGAGGGGGCAATTGCCCACCTGAGTTTGAAAATTCTGTATTAAATTTATCTTTGAAAATTAAATAAATATTAATCTATGCATAAATCGAATTTTGATTGGAAAGAATTACAGACCCGTGAATCTTATTTGATATGATATATACAAAAATTTAGCAGTGATTCTAACCTTTTATTGTATTCATAGAAGAAAAAGGAAGCCTCCTCTTAGCCTACCTAATTTCTCGGGCTACTTATTCCCCCTCTTGATTTACTTTAATTCAATTATTTACCTTTCTTTATAACTAAACTATGTAAATAATCTTTTTCTATAATAACTAAAGTCCTGTTATGTTGATATCCGTGCAAGTTGGTGTCGAACACCTGTTTTGCTCATCAGCTCCTCTTAGATTTGGTGTTACTGACGACGGCCAACTTGAATCACAACTAACAACGGTCGAAAGTATGATAGGAGAAACGAAAGAAACAAACAACTAAGGAAAAGAAATAGACCAGTAGAATGGACGAAATAAAGAAAAAAGAACACAGCTCTTACATGGAATGAAATTTGACAAATGAGGCGCCTAGAATCAAATGAAGCGCCTAGAAGCTGCCAAGTCCATTTTTACCGAAATTGAGTTATATATCACTTGTTACATGTTTGATCTAAAGGAATTTCATAGAAACAGAATGTTGTTTAAAAGTGTAACATTTCACACTAAAAAACTAGTTCAAATATGGGACTTTGTACGCATGTATATGGAGCTTCACTGTACGTTTTATTTATTTATTTATTTATTTATTTATTTATTTCGGAAAAACAACAGGCAAATGCCTAATTACAGTTTTCCCTTATTGTAAAGTGTATTTAATACACTTTAAAATACATATATAATAACATATTAATATGACCTCAATTCTATTATAATACACTCTAAGATACACATATAATTAAATAATAATATGAAAGCAAAATATATGTTAAAATACAAAGAGCACGATTTACAGGATACAACAAATTTATGTAGAATGAAAATTTTGTTTGTAACTAAAAACATCTATATCTGGGTGTTCTTGTGACATCTTATTATACAATATACACATTTTTCTGATAGGTGATACATCTAATGCATTAGTCCTTTGCGCTGAGAGATGGAATATGTCATTATGGGGTCTCGTTGCTCTATGTGGGACGCGAATTTTGATTTCTGATAACAAATATTCTGAATCTATTGATGTATGAATATTGTAATGAATATTTGTTTCGAAGACCTTCGTAGTTCTCAAATTTTGGATATATACCTGTTTCTTTATATGTCAAAAAGCGCACAAATTTATTTTGAATGTTTTCGATTTTATTTATATATTTCTTACTATTAGAACCCCATATTATCGCTGCATATTCCACCTTAGACCGTACATAGGCAGTGTATAATGTTTTGAGAGCATTAGTATTAGAAAAATCACCTCCTAATCTCATCACAAAGCCAAGATTCCTAAAGGCCTCACCAATTACTCTGTTGACATGAATATCGAATGATAGGTTTGACTGCAGAGTGACTCCAAGATCAGTAACATAATCCACTCTCTCAATTGGTGTTTGATTAATAGTATACACATTGCGTACATAGTTTATTTTCCTGGTGTATGATACTACTTTACATTTTCTAATATTTAGTAGCAACTTGTTTGATTCACACCATTGGGAAATAGCATTAATGTCATTTTGCAAAGAAATTGCGTCTAATTCCGTGGAGATACTGCGATAGATTTTTAGATCGTCAGCAAACAAAAGTTTATGGGAAGATGTTATGACAGGTGGTAAATCGTTAACAAATAGTATAAATAACAGAGGTCCTAAGTTCGATCCCTGAGGCACACCAGAGTCTACGACATATTCCTTAGTTGAAATATTCTTGTATCGAACGCGATGTTTCCGTTGGTAAAGATAGGATGCTATAAGTTGTTGAAGATTTTGTGAAAAATTGAATGTCACAAGTTTGCTTAGAAGTATATCGTGATTAATTACGTCGAACGCCTTGGAGAAATCTGTATAAATTACATCTACTTGTTCCTTTTTATCAACTTGATTAGCTATAAAATGTGTAAGTTCTGAGAGATTAGTTACAGTTGACCTCTTTGGCATGAAACCATGTTGAAAGGGAGATATTACTGACCGTACATGTGAATAAATTTTTTCGTATATAATAATTTCAAATATCTTAGATGGGGCAGATAGTAGGGTTACCGGTCGATAATTTTTTATTTGGTCTGTAGGACAGCCTGTTTTGGGAATGGGACAGACGTCACCAATCTTCCATTTCGTAGGAAATGTAGAAGAAGCTATTGACTTGTTAAAAATAACTTGTAGGGGATGTTTCAGTATTTCTGAGCAGCCTTTAATGATATATGGTGGTATTTTGTCTGGTCCACAAGATGACCGTGGTTTAAGTTTTTTAATAGCATTCTCCACATCTTCGATATTTATAAAGTTAATGTTTAATTTGTCCAGGATTTCCGAATTATTGTGTTGCTCGATAGGAATAAGATTGTAGCTCGATTTATTGTGTGTAACTTGAAAATTTGTCATAAACGCGTTTGCAATATCAGTATCATCACTCAAAGTTTGACCATCATAATGAAAGATATTACTTCCCGAATTACTCTTTTTATTCTTAACATACGTCCAGAAAGTCTTAGGATTATTTATAATATTGGCCTCACAGTTGTTTAAATATATATTGTATGCATTAGAAATTTCTTTTTTAGAAAGAGCTCTCAATTCTTTAAATTTATTATAGTGATAAAGTGCGTCCCGAAAACCCTGCTTCCATTTCTTATGGTGATATGATTTGCTCTTAATTAATCTAATTATGTCACTTGAAAACCAAGTAGGATAATTGAATTTAGCTCTTTTTCTCGGGATGCATCGGTCAAAATATAGAATAGAGTATATTATAGAAAAAATCCACAGAGTCATCTACAGTCAAACTATCTGTGATAGGTTCCCAATTTGTTAGTGATATTTCGCGATACAGTTTATCAAAGTCAGCTTTAAAAAAATTATAGTCTCTTACTTCGCTTTTGTTTGTACACTTAGCATTTCTAGAATTAATACATTTATATTCAGCTAGGAGGGCTGGGTGATGAGCATCCTCCGGTAAAAGGGGAGGGTGTTCGTGTATGACCTCTACGCTGGTAAGATTCGATAGTATTAGGTCAAGCGTTTTGCCATACGAGTTTCTAATATTATTGTAGGTTTGTAAATTATAAAAATTCATTAAGTGAAATAATTCTTGACAGGTTCCAGTAGATGCTAAGAAATTAAAATCAGTTCCCGTGACCTGTGAGAGATTATAATCGCCTGTCAGAAGAATGTTACTCCTTGGTTGTAGTACACTAAATATGTATTCAAAATATTCTCTATATATTGATTGATTTGACCCAGGTGCAATATATACAAGACCAATATATATACAATTAACCGTATCTACAAAAACTTTTACTGTAATACAATCAACACCAGGAATGTTTGGGGAAGGAATTTTCTGCACACGATATTTTTTATTTACAGCTAATAAAAAATATCGTGTGCAGAAAATTCCTTCCCCAAACATTCCTGGTTTTACGAGGTTACTCGAAACTAAGCAAAATGGATGCGGGTTTTGATACTAGGCGCCTCAAATACATTATTATATCTAAACAAAGAGCATAAGAAAATAGAAAGTAAATGAAAATCTTAGAAATGGTAAGAAGGATTATTGTTGTACGTGCAATGCGAAAAACTAAGGTAACTAACAAATTTATTTCGGGGGGTTTGAGCCCGATAGTCCCCTAAGCACGCCACTAGAATGTGTTTCAATAGTCACATGATGTCCACCACTTCGGGTAGATTGAAAGATTCCAATTGATCTCCAGATGGTGCTAATTACACGTACCCCTGTCGGAAGCAAACACAACCTTAAAGTCTTTATTTAATTTGAATTTACTATCCTCTGATTCTTGTATCCTCAGATGTAATTTGCTTAAGACTCTGTTGTCCTTGAAACATTCTAGAAACCTTCCTTTCGGGTGGTATACAAAGTAAGTACGGCAAGAAAACAGTATACGGTATATTATCAAATTATATTTTTATGTGCGTTGAGGTCCAAACGGAATACATATGATAGGATTATGTGTTGAAGCGTTTAATTTGGCGACCAGAGACATGTGTAAGTGGTTGAGGCTTCAACTAATGAATAAAATGCTTGACAATGGAATAGCATAAAAGAGAACGTTCAGATGAAAAGAGAGATTCATATTGGCAATCACATTTGTGTGAGTGTCACGCCGTCGCCAAATGGTCTGCCGAGACAAGGCCAGAGGATGTCCACAGTCAACCCTTCCTTTCGCCAATTCACACATAATACCTACATGCTTCCTGCCCTTCTCTAACTACTCAACAACTCCAATACATACGAATAATTCTGCAGAAGCCATGTCCTACTACTTCCTATGTTACGTAAGAGCTCAATCTGCCTGTAAACAGTGACGGATCCACGGGGAGGGTAACATTCCCCCCAAGACTACCTTTCTCCCCTGAGCTCAGTTGTTATTGTGATACACAGAATTACACGTGTTGTCCTCCCAAGCAAGACTAGAATAATTAATGTGTAATGATGGCACAAACATCAAGTACCCCTATACGAGATTGTAGTTGATTTACTGTTCATGTGCTAAATACTCGGAATGGGGAATAATGTTTACCTACTTCAGTGGCAGCTTTAATGGATAGCCAAGTAGGCACGGGCCTACCCAAAAGTTTTGAAAAATATATAAACACTAAAAGATACAATAAAGAGTAAATATATTTTCCACTTTTTATATTAATGGTAGATAATTATTTAACAAGTAATATCAACCGCTACTGTAATAGCAGTTTCCTACTGTCATTAATCAATAAAATGGGTATATGTATTCAGGCGCGGATCCAAGGGGGGCTATAGCAACCTCCTGGACGCTCAAGTATACACTGGATAAAATAGGCTTCAATCCTGCTTTACACTAGATAAAGCTAAAAACTATGGTTTAGCCCCTCCCTTGATCATATCTTGAATCCGACACTGTATGTATACATAAGCGAGAGAGCAGGTCTTCCCAAAATTAAAACCCCAAAGCCGCACCTGACCTACTTTCTAAAATTACATCAGTTTGCGTACTATTATTACTTTCATTCATTTCAATTGTGCAGACTTATGCCCTGGTATGAACTAGAGGTAAGCAGAAAACAGTTTTTTCGGTGTTTTAGAAAGAAAATAAAACAAACCAGTTTTTCGAAACTTTCAAAAAACGGTTCGTTTCAAAACCGGTTTCGGTTCTCTATCAAAAGCTTTTTTCTTCTTCGTTAGTTTCTTTGGAAATGAGTTCTACAAAAACAAGAAATATACCAGCCGAGGGGAAAATCACACTGGTTTCAGTAAAAACCCAAAAGTCTTTGAGAGAAATCGTAAAAAGGGTTTGGTCAAAACTATAAAGGTGCCGAAAAAAGTTCTGTCGCTTTTTGTGGACGTCTGTGTCCAATTGACCCTCACACCGTGGAGTTGAATGCGAGTGGAGATAAGGCGAAGGTCAGTTGTTGGTGTGGGTATATCCAACATACTACCTGGTTGTGGCAGTTCAGTTACACCGTGAACTTGCGTAAGGACAAAGTGAACGTGTGACCTCCACACAGCGTCATAAGAATGTGCATGCTATACGAGTTCAAACTGGGGTCAAACGCCGCTGCAGCGAGACGAAAGATATACCAGGCCTTTGGTGAGGGAGTCGTGACTACGTGGACAGTGCAGAGAAGGTTTAACAAGTCTGAGGACGGTGACGAAACACTCGAAGACGCACCACGTGCCGGAAGACAACAAATGTGCAAAATGAAGAATTTCAGGCAGGAATTGAGGCGAACAGTGGCCATACGTGTGAGGAACTGGGACTACAATTCAGTGTGAGTGGAGAAACCATTCGGTAGCACCTCCATCAACTTGGTTAGCAGTACAAGTTGGGTCGATGGGTTCCATATGATTTGATTTCGGGCCAGAAGGCACGCGAGCACACAACTTTTCGCACAGTATTTCTTCGCTGTCTCGTCTGAGAAAGGAGTCATGTCTAGACAGGGGGTTGACATAGATGAGAAGTGTGTCCTGTACTAAGCTCCACGGCCCTGTCATCATTGGTTAGCATCCCATAAACCGGTTCCAAAACAGCCGAAACGAGCACTGCACCAGAAGAAGGTCCTCCTGTGTGTTTGGTGGACTGCTCGCGACATCGTGCATCGGGAACTGCTACCAGATGGTCAGATTATCACTGTAACTGCGTATTTCAGCAGTTGAGCCGTGTTCAAGAAAAACTCAAAATTCTGGAGCCAGCATTTCTGAATCGCAAAGGTGTTCTCCTCTTGTTACAGGATAGCGCTAAGCCCCATGTGGCTAAGATGACCGGGGGCACCATTCTACGCCTTGGATAGGAAACACTATTGCATCCGCCATACTCGCTGGACATTGCACCGTCCGATTATCACCTGTTCCATTCCTTGGACAATCACCTTCGAGGACTCTAGTTTAAATCCCTAGTAGAGGTGCAAAATGCATATAATACCTTCTTCGCTTCACGGCCCACAAAGTTCTACCGCGATAGAATCCATGTACTTCCAGAACGTTGGCAGAAGGTCGTCAATGCTGATGGGAACTATTTTTGATCTTCCAGGTACGTCTTAGGTGACATATCGATATTCGAAGGTGGTTGGTGAAAAAGCGTCAGAACTTTCTTGGTTACCTTTATAAAAATCAGTTTCGGTTTTGAGTTTTCCCATAAACAGGTTTCCGATTTTTATAGAAAAAAACTGCACGTTCCTTAGAGCGCTTACCTCTGATGCGTGGGGTCCATGGTTCGATCCCCGATCAAGTAAGTTTTTGGTGGACAACATCGTGTCCATGGGTGTTCTTGGGATTCTCCCGTTTCCTCCCACATTCTCATTCCACCAATTATTCCATCATCATCCACTTACCTTAATCATCCATCTCCCATAGGCTAAAGGGACGTTGAACTGAAATACTTCATTTCATTTTGCTCTTTCCTAGCATAAACTGATAAACACAATTAAAAGAAATTAAGGAGTTATATAACAAATTATGTGTGTCTTGTTTTTCTTTTCTTTCTTTTTTTTTTTTTTTTTTATCTTGTCTCTTAGCTGTCTTTGAAGAGCCCTGTAGTTTTACTCATAGTCCACAGAGTAGGAATTAAATCAAACTAACTGATTTTTTTTTTACCAATAAGTGACGTCATTCCGGGACAGCCTATGACCGTGCAGAATGGTTAAGAGACAACTTGTTCTCTAGTAACCTTGGGAATTTGATTTTAATAATCACTTGATTATTTTTAAAAAATCAAGTGATTTAAATCAGAATGATCAGAATTAATCCAATGCTCCAGATTAAATCAGAATTAATCCAATGCTTCAGATACAGCACTTGACTAACTTCTTACTAAGTCCAATAAATTATTATTGACTACCAACTGCTTACTTAGACAATTTATGAAGTTCACTTTAACGCAACAGTTTTATACACATAAGATATCTGGATAGATATTTAAGTATTGTTAGCATATTTAAAGTACTATCAAATATCATGACATATAATTATTAGTTTTAATTAATTGAAATGAGAAGAAAATCAAAGCCAGCTGGCGAAAGGTTAACTATTAACTTTAAAAATACCTGTACCTTTTCAAAGTAATAAATGCTGGTACCGTACGGTATTGGTTTCAAGGCAAATAGCTGTTTCTTCGAAATAATTTTAAAAAATAAGCAAAGATTTTTGAGACATTCGAGTCGAATCAAGATTTTTACGAGCAGTCTCGACTCGAATTCGAGTCGAAATTCGAGACATGTCTCGACTCGTGCGCATCCCTACTTCTCGGTTCGGCTCCATAGTGAATGAGCTGTGAGCAGAGCCGCTCGAGCCGTTGACAACCCTAAACCCGGGCCGAGTAGTTTTGAACATGTTTGGCCGGCGCCCTATAACTTTTAACAAATTTTGGCTCGAGCCCGAATACTTGCTCCTCTGGAATTCAAATTCTAACCTCACGAAAACGTTCTTGCCTTCTAGACTTCACGACTACCTAGGTCGCAACTGCCTATCTTTCATGTTTATACACGGTGTTATAATAATAATAATAATAATAATAATAATAATAATAATAATAATAATAATAATAATAATAATAATAATAATAATAATAATAATATTAATAATAATAATAATTTGTAGTAGAAATAGTTACATTGATAATAATTATATTGTCTATGTGGAATAATTCAAAAGAGTACTTGAAACTACATACAGGATTTAGCTCGATTTGGCTCGTTTTGGCTTGACTCGACTCGAAACTCGAGCAAAATTCGAGTCGTGTCTCCAGTCGAGTTGAAGGAAATTTTTCGAGCCGAGTTCTCGAGTCGAGCTAAGAGATGTCTGTTTCGAGTCGAGTCGAGTTTCAAAGAAAACTCGCTCGAACTCGCTCGTGCCCATCCCTTAAAATACTGTGCAAAATTCTCGCACAACGAATGGAGGGAAAGATCGAAGAACGGTTATCAATGGACCAGTTTGGATTCAGGAATAAAAGAGGAACAAGGGAAGCAATACTGAGTCTACGGTTGACCATGGAACAGCACATCAGAATAAACAAACCAATTGTGATAGCATTTGTAGATATAGAGAAAGCTTTTGACAACGTAGATTGGAATATCATGTTCAGAGCGTTGAAGAAGCTGAGAGTAGATTACACAGACAGAAGAATAATATACCAACTTTATAGGAACTAGACGGCTGTTATAGGAACAGATCAGAAGGAAGCAAGAATAAGTAAAGGAGTGAAGCAAGGATGTGGACTTTCACCTCTCCTGTTCAACGTCTATATAGAAGAGGACAGGGGTGCCCATCCCCCCCAAAGCTGAGGGCGCACTCCCCCCAAAACTAATAATCTCTTCCCTCCTCAAAACTCAAGTCCTCTAAACACAATTGCCCAGTGTAGCAGTAGTTTTTATAGTACTAGGAATTGTTATTTTTGTTGTTTTTATTTCCTGTAGTAGTATTATAGAATGCTTGTAGTAGTAGTAATAAGAATGGCATTACTTTTATTAGTAGTCTTGGTAGTGTACAATACTAAATATGTTCTATAAGGATATTGAAAGGTATAAAAACTTCTACACACTGTGTATGGCACAGGTATTCTTTTTTTACAATTAGTAGTATTATTTTTTTTCTTTACAAAATATTGATATAATTCCCTTGTACATGAAAAGTAAGACGCAAGTTATAAGTTATTGAGTTTGATACCAAAAGAAAATGTTATCCTCGAAATTAGCCTACAAAAAGAAGTGATATCCAACAAAAACATTCCTGTAAAAGAGCCAAGTACGAGTGGCCTTAAAAATAATTGAAATCACAAAAATAGGCGCCAAGTTCTGGTGGACGAATACGCGACAAAACGTACTAGCGACAAAACGTACCACCGACAAAACGTACCACTTACCCTGAGGGCTGCTTGTGAAGGGTTTTCTAAAAACACTTTAAATAATGACAAGCGACAAAACGTACCACTTGTCTGGAGGGCTACTTGCGAAGAGTCTTCCAATCAGCCATCAAATAATGACAGGCGACAAAACGTACCACTTGATAGGACAGTATATAAGTATATATATACCGGATAAAATAAGGTTAAAAGTTGAACAGATTGGTTGTGAGAAAAGTACCGATGCAAGACCAAGACCATGCCTGCAAGATTCTCGCAACGCCAAGACCATACCTGCAAGATTATCACCAGACCAAGACCAGCAAGAATCTTGCATATGCAATATTAGAATATTTGCTGATTTCCATAACACTTTATCCAGGCTTTGGACTGGCAAAATAACTATATAATGTATAAATATAACTACTTTGGCGTGTTTAAAATCAGCTGTGGTTAAGCTATCGTCAACATTTTTTCCTTTTTCTTTTTTTTGGTACGTATTTTATATTTTTGCTTTTCATTTTATTTACATCAGCAGCAAGAATATTTTGGTCTCTTGTCATTTTAGAAGATTCTTGTAGTTTATTCCAGTTTCTGTATGTAAGCTATTGCCTTTAAGCAAGATCTTAGACTACCATTTTCTTCATAGTGGCGCTTCACTGTTCTTTCAAGGCGTTCATCATACTTTATGTACTTCTTCTTCCTCTTGGAGCTTCGAATGTTTAACTCTGACCTCAAAAATGCACAGTGTGATCTCTCGGCTTCTTCTCTCAAACAAATAATGACGTCTTTAACGCGCGGGTTTGGTCTTCCTAATAGTGTGTTTAGCCGGTTGTTCCAACCCTCTACGGCATTTGTAGTTCGGTTTCGTTTATTATTACAATTCCACATTGTTACTGGAATGTCCTCGTTTTCCAACCAACTATTTACAAAGTAATCGAAGAAAAGAGTTAGCTTCGTTGATTCTGGGGCTTCTGAGTGTATTTCCAGCCAGCCATCGTACACTTCCTCTGATTTTAAGAAGGCCAGAGCCGCACACATGCGTATATACAAACAGATTTCCTTATTCTGTCGATACTCCACCGAAAGTCCTATCTCCTGAACTTTCCGCCAAAGGCATTTCTTAAAATGAAAGAAACATCCACTGATTTCTGTCGCAGGAAATACTTGGCGAAGCGCAGATATTGCCGACGATTCAAAATCCACGTTCACTATTTCTGGTTTCCACTCCGGAACAGACTGAAGGATGAGTCGAAACAAACGAACATATGTTTCTTTATTTTTGTTGGGTAATAAAGCAAAGACTACCGGATTGATGTTGGTTTCTTCATACGTACTGCCAAAATCTGCATGGATACTGTAAATCTGAGAAAACTGTTTACTAGAGCACTTGAAAGTACCATCCATGAAAAAATGATTAAAGCGTTTCAAGCTCTCTTTGCCCTTATCACCACAAAAAATTATAATTCTATTTTCTTCTCCGTCGTCAGCTAACAGAAAAGAAGTACCGTCAAGCATCTTGAGCGTTTCTTCTTCTAACACCACTTCTTTACAGCTGTTAGGCTCTTTTGTATTTCCTTGCGCCGCACATCTCTGCCTCTGTAGAGTTCTTCTCATTGAGTCTTGTCTTGACTCCGGTTACTGGTTGCTCATTCGAACGGATCTTTTCCCAGATGAATTATGTGAAGTCCAAATTAATATCGACTGTTTCAACAGAGACTCGACTCCATAATGTTGCTTTCTGTTGAAAAGTCGATTTCAGTGAGCATAGATATTGAAGATGTCATTGAAGAATTTTAAGAATTTCTGTTGGTTCCATTTAACAGAAGAATGTCCTTATAGAAGTTCTTATAATTGAAACTACTGCAAAAAAAAAAAAAAAAAAAAAAAGTACCTTCACAATTTTTGAGGGGGCGGGCAGGTTTGAAAAATAAACTTGAAACATTTTTCGATATTTGGTTCGCTAACTAAAAGTGTGGACTGCAGTGCTTCATAATTCGTATTTATCTCCACCCTTCTAGAGGCGGCGCTGAGGAGTGGCGAACGCACCCAGAATCTTCCTTTTGAAAGAAGTTTTATATATATCTTTTTCGTACAGCCTTTAAACAAGCGCTCCGTTAGGGACTAATTTATATATTTTACTCCTCATGGAATATGGATTTCTCTCAGGATTAGAAACCTGCTTGTGTTTGATTAGTTTTGAAAGTATATTTTAACATCAAAAGATGATATTATATTACGAACGTTTCTATTCTATCCATTAATTAAATCACATCTAAAAGTGAGACAAGTGTAATATCAGAGAAGGGGGATGGGATAACGAGTCAGTTGTTACGCCATGACCCGTGTTTGTTACGCCTGCCCGCTCTGTTGGCCCGTGTTTCACGATGCGGGCAGGTGTTTTCACGATTCATCTTACAAATATCTCCCAAACCGTTACTCCCTGTTAAAAATCTTAGTGAACCTTCTTTGTAGAAGTAGTCTTAGAAATAAAATGAAAAACGAACAAACAAGCCAGACTGTACGATAACGAAAATATGAGTGATACCGTAAACGCTTCCAGAGGGAGGGTGTCTCGATTTTTACAAATATCCCCTAACCAGTTACTTCCAGCTATAAATTGTACTGAATCGTATTTGTACTACGTAATCTTAGGGGGGAAAAGAGAGTGAACGCGCTAGGGTATATAGTAACGAAGATATGAGTGATGCCATAAACGCTTCACAGGGGGGTTTAGGGGAATAGCGGGATAAGCATCGGGGAGAATTTAGGAGAATTTTGAGAAATTATACCTTTACATGTGTGCTAACGATTGGTAGATAATTCATCTTGCTACAAATTTGTTCTGACATTTTCCCTTCATTGACCGGGCTAGTGGGCAATATATATATATATATATATATATATATATATATATATATATATATATATATATATATATATATATATATATATAACCGGGTCACGGATAATTCGCAACAGAAAATGAAAAGGGGTCAATTCCCACCAGGAAAGCAAAAGGAGATAGGTTATTCGTTATACGTACAATATACCTAATAAGAAAAACACTTGTAGATGAAATATAAGCTTTAGAAATATGAACTACTACTACTACAACTATTATATTATTACTATTATTATTGACCATATAGGTTCGGAGGCCAATTCACCAAAATCTGTTGACTCCATTCTTAGAAGCCCATTATTATTATTATTATTATTATTATTATTATTATTATTATTATTATTATTATTATTATTATTATTATTATTATTATTAGTTTTGAAATACTATCAGCTGAACTTCCTATTTGCTACTTATTTCCTATTTTGATGAATGTTGAACAATGACTTATGAGAAATGATAACTTCGATTAAAATTTATTGTGATTACAGAATTTAGCTTGAAGTACCGTGATGAATTCAATATGCTATTTCGATGACAGCAGAAATTATATTCTTTTGACACACATATTCATATGGCCACGTCTCTCGCAAGAGGAAACCAAAAGTGTCATAACATTCCTGACGTAAGTTGTTAATTTATCACATCATTAACTTCACGAGTGATCAAAATGATGTGTTTGTGCATATAGCTTTCATTTTATTTATAGACCCTATTAATTGCTGTATATTTATATTTTATTGTTTGTGAAGTCAGTGTCAAGATTTTGTATCCTTGGCCTTTTTCTTTTGGCGCGAACAATTTTTTTCACTCATTCATGTCTGCATACTTTCTTTCATCTGTAGCGAAATGGATCCTCAGAAATGTGCATCGGAATATATAAAAGAGCAACCTTTGTGTAGATTTAGGCCATCTGTCCCGAAGGAAAAGAAAGGATGTTTCCATGCTTCTTTCCTACCGCGTAGGGTCTTTGTTTCTTCAATTCCCAGTTTCAGTACAGTGCAGTTTATTGTACGTGTAACATGGAGCACGCTGCTAGTACACTTGGAGTAGAAGAGCAATTTTTTTTTTTTTTTGTTTTTTTTTTTTTTTTTTTTTTGTTCTTATACCTACCGTACTTGTAGCATGTAATTATGCTGCTGCTAGGAATGGTAGGAAGCGACTATGGGTGAGGGATTGGATAAGACGTCGTTATGGCCATGGTATTCACTCCACTCTTTTACCAGAGTTGAGGATCAATGACAGTCATTCTTATTTCAACTACTTACGAATGACTGACGAAAGTTGTTCTTTGTTCAATGACGTCACTCATGATGAAAAAAACAACTGTCCATAGGCGGTCAGAATCTCACATACAGATGGATGTATGAAATATATAGTTGACGTATATAATATACGTATACATGTGTAGTATACGGAAGTTTGTTAGATGTCAGACACCCTGCAGCGACATGATATAATGTCTAAATGAGAAAAAGGCAGTAACTATGTAGTATATGGATAACGTATGCTTCGTACAGATTTCCGTACTAATCGTAAGGATTCCATATATTTGTACAACATACCGCTGTCCGAATAACGGATTTTTCTCAGTGTACACATAATTCTATACTATATGCAATAGTATCATATATACTTTGATTTTCATATTTATATTGTCAATGTAAATAGCAACAATACAAAATATCAATATCAATATCAAAATACCTGTATGTTTTTTTTTTTTTTTTTTTTTTTGTAGTTTCAATCAAATCATAGGGTCAGATAATGGGGGATCAGGGCCGTCTTACGCATCCTTTTGCATTGTTTGCTTAATATATGGCCAAACATATCTTGAGGCTGTGAACTGTGGAACCTTTTACGCACTGCGAGCAGTGGCGGTTTTAGCGGGTAGACACGGGGCTACCCAAAAATATATAAAACTGAAAATATATAAACACTAAAAGATATAGTAAAAAGTAAATATATTTTCACTTTTTCTATTAATGGTAAATAATTATTTAATAAACAGCATCAACAACTACTGTAAAAGTAATTTCCTATTGTCATTAATCAATCGAATGTGCATATGTATCCATACGCGAGGAGCGGACCTACCCAAAATTAAAATCCTAAAACCGCCCCTGACTGCGAGCTTTAGCATGTTGGAGGTGAACTACTGGAAAACAATACAATTGAAATGACTTGATACTAGACCGAAGTAAGTTTGTTTTATCTTTGTTTCAGCTATAATGTCAAACGGTTTACTTGCAACTGAGTCAGTCAATTTTCAATTTCTATGCAGTTAGCTATCTTTCTTTTTTTCTTTTTCTTTAATCACATTCATTTTTACTGATATAGATGTGAATAACACTGCTAATAAGAGAATAGTATCTAGTTATTTTTCCAAGAAGAACAAGTAGAATAACATCTAAAATTTATGATAAAACTAAAAGAAAGAGTTATTCTTCTTACAGAATTATTGCGAAAAAATGAAATGAAATCTTTAAGTTTTACGTCCCACGGTTATGCCGGTTATTCTAAAGGAGACGGTGATGAGATATGAATGAAATGGTGGAATGAAAAAAGTGGGAGGAAACGGGAAAACCCCGATAAAACCCAGGAGCATGGTGTTTGTCCACCACAAAGTCCACACGGCGCGAGCTGGGATCGAACCAGATACCCCAAGAAACGGAGGTGAACGCTCTACCACTGAGCCACCGCAGTTTCTATCTACAATCAAAATATAGGCATAATTAGAATAATTTCAAAACCTAAGGATTTCTGCTCAAGTACAACCTTGAAAACTATGTACATCGGTTCAAATTTCCATTTAATCCATCATATATATATATAACTAGCAGCGTTCACCCCGCTTCGCTGCGGTCACCCTGGAACGCAATAAACTTTGTTACTTAGATAATTTTTACTTTTTCGCTTTCAAGTGATATGATAAAAAACATAGAAGAATGTTAACATTATATCGCCTGTCATTTATGTTAACCCGCCGAGTGACACGGTCATGTGGGTTGCATATAAATACGGTTAGATTTAGCTATGATGAGCTAACAAAGGATTTGTACGTTATGGACACTTGAATGGTCAATTATCTCAAGACACTGGTAATTAAAAATTAAAGTGATATGATAAAAACCATCTAGGGTCCAAATCCTAATAACCCCCCAAAAATAAAAGAAATTGGTTCAGCCGTATTAGCGTGATGAGGTAACAAAGGATTTGTGCGTTCTCTTTTATATATATAGATAGATATTATTTGGTGACAATCAGTTTATCGGAAAAAACATTATTATTATTATTATTGTTGTTATGAAAATTAGTAATTATGAAAGATAACAACTTCGATTAAAGCTGCTATGATTACAGAATTTAGCTTGCAGTATACTCTATTCCATGAATACATGTGCAGTTTGTATATAAAGGATGCCGCCTTCTATGTGTGGGGGCTAGTGCCATAAATAAGTCATCGTCCGCAAGAACTTGTGGAAAACACCCTCGATAACTAAATGGCCAACCAGAACCCTCATTTCCTGCATTTGACAACCGCTCGTCAGGTCCACGTGGAGTGCTTAGTTGCCACAGTTCCAACCGCTGTCCTTTCAGTCAGTGTTTAGAGGATTGCTGTTCAACATATATAGTTTTCTTATATACATACTCTATATTATATTCGATTGTAACAAGATGTGGAGACCCTGGGAGCAAAGTTCAGCGAATGAACTTGTAAATAACATGCAGCAAGGTGATCAGACATTGCAACCCCGCACATGCGGTCAAAAGAGGGTTGGAGGGAGGAAGGGATACTGTTGTAAAATCCAGCAGGGGAAGTTCAAACAATTTGCCGAACTGCACATCTATTGATGGAATACACAATACCATCCTGAATTCAGTATGCTATTTTGATATCTGTGAGGAAGCTAAATTATTTCGATGCCTACATTCATGGAACCGAGCTGTTAACAAAAGAAGAGACACTTGTTTTCCCTGGCAGTCGTAAAAATGTGTATTTTGGCTCTTCCCCCTCCAGCCCAAAAGAAACCGTTGTTTCGGAAGCGGCGCAACTGGATTTTCTTTTATGTCAGCGGGAGGGCGATAGCAGGTAGCAAGCAAGACGGCCCAAAAAGTTGGACCTTGTTGAACTTCTTGCAAGATAGAAAAAATGTTTTATGACCCTTTCAAGACTGTGTGTACACGGGGAAATATGGTAGGGTTTCAAGATTTTTTTTATGACAGCTACAAGATCTTGTACAGCGGGGGACACTTCTAAATGGTACACCTTAGCCGTAAATCTCCATATGGCTGTACCATTTAGAAGTGTCCCCCGCTGTACAAGATCTTTTATGGTGTACACGGGGTTTTATTCCTTTCCAGCCTGCACTCACTCAAGGTCAACTTTTTCCTTGAAGTGGTACGTTTTGTCGCGGATTAAATATCTGAAATGTTTTAATTAGTCCATGACAGGTTGTAATTTATATAAGTGGTACGTTTTGTCGTGGAATACATATCAGAAATGCTTTAATTAATCCATGACAGGTTGTCATTTATGACAGGTCATCAAAAGTGGTACGTTTTGTCGCGAAAATTCAAGTGGTACGTTTTGTCGCTGGTACGTTTTGTCGGGACACCCTGGTGGACAACAGTTACAAACACTCACTGGCTCACTTCAAATTTAGATTTGAAACTTGGCTGTTGTCTGTATGGTTACCACTAGCTCACAATTATGTCAAACTACTTTATAATTTTCAACAGACAACATAGGCAAGTTTCATATCTAAATTTGAAAGTGATTCCTTGAGTGTTTGTAACTGTTGTTCACCAGAACTTGGCGCCATCCTTTCATATAGCAACTTGCGCGGTACTTCATTCATAGAGTTTCTAAGCAGGGGTAGGGGATTCATTCTCGAGATTAAAAAAAAATCGCATCGTGTTTCAATGTTATTCTGACGACAGCAAAATTACTTATTCGACATTAGAGTAAAATTCTTCCCCAATTTTTTTATTCCCCCCAATTTTTTTCTCGATGGCACAACTTGCGCCATTCATCCCTCCTGTGGGCGGCCCTTCTCTCTTAAAACGAACCAACCTTTCCTTTCATACGGCTACTTGCGCGGTACTTCATTCATCGAGTATCGAAGCAGGGGGTACGGGGGTTCACCCCGGAAAATTTTTGAAAATTAGCTTCTCAAAATCGTGTTTTAATGCTATTCCGACAGTAAAATTGCTAGTTCGAAAGTAGAGTAAAATCCCCCCCAAAATTTTTCTCAATGGCGCAGCTTGCGCCATACATCCCCCCTGTGGGCGGCCCTGGAAGAGGATATGAAAGAAATCTTGGATAAAAACGAGAGAGGCGTGAAAGTAAATGGTCAGGTTTTTAGCACAATAAGGTTTGCAGATGACATAGCATTGATAGCGGAGATACGATGAGGACATACAGGAAACACTTTCAAACTTAAGACGAACTGGACAAAACATGCAAAATGAAGATAAATAAGAAGAAAACCAAAGTGATAAAGTGAAGAAGAAGAGGACAGGAAGGGGCAAACGTATGGCTAGAGAGAGAGAGAAAATCGAAAACGTTAAGATGTTCCCCTATTTAGGAAGTCTAATATCCTGGGACGGAAGAAGTGAAAAAGACGTGTTCCAGAATAGCGCAGGCTAAACAAGCATTCAATAGGAAAAGAGGTCTGCTAATATCAAGAAATGTGTCGCTGGACATTCGTAAAAGATTTATTAAGACACTGGTATGAAGCGTGGTGCTGTACGGATCAGAAACGTGGACATTGAGAAAAGCTTAAATATCCAAGCTGGAAGCATTTGAAATGTGGTATTGGCGCAGAATGCTGCGCATTATCACGGAATGAAAGGAAAAGGAATGAAGACGTACTAAAGGAAGCTAATGAAGGACGACAGATCATGAAGGTAATAGGAAAAACAAAGAAAATGAAATGAAATCTTTGAGTTTTACGTCCCTTGTGTATGCCGGTTAGGCTAAAGAAGACGGCGATGATGAGTAATGAATGAAATGGTGGAATGAAGAAAGTGGGAGGAAACGAGAGAACCCCAGGGAAACCCACGCACACGGTGTTTGTCCACCATAAAGTTCGCTTGGCGGCGGCTGGGATCGAACCCGGGACCCCAAGCACCAGAGGTGAACGCTCTACCACAGCCACTGCAGCTCCAGGATAAAGAAGAAACAGCATGCTTGGCCATCTTATTCGACACTCCGATTGGATCACTGTGCTGATAGAGGGAAAAGCAGAAGGAAAACCAGGAAGAGGAAGACTAAGGATAGAATATCTAGATGTAGTTACGAAGAAGAGATCTTATCAAAGTATAAAACAGCTCTCCCAAGCGAGAGAAAAGTTATAAAATTTCCTTGTTGCACACAAACCTATGGTTGAGGTGAACAAGAAGAAGACCACTGAACCTTTGTGCCCTCAACCACCGACCACGGTCACACTCCTGGAGATACATCGAATCTGGTTCCGCCCCCCCCCCCCCCCAAAAAAAAACTTCTTGAGTCTCCTTAAATAATATGATTGTGTTTTGCCTGCATTAAAGACGCATTCTTTGGGGTCCATCCAATCCGAATCCCCGATAAGTTTTCGACTTTAGAGAATTCAAGATCTCACTGAGCAACTGTAGCCTCATTACATAGACACACAGTTGCTCGCGTTACGCGTCAATTCATGTTCCTCTGATGCAGGTGCGCACATAGAATTTCTTGTTGGGAGGGTCCGAAGTTTTTTTTCGGGAGGTCCAATATGTCGATGCAGTATTAAACTTGTGTTATTTTGCACCCGAAAAGACGACAAGTGCTTGTTAATTACTGCAACCGATATCCTCAGAAAATCTGATAGAACTAAATTATTTTTACAAGGCAAGGAAAGAGTACAGATGACGTGTAAAAACAAATCTTTACCCTACATTAATCATTTTTCTGTTAAACAAGTATATTGTATTGTATTGTATTTATTTCGTCCTTTTTTCATACATTTAGCACTGTATTGCAATGCATATGAAGTGGACACGTCATTTATATATATAAACACAAAAGTAAAAAGAACAATAATAATGAAAATTACACACACTAGGTTAATAATTAAACATTACACCTTACATCTTATCCATTACATTTTGCATGATATTATTAAAAATAAAGTAAGAGTAATTATTACTTGCAGTGTATGTAGAAATTCTTGAACATATATCAAATGTTAAAAACAAGCAACGACACTGGTTACTGTAGATAATGTAGTTTTTTTTTCTGTTAGCAATTCATGTATTCCTCTATCGAGTAAAAGCAGTGTTTTAATAAATATTTCTGTAGTTCTTTTTTAAATTTAGCAACAGATTCCTGAGTCTTTATATCTTTGGGAAGTTTATTATATACCCGCGTATTTACACCCTTTTTCATATAATACGGTTCTGTGTTCTACAATGGAAAAGTTTTGTTTGTTTCTTGTATCATGATCATGTTGCTGTCCTACTCGCGTAAGGACACCTTGTAGGTGTCTCTTTACAAATATCAGTAGATTAAAAATGTACAAACAAGGTACGAATTTTTTTTAAATATTGGTTTGCAGTGATCTTTTGGTTTAGCGGCCGCCATCATTCTTATTATTCGTTTCTGTATTGTAAAAATTACCTTGGCTTTGTGTGTATTTCCCCAAAATATAATGCCATATGTTAAATTTGACTGGAATAATCCAAAGTAAATCGTTTAGTTCTGTTAACAAAGTGTACAACTGTTAGTCGAGTTACGAAATTTTGGGGGGCTGACAGGATGGATCCCCAGCGTGGGGGCGTCCCTCCTCCGACACACTACTACAATAATAATATTATTTCACCGTGTGTAAACTGGCCTCCATGTTCGTAAATAAAATAAAATAAATGAATACAAAATAAAGAAAACAGACCTTTGCCCAAATACACCGTGCATGTATTTAATCAGATGAAATTAAGTAAAACGTAATGAATATAATAATTTTTAAATTATGTAAAATGATAGCTAAATGAGTGACAATACAAAAAAAAAAAAAAAAATGTTAGGAGGAGGCAGACCGTGATACGGTATTTGCTCACAACGACACAAATGTTTTGCAAAGCTGGGGTTTCCAATTCGCGAAGGGAGCTATATTCTGTCGCTCTCGAGGCTGGCTGGCTGCCTCCAGCGGAAGAACTGTGACTGGACTATGATCATCCGATAGATAAAGAAATCACGCTATCTTTGTTCTATCTTGTTTGGAAATGAGTCACTTTTCCGTTGAGGTCGGTTGACCCCAATCGAAACAGGAAAATTCATAATTTTTCAACCCCTTTTTGACATTGTCCACGTGACAACCGTGTGAACGCCTGAGGCATTGTAGGATTTGCAATAAGTTGCAGGCGGAAGGGGCTCGTTAGAACAGGTGGTGGGAGTTTGGTTTGACGATAATAGAGCAGTTCCCTTTACCCCTTCTCTCCTCTGCCATTGGCTCGGTCACTGAGTCTAATCTTCGACCTTGAGTCTGGTCGGTCGCAGGTCGCTGGCAGCGAAAGCAGAAGCCCAGTCCCAGTCGGCTGGTGAGACGCAAGCACGGATAGAAGAGCTCCAGGCCTAGGAAGCCCCCGCGCTTCGTTCAGGTAAGAAGCACATTAATTAATATGCAATTTCTCATTTTCACTCACAATTCCTCACTCTATATTAGTCACTAAGTAGTGGTTGCACAACATTAGAATTGGATTCAATACGAAAGGAATGGATGATTAGTATCGGGATTTACTGAACGACAGCTCAGCTTTTGTTTATCCTGTTTGTGTTTAGGTTCGGTTTCATGTTTACGAATTACGTACACTGAATTTATTACACTTTCGGTAAGTGTATTCACTTACAATCACAGTAATGAAATGATTGAAAAAGGAATTACAAGCGAAAATTCACGCGTTCAGCCCTTCCAGCTGGTCTAATGGTTAGAATACACGTCTTTGATGCATGGGGTCTTGGGTTCTATACCCAGTGCGAGAGCATTACGGTGGTTCGTATTCCATCTTAAACTGTAGGTTCATGTCTGATACTGCCTCAGCGTTGAAAATGGGATGTTGAAACTCAACAAACAAGTCCAAACTTTAACTATATACTTAGTTTCATATCAGAACACCAAAACCTAGATTAAGCAACTAGTCTGATCTATGACCCAGCAACCACTAAATTCTTATCATAGTACTAAATAATTCGTTCCTTCCTTTCTCTCTCTGTTTATTATTATTATTATTATTATTATTATTATTATTATTATTATTATTATTATTATTATTATTATTATTATTATTATATTATTATTATTATTATTATTATTATTATTGTTATTATTATTATTATTATTATTATTATTATTATTATTATTATTATTATTATTATTAACTTTTGACTTAACTGGAGAGATTAATGTATTTACTATTTCTGAATATAGACATTCTCTCTTTCATACTTAGAATGTGCAGCACGGGCTATTATTTGGTGAAGAGTTTCTCTTAAAAGTTAATAAGAATTTTAGGATTGATCCAAAAAATGCATAACAATATTGCGATCTTGACCAATAATTATTTTTTTGGATTAGGGCCCACAAAATGTTTGAACGGCCCTTAAAATGGAGTTTTCGTATTTTTTTTATGCAATAAGCACGTCATACTGAGTTAAGTGGTAGTTTGAGTTTGGCTACACCATATGTACTTCTCCAGATATAAGGTGTACAAGAAAATGTTTGCGTGTATCTTTTGATTTTTTTTAAAAAAGGAAACTTTCCAAAAATAGGATTTCTTTCCTTCTGCCTAGTGGCCCTGCAGCACTTTGTCTAACTGTTTTAACCTAATTTTATTCTTAGGCAGGATTGGGAATTCCCTTGCTTTGTCATCATCGCTAGAACACGTAGTCTCTTTAGGTTGAGGAAAATTTATTAATAATTCTTTCCTTAAATTGAATTGCTTGCAGAGTCCCTTCATTTTATACAGCCTTCATGCACCACCATTATCTTATTACGAGTATATCTATTGACGAGTGGAGTTCAGGGCGCAAGTTGCGCCCATAAGAATATGTGAGGAACATCATTTTTCGTTAAGAATGGCAAATTTGGAGTGAGAAAAATACATTTACGGGAAGAATGATAAATTTTAGGGTTGCATCCAACCCCTTGGGCAGAGAGGATGCATACCTCTGACTAAAAGAGTGGAGAAAAGTAAAAAATGAAACCTTTAAGTTTTACGTCCCACGTTTATGCCGGCTAGCCTAAAGGGGACGGTGATGATGAGAAATGAAGGAAATGGTAGAATGAAGAATGTGGGAGGAAACGGGAGAACCCCGAGAAAAGTCACGATCATGGTGTTTGTCCACCACAGTCCACACGGCGCGAGCTGAGATCGAACCAGAGACCCCGAGCACCGGAGGTGAACGCTCTACCACTGAGCCACCACGCTCCCCACTTAGTTAGTGTTATTATTTATATGTTTCTGGGTGCTTCCCCCAAGTTTTTACCTTTTAGATCCGCCACTGGTTTGGTTTTGTTGGAAGAGGAACTTCCTGTAATTCCCACGTTAATAAATTTGCTGTTGTAATGTCATTGTACTGCCAACGTTGGTAATGTTTACATTCCCTGTTAATGTTTAGTAGTTTCTCAAGACATAACATTACACTGATGAACAAAACGAGTTTTCATATCACAAACAACGTGTTTCTCTGGGAAATATATATATATATAATATGCGTGTATTGCAATCGGTTGAAGGAAACTGTTATTGAAACTGAATCACAGGAATACGCGGCGGTCAAATCAAGCAATGGGAAGCTGTGTACTCAAAGTCTGTTCCATAATATCAGACTACGTATTTAGATTTCCATTATTTTAAGAATCTAAAAAGGAAAATAAGGGTTCTGCAAAGTTTATCTTTTCATGTGGCTTGCATTAAACAATTGTCAAATTGACAGAATGATTATACAAGGAGTTGATGGTATGAGAATGTGGACGGAAACTCCCAGATAACTCAGAAACTTAGATGGCCTGCATTAGTGTTGCCGAAGAGACAACATATTTAATGTTCAAATTCGAGACGAGAAGAGAAACATGACAATTCTAGTGTCGTGTTTGGGACATGACAAAACGATAGTGGAAACAGGGTTGACTAATTTAATTCAACTTGGTTTAAACCATAATTTAAACAAGTTGTCTTTTTAAAATAAACCATTTTTTAAAAACTGTTTTTGAACATTTTTTTGCGTAATGTATGTTACGAGATGCGGCAACAAAATAGAAAAGAAATGTAAGGCACATATTATTACATACGTTTGTTCAGTTATTATGTTGAATTTACCTGCTTATTATATGCAGTCAGTTTCCTGATATAAAAGGAATAAATATTAACGTTGTAAAATACTTCAGTACAATCACTTTGCGAATGCGTTTTACAGAGAAGCTGGGAAACCTAAACTTGTTCTTCTAGCAATTGGTAGGATGGAATAGTTTGTTAAATTGTTTGGAAGGGTATAGAACAGTTGGTCAACAATTGTGAAGGTATGCGAAGAATAGTAACTAATTCAGCTGTACGGAAGGCAGAGGCGTACGCATGGGGTAGGTCCTGGGGGTCCGGGCACTTCCTCCCCGAAATCCCGACTTTTTTTTTTGTAAATGTAGTCTACTTTTAGGGTCAATTTTTAGAAATTTTCATATAATTTAGACTCAAATTGTATTTTGACCCACCCCGAAACGCTTTAGACCCCTCCCGAAATAAATTGCTGCGTACGTCCCTGATGGAAGGTCTTCAATATGGCACTATAACGTAAACTTGAAAAATGTGTTACGTCTTTTGAAACCTATAGGAATAGCACTTCATAAAATGCAGGAGAATAATTGCTTTATAGAAGACAGTAAGAATTGTAATAAAATCATAAACTAAGAATTAAAAAAAAAACATCGTTAATTTTATTCATAAAAATTATAATGTCAATTCTGTGAGTGAAACTGAACGAAGATTTTTGTAATAGGCCTATCTTAAATTTTAAATACGTGCAAGTATAATTTTTAAAATCACAAAGACAGGATTTGTAACGGAAAAAATCGTCGGAAGTAGAAGCAAAGTGTTTGCAAATAGTCAAGAATAATCTGTGATAAAATAACATAGTGTTTATCAGTAGTTATTAATGTTTCAGATAAAATTACGAAAAAAAAAAAAAAAATGAAATCAAACTTCAGGGTAAACTAAAGTTCAAAATACTTATTTTTCCAGCATTAGATAATATTTTTCTTATTAGGACTTTGCTAAGATTTTGTAAATTTTAAAATACAATTTGATTGCTTTTGGCAAATTAGAAAGAAAAAATAATTGAAACAAACAACGATGATAGTTCATATAAAATGATCATCTTTGCAACTGAAAGATCACCCTGTATCCTGCACCAAAAATGGAAAAGTCTCTTAAGAAATTTCAAATATAGAAAGAGTGAACACTGTCTGGTCAAAACCTAAGCAAAATCTGTAGTAACATAAAGTATGACAACAGAAAACAAACTGTCTATTTGCATGTGACATAATATTGGAAGGTCTCTAAAAGTGACAGGCAAATTTGAAGAGTCTGATTATTTTTTAATTCTTAGTTTGTAATTTTATTTCAGTATAAATATATATATATATATATATATATATATATATATATATATATATATATATATATATATATATATATATATATATATATATATATATATATATATATATATATATATATATATATATATATATATATATATATATATATATATATATATATACTTCGAATGAGATTTTTTCCCTTTAACAAGAAAATTACAAGTGGTTTGCGAGTGGTATTGAAAAAGGGATGGAGTCAAGTATAACAACTATAATAGTTTCTAGTTTATATTATATCAGTGAATTTCGGTATTTTTTAAATGTATTATAACAAGTTAATAACGTGCTTATGTAGAGGAAATTTGAAACGAAATCTGTGTTGTGATATTGTTTTACAAAATCCACTTATTTGTAAAGTATTCTGTGCATATGAGCTATTTTTTTCCAAGTTATCTGTCGTTAAAATTATCAGATTAGTATAGTTTTCAATTTACGATATAAGGAGCTTAGTAAAAGTTAGGGCAAAAGTGCAACTACAATGCTACATTTATGCTTACTACCCTTTTATGTGGAAGAACTATATTTAGTATTCATAAATACAATACTTCAAAATTCCTTTTTTTTAACCCGAGAAAGCCCAGGGGGTGACTCAGAGGCACTCTGGTCCAATTTTAATGCAATTATTCTTAATAGACGTTTCGTTGCGTGTCTTCCGCTCTAGAATTCTTCTATCTCTTTGGAATATGCCCCCTGATTGAATTGTTCATACGTTTTCTTATTTGACTTCAGAAAAAATTGGGATGTTTTTTTATATTGACGTAAAGGCCCAAAGAGTGCCTTGGAGGCACTCTGGTCAATTTTTAATGCCATTATTCTTAATAGATATTTCGTCCCGTATCCTGCGCTCTAGAATTCTTCTATCTCTGAAATACACCCTCTGATTGCGTCTCCTAAGCATTTTTTACTTTACCCCACAAAAAATAGCGTTATTTTTTGTACTAACGTAAAGGCCCAAGGGGTGCCTCTGAGGCTCCTATTGAAGTATGTACTTTTGTAATTATTTGATATTGTTCATTGTTTATTGCCATTGACAAATGATTTCATAACAAAGTAATGACTAGCCTTTCCTATTAATGACGGAAAATACAAATGGTCGCGGTGAGCTCAGATAGCTTGTATATGCAGCAGGGAGCCTCAGAGGCACCCCTTGGGCCTTTTAAGGGTAAAATTAGCGTGGGCTTTCTCGGGTTAATATAAACCATAAAAATTGATTAACCCAAATATATCATGATTTTTTTTTATTATAAAAATTTTTGTTTTCCACAATCCTGAGTGAATAACGCTAGTTCAACTAAGTCTTAGATCTGAGAGACTGGTCTAGTGTTACATCATTCATAGTAATAAAACTATGAATTCATAGTGATAGTACGACCACAATAAAGAGAATTTATTAACGTTTAAAGATACGCAACTCATTATATAATATACTGCAATAATAAATATGGTTTAAACGTTATAATTACGTACACTATTTTCATCTATATATGTATGCGTCATATTCCCTGTTTTTATTTGGAAATTTACATTGACTAAAAACAATTCGTAAATATGCGAAAGGATATAAAGTGTGTTAGACCAAAACTCCACGTTGTTGAAATCGCGTTATGTCCCATCATTCAAAATGTATGCAATTCTGAGTATTTTGAAAGTAAGTTTTTAAATTATTCTAGTCTAGCTCCTTAATTCAAGTTTTTATAACCTCTTTGAATTTTAGGGGAAGGAACTAGCATTCTCTCTGCTGGGTTAGAAAATATTCTTATCTTGGGGTAGAACACTTAGACAAAATACGACCAGATGCTCTGTCCAACTTCCAAAACAACCAACGACATGTATTCACATAAAAATTTTTCCCTTTAGCAATACCCGCTTGTCGAAAGGCCGACATAGTAAATGTGTTGCGCTGTTCTCTCAACAGACGAGCGAGAACTCGATTAACCAGTGTTACTCAATCTTCCCAGCATCCTCTTCCCCCTTTTCATTCACACGATCCCTTCTCTTCCTCTGGGAATCAACACCTTCCTCTCAAAATATATAGGATGATATGTGCTTAGCTTGTTGCGCCTTGTCCTGGGTTCCATGCTCTACGGAGCACTGGTCGTGATACATATATAATTAAAACAGCAAACAAACAAACAAACAAAAAAAAACTCTAGGCGGCAATGTTCCTTAGGCTAATTTAATGCTTGTTTGACTAACAATTCTATAAAGATTCTAGGCTTTTTAACCTAAAATAACGACTGCATTGTAATCCTTAAAAACAGGTGTGAGTAAACTGCCGGTTCTCGGGAGTCATTAAACAGTTACCTCGTTGATCGTCATTGAAAGTGATTCTAATTAAGCAATATTGTTACAGAATTCGGATAATTGATTTATGTTGAATGCCTCATTCCAACAGCGGAGCTATATACACGACGGGAATTAGAAGGATGGATAAAAGTAGATTTTCTTAAAAATCGAACTTACTTTTCTGAAAAATCGAACAAAAAATAAGTACAGCACAATGAAATGAAATGAAATAAAAGGGGGGAGGAGGGAGCGTAAGGCCAGCCAATCATGTTGATTGTGTTTTGTTTCCCAATGTTGAAATTGTTCCTCTATGTAAGAGAGTAGAAGATGGACAGAGCACTTCCTCTCTTTAATGTATATGTGAAGAGCTACTTGGATCAAAGTTCCCACGAACGGATTCCCCATCGTGAAGTGAAATCTTTTATGTCCCACGGTTATGCCTTTTAATTTTAGAGAGACACGATTAAAGCGAATGATTAAGAAACAATTGGTGGTATTGAAATGTGGAAGGAAACGGGAGAGCCACAAAATCGATATTATTCAGCAGAAACTAATCGAATCAAGGACTCCTCATATCAGAGTCCAGCGCTCTACCAATGACCGACCGTGACCCTCCCGTTTTGTTGAGGAGCACCTGTTGGCCACGAGACGAGAAGTACATTCTCAAATTCGAGACGAGACGAGACGAGACAAGAAATTTCTCGAATCTCGTAGGCAGTACTACTTCAAAGTTGGAACAAAGTTGGTAAAGAAATGTGAAATAAAATGGAAGAATTTATAAGTTTAGGAAAGAGACTTTTATCCCATCCTTTATTGTTTAGTATCAGATTCGAATCATTTCCCAGTGTAAGAAATATATGCATACATACAACGAAGTTTGTTGAAGATAGTTGCACATCTGCCGTTGGAACCGTGTGATCAATCACACACAGTGATCTTAGCGGGTGGCTGAGGGATTCCGCTCCGGAGCTAGGAAATCCTCCGGAGATATACATCCGATTTTGCTTAATGTGGGTTATCAGTATATTGATAACCCACACTCCTGTGTATTGAAAATTCTCCTCTTCCGCGAGGAAAATCTAGAATCATCACTACCCCATACTCTTTACACAATAAAACTGTCCACTCTGAATAAGCGAGCAAATAAACAGAGTATTTCTTTTTGTCGTTATAGTGATATAATAGCCATTATGTAAGAAGAACTGTTTTAGTAGTGGTCAGAGGGACCTTGAAGTACTTAATATACGTCACTTACACACTGATAAACAGCTGATTCTATTTGTTTACGGAAGTTCTTGTAATTCACTGAATGAACTGCACTTAGCAATGAGTACAACGCTACACTAGTTGTTCTTTTACGTTCTGACTTCAAAGCAAAACAGGAAGTCAGAGATGAGAAAAGTAGTATAAGCTGAAAATGTAATAATTACAACTGAATGAATGCTGGAGTGATTAATCAAAGGAATTTGTTTCGTCCGCTAGTCACACAAATAGGGTTGCCTACCAGACAGGATTAATTGATTACAGTTTAGTGTGACGTCAGTTTGTACCCGTCGCGATATAGTAACTGACCAACTTATCTGTACAATAAAAGCTGTAAAAAAAAAAGAAAAAAATGTAATTTGAAATATTAGTTTCACAAAATAAGAGACTAAAATAGAACAAAAAAGAAACTGTTGGATAAAAGTTAAAACAGTGGTCAGAGAAATCTAAATGACTAAACAACAAATTATAAGATTATGAGGTGTGTTCAAAAAGTATTGAACCTTTGATTGACAAAAATACATTTATTGATTTGGAAATTCGAAACACCAATCTCCTTCGAAATAGTCTCCTTGGTAATGCACACACTTTTCCCAGCACTTCTACTATTGTTGGAAACACTTCTGAAACACATTTTTCGAATGGTGAGCAACTGTGCTGTCGCATTCTGCATGATGCCTTTTCTTGACTCAAATCGGGTCCCTTTTAGTGGCATTATAACTTGAGAAATAACCAAACTCATACGGAACCATGTCGGGTGAGTAGGGAGCCTGACACACACGACATACACTAACGTTGTGTTTGGCGATGATAAGCTGAATCCAATTTCGCGCACACTCTCATCATGCCCAAATTATTGTTCAAAATTGTACCGATCCGATTGAATGGTTTCCGTTTGGGTCTCGCCAAGCTTTTCGGCAAAATTTGATATAATATTGCTGCCCAAGTTCGTAATTTTGCAAGTACTGAAATCTGACGACCGCTCACTACACGTCTTCACTCGTTGGTTGACTGCCAGCGACTGATGATTTGTGCAAGCGGGGGGGGGGGGGGGGAGAAACATGACTGCGCATAAATCTCCCCTCTACATTTACACTGAAAAAGTCTCTCACGCACTTCATTGTTTTACGCGGGAAAAAAATTAGGTTCGCTACTTTTTGAACACACCTCGCATACCAAGAAAATAATTCAAAAATAACAATAATGATAGTAACACACAAAAGAAAGATGCTGAAAAGAGAAAACCTCGAATGCCATGAATAAAAGTGAGAATATCGCATTATTTCCTAAAACCTGAAGGTAGCCTTAAACGTTCTCCAGAGGTCTGACTATTTGGAACATTCCACAAGAATGTGCCGAACACTCAGTGGAACAATAGTCTTTGCAATACGGATGGTTTGCGCCAAGCACTTAATAGGAATGAGTGAGATGAGTGGGACCGTTACGAAAGCGACTCAAGATTACTTCATCTCGGCAACTAGTACGTGACGAAGTCTGCCTATTGCAGAAAACAGATTCTACAGACTGAAACATATTTTCATTGCCGTGGTTCAAATCCGCTTCATTCGTTAGAGAAAAATACGAATAGAGATTGGAGAACGGGAGAGATTGTTCCAGTGCAATCTTGTCAATGCGACGTTCTTAGCTGATGTGTCGCCACGCTCGTTTCCCTGGTACTCAGCAGGCAACAACACCACGAGACAAGAGTTGAAGCGGCTTCATCACGAAAAGTGATATCTCGTCTGCAGACAGCAGAAGTAACTGCGATGGGTAATGATGCGCTGACTATACATCACCCAGCTAATAGTTGTCTGGTAGGCCACAGGCTATAATGTTAACGCCAGGGAACTTGTATACTTCTTGAAACTACTATGAAAAATGAACGAATACGCTCAAACAAACAATCAAGGAATTTAAATATAGAAAAGTTTAGTATTCCGAATTTTATAATAGAGGGCATCAGAAATATTGTTACCACCGGGAATCGAACACTAATCATCCAGCTGATATTGAGGTCTACTGGGAAAGTCCTGCAAACTGCTACTGACAGTGGCACTATCTGAGAAACTGCAGTTCGGAGCTGCTTTTGACGACACTAGTCGCTCCTGATGCTTCTTATTTTTTATCTGTGGAAAACAAAAGAAGTCATTAGATGTTAAATTAGGTAAATACGGACAATGAGTCAACTTCTACAATTTTGTGTCCTGGGTCGGAACTGGCGTTGTGGTGGTAACGAATGTTGCAACTACTTCGGTTTGTTTTACGCATTTCATTGATGAACTCTGGTAAACAAATTGTTGTATACCACTCAGCATTCACAGTCCTTCGATCTTCTAAAGCTATGGTTATCTATCACATGTTCGATATAACCGAAGAAACGTTCAATCATCTGCTTGGCAGCGCTCCTCGAACGAACAACTTCTGTTGCTTTCGGCTCACATTGAAGCTCCCGAACAGTAGATTGCTGTTTAGTCTCGGAATGGTATGAATAGCTCCAAGTTTCGTCCCCCTGTAATGATGATTTACTCCAAATTTGGCACGAGCTGTTTTTGAACTTTGGACAAGTTGTGTGGGCTCAAAGCGTTTGAAAGTTCCCTACGTTGAAGTGGCCATCCAGAATATTGCTTTTGTGTTAGTGTCAACGATTCCTGAATCTTTCGGATGTCACATGTAGATCTATCTCTCTCAATCATTTCACGCACATCAACATTACTGGCAACAAGAGGTGTGAATGGATAACCTTCACGAAATTCATCACTAAGAAATGTGCGTCCACGCTGGAAATCGGACTAATTTTAAACGGCCCTATTGGATGGTATATCATCCCCAAAAGCCACATAGTCGATGGATTACTTCGGTGTTAAACTACATTTAAATATAAACTAATTATTTGCTGAGCAAAACTATATATTTTTTCATTAAAATTCAACACTTGTTACAGTTTCGCCAACTAACTCTTTGGCTTCATTAGACACTATGTGATACAGGATAACTGTACAATCGTATATACATACATTTAAAATCGTAAAAGAATCATTCCCCGAAAGTGTTCACGAGAAGTTTCCATTTCTTACACAAAACTACTTCAAGCTGGTATGAAAAATATACGAATAGGCTTAAGTAAAATATTAAAGATAATTTAAACATAAAAAGATAATTTAAACATTAAACATAGCTATTTTTTATAAAATAGCTTTTTTAAGAGAGCCATTTTGTATTACCGGAACATTACCACCAATGTCAGTAGTAGCTCATAGAAAAATTTCCAGCAGTCCACGTATATGAGAAATGAAAATAAAGTAATTAGTGGAGCGAGTTTCTCCCAGAAAACCCACAGTTCTAGTGTATCAAGGATAAAGGAATGCCTTTTTGTCGATGCATTTTGTGAAGTTCAAGCATCTTAAAAGGACATGGGTTTGGTTCCCAGACTGACTACTTCCAACCAAGAGATACCTCCGTATACCTTATTCCATTTCTCCTTTAGCCTAAGTGTATGGTTATTCAATGCGTTCGCAACGCGTTTTTATGGCTCATGCGTACGCTTAGAATTCGCTGACCATGTACTTAAACGTGCATGGCTAATCAATGCGCTGCAAACACGAAAGCAATAAAAACGCACAGAATACGTCGGCTCGAGCGTATTTGGTGCGTTTCGGAACAATAGACCGCCTGCTGTTTCGGAATCAGTAAAAGATGTCTAAAGGAAGGAAAAAAGGAAAGACGTGTTGCCACGCAAGGGCAATTTAGCAAAAAAAAAAAAAAAAAAAAAAAAAACAGCTGCTTGGAAGATGCTTTGTGTAGAGTATTGGAACTCTGCCATTATAAAGTATGTGCGTGTATAACAAAAGAAAATTTACAAAAATACAAGAAAACTCCGAAAAATTAGCTAATCACAGAAAATATTTGTCGTGATTTGCATGAGTGAGAATAAGGGGGTGGCAGTAAGGCCTGGAAACCCAGATTGGCCCACAGTGTGATTTATAACTCTGGCAAAAATAAAATTAGCGAGTAACCACGTAGGTCGCGTTCGTTGCGAGGGGTAAAGCATCGGAAACTCATTCTCGAATAGCTATAGTCTAATGGGAAAGTTTGAAGTGGAAATCGAACAAAGGTAAAGTGATAAATCAACAACAGTTTCGCCTTTTCCCCTTTCGCTTCGTAATGAATAATAAACTTTCAACAGGTTTTCTTCTTTGTAGAGGGAGATTGAACAGTGAACTGGAAACAAAGGAAGATTCCAGTAAGAATACACCTCAGAGACTTAGAAGAGGGGGGGGGGGGAGAATCAAGTATTGAATTATTTAGTAATGTGTCTTCTTCTTTTGATTTCTCACTCGACCTACAGGCCAAGAATACATATTTATCCTCTCAAATGTTGTATTTGAACTACAATATCAGGTAAGGCAACACTGATTGCAATTTTTCCATACATCTAATGTTATCCACGATTAATTAATATTTGTTCTGCCCCCTTCCATATTCCTTCCCATCACACAATGAACCAGTTCAATAAAGAAGTCAGACATTATCGCAAAATAAAAGTTTTCACTTATGACATTTGTAAGCTTTATGGCGTCAGCCACTTAACGTACCGTCGTATGTGCAACAGACGTCGTGCAGGCAGACGTTCTGTCTAAAGTCAATTAGAACGAAGAGTTTTCCAGGACACTGGACTGGAATGAAGCCACGACCTTCCATTTCTATATACATCTAAAAATAAAATTGTAGGAAGTAGACAATGTTTCTCCGTTCCCCGATCTGGCCATTTGTTGTGTATTTTCTTGACACTAAAAGTGAACATCAATCGAGTGACCTTTCGCAGAGAAATTTACGAACCTTCCTGACGGAAAATGTTTATAAATTGCATTTCCGTGGTGACAGGAGGAAAGGACCTTCGAGGTTTGAAATAGAAGTAATTGCGGTGGTTAGAGGATTCTGAGGCGATGAGCGATGACTTTTGCGTTTACCGTCAACCATGGAGCATAGAAGCCAGATGCAAACGACGTCTACAGTTGTTAAATCGCGCGAGAGAAGCAGTCCTTGAGAGAAAAGGAGAGAACTGGAAGGAGACTTCAACTGGCGAAGGTCCAGGTGCTCTGGATGACAAGAAGAGTCGGTCGGAGAACCCTCGAACATCACACGTCTCATTCATCTCCAGGGTTTCCCAACAGGATTGCCAACTGTCTCAATATTCGTACTGATAGAGTGTTCAGGGACTCGGTTTGTTCCATTAGACAGAGGAAATAGCGTTTCAAGAATTCAGTTTCGAGGGGGTGGTGATGAGGACATTCGGGCAAATGTATATCTACATTGAGGGTCATCTTCCAGATTTGAATTCTGTTTCTAACTTTATTATTTTAAACAGCTAAAATAGAGTTCAAGCATAGCGTACTTCCGGCAACATTTATTTCCGGTTGGTTCCTGAACTACGTATACGGAAGTTAGTTATGTTTTGCGCTCTCCTCTGAAAACTGTAATGTAAGAGTTGTAATTTCTTGTTTAAGAACTCGAAACAAGAAAATAGTACATAAAATATTAGGAAGGCAGGGAAATGTGCTGTATGAAAAAATATAAAACCTACCGATCTATGCTCTTCTTATCTGGCCGTAACAGTTTCAAACTGTACATAGGAATTTATACCAGATTTTCACAATGTTGATTAATGCATCCATTCTAAAATCTGTCTTACGTTTTTTTTCACGTAGTCACTGGCCTACGCAGAAGTTTGTCAAAAGGGGAATTCAAGGCCCCAGTTCATATTATTTCAGGTGTTTGTATACTGGAATTTACACAGCGGGTGAGACGTGGGAGTCCGGATCTCCTTCCCGGAAATCGTGACTTTTCTCTAAATTAACTCTAATATATGAGTAATTTTACAAATTTTAATGTAATATATCCTCGTATTGAATTTGGACCTCTTCCGAAATAAATTTCTGCACACATCCTTCTGCGTATACGTATCTTAATTTGGTATATATTTTTGGATAATATCGTGGTCAAAAGGAGTTAACACCCCGAAATCCCTTATCGTACGCCACAGCATGTAATGATACAGAAAATTGGAATTAAATTTTATTAAAACAAATTCGAAAACACCCGTCTTTTCTCTATCTCTCATTCTTGTTCCGGTCTCTTTTCCTTCGTTGCGTTTCCTTTTTCTTCTGTGTTTTTCCTTCCTTGCTTGTTTGGTCTCCGGATACCTTTCCGCTTATTGTCTGAATTTCGACTTGCAGTGAATTTCTTTTCTTCCGGGTAATTACATACTACGTGAGGAGCAGTAGAGCTTTACATTGAGCGGTGAACTGAGCAGACGGTGATGGGTGACTTTTTTGATTTTCAAGGAGATTGTTTAAATAAGTTTTTATGGGCTCGAGCCGTCCGTACTTTACAAATTTACTGTACGCTTTTTCACTGTTATTCTTCACTTTCTCAATTCATTTGCAGATTAAAGTCTTTAACTGAGAGCCATGCATTTTTCTAATGTAAATTGTGTTTCCTCCACTTACCTTTTATGTCAATATGGATAATACAGAATATAATTAAACTTGCAAATGCTCATATTTACACAACATCGTTCAACTACTGTTGCTAGGCATCAGTGGCGGATCCAGGGAAGGCGATCGGGGCGATCGCCCTCCTCCAGAAGAGGAAAGTTTATTATTTTATATATATAAATAAAACCCATCCCAAAGTTTGGAGCCCTTAAAAGTAGCAGTATGACACCCCCCCCAGAAGTCGGTCCTGGATCCGCCCCTGAACTAAGGGAAGAAAACAGCCTAATTATTGTATAAAACAATTTGGACATTAGGTGAATTTCTTCCCTCAGCTTTTAGCGACGTTTCCCTGAAGAGCCGCTGGTTTCGAGTGATGTCTGGTTTAGTCCCAGGTTATCTGATTCTGTGATGGACAACATTATATCCGTGGGTTATCCCGTTTCCCTCCACATTCTAATTCCTCCAATTGTTTCTTATTCATTCGTTTTCATTAATCGTTCGCCTCCTTTTCACCTAAAGGACATGACGTAGGACGTTAAGAGTCTCTCTCACTGCAAAATTAAAATACCGCTAATTTTACAGTAATTATGTGATATATTCAAATAGATAAAAGATAATCGAAAAATTGGATCAAGACTTCCCTAGACGATGTTATTTTGCATGAGTTACCGTTATCACGAGTCACCTAGTAGCTTTTCGTTTGCTGTTATTTAGAAACGCCAAAATAAATGCCGATTTTCTAAATGGCTGGAAATCGAAAGCAGATAAATGAGTCGTGATAACGGTATCTCACGCAAAATAATATTGTCTAGGGAGGTCTTGTTCCACCTTTTGATTATCTTTTATCTATTTGAAGATATCACATAATTACTGTAAAATTAGCGGTATTTTAATTTCGCAGTGATAAGGTTTCTTAATTTGAAGTCCCATCTTCATTTTTCCTTCTCCTTTAAGATTGAAGTCTGTTTTTAAAGCACGATATACATAGCCCTCTTTTCATGACCTTTGATGGCATAAAGTACTTTGTGTGTGAAAGATGAGAGCTATGAAGATTTCACCTTCCTCTGTCCATTATTTTAATATCCTAGAAGTCTGAAGAAAATTCTCCCACATACTTAATTTCGTGTTTTTACGCTCTACGGTTCCAAACAACACCCGATAATAGTATCTCCCCTGTGCCCCGTTCGGGATGGCACTCGAAATCGTAAAAAAAAAAAATTTAAAAAAAAGTCCTGAAATGACGACCTAACATAATGTCAAAAATATAGAGCCCCCTCCTGGCTAAGCGGTTACGCACGCGCCTTTCACGTAGGAGATCCGGGTTTGATTCCCAGAAGGAGCTCATGTGCTTCGGATCCCATGTTAAACTATAGGTCCACATCCTATACAGCCTCGTTGTTGAAAGGGACGCTAAACTGAAATCAACTAAAAAAATATAAAGTAGTTTTTGAATAATGATGTTACTTGCAAACTTAACATCTAAAGATGTTATTTGTGTATGCTATCATTCTACAATATAACATATTTGCGTAAAGTGAAAAAAAAATGTCCAAAGATAAGAGTATATAAGTCGATGGATCTATTAACCTGTTACTTCACCTTTATGTGCTTTAAAAGTAAATCGTCTTTAAAAGTAAATCAGCATTGTAGTTTTCGACGAAGTCGACACACGTGAATTTTCATGGCGCTAAAAGTGTTTTTCATTCCTGGCCAACAATAAATCATAGTACATCATCCATTGATGTGAAACTTATACTAAAACATATCTCGATGAAGCCTTTTTGTTACGACTTTAGTAAGAGAATACTAAGATTAAGAGGCCCCATCACGGCGAAATTAAAATAACGCTAATTTTATAGTAATTATGTGATGTCTTCAAATAGATAGAAGATAATCGAAAAGTGAAACAAGAGCTCGCTAGACAATATTATTTTACATAAGATACCGTTATCATGACTCACTTATCTGCTTTCGATTTCCAGCCATGCAGAAAATCGTCATTTATTTTCGCGTTTCTAAATGGCTGCAAACGAAAAGCTACTAGGTGACTCGTGATAACGGTACCTGATGCAAAATATTATCTAGGGCGATCTTGTTCCACATTTTGATTATCATTTATCTATTTGAAGGTATTACATAATTAATATAAAATTAGCGGTATTTTAATTTCCCAGTGATAATGTTTCTTAACGACATAGAATGCCCTCAAAATATCATTTACTCTTAATTTTAAATATCTTTCAGTTGATATTTTCAGTTTTATGTATTGACTGTTAATAATATCTTATATGCTTGATTCACATTGATTTTTTTTTTTCTAACAGATGAGTCATTAATTCTGTTTTGTTGTGGTTTCAGGTACAGCAAGACTCGGTTCAGTTCCCGGCGAATGAGGAAGAGGGTGGTGTTTAAGAATGGAGACTGCAACGTGGTGCAAGGCAACGTGGCCAAGCGTCGTCGTCGCTACCTGCAGGACATCTTCACGACGCTGGTGGACATCCAGTGGCGATGGACGCTATTGGTGTTCGCCCTCAACTTCCTCCTCAGTTGGCTGGGATTCGCCGTCATCTGGTGGTTGATCGTCTTCACGCATGGAGACCTCAAGGAGGAGCATCTGCCTCATAACCAGAGCGAGAACGGCTGGACACCGTGCGTAATGGAGATCTACAACTTCGCTTCTTGTTTCTTGTTCAGCGTTGAGACGCAGCACACCATCGGTTACGGCTCTCGGCACACCACGGAGGAGTGTCCGGAAGCCATCTTTGTCATGTGCCTTCAGAGCATCACGGGAGTTATGATTCAGGCATTCATGGTGGGTATTGTGTTCGCAAAGCTATCAAGACCCAAAAAAAGGACGCAAACGCTTCTGTTCAGTCGCAACGCAGTTATTTGCCAACGCGATGGCCAACTGTGTCTTATGTTCCGTGTGGGTGACATGCGAAAGTCTCATATCATTGAGGCACATGTTCGAGCTCAGCTCATTCGTCGTCGAGTGTCCAAGGAAGGGGAGCTCCTCCCTTACTATCAACATGAGCTCCGCGTGGGAGGTGATGGTGAAGAAGATCGAATCTTCTTCATCTGGCCAACAACTATCGTCCATAAAATAGATGAGAAGAGTCCGTTATACATGATGTCCGCTGCAGACATGATTCGAGAACGATTTGAAATAGTTGTGATTTTGGAAGGAGTGATTGAATCGACGGGAATGACAACGCAAGCGCGCTCTTCGTATTTGCCGAGTGAAATTCTCTGGGGACATAGGTTCGAACCTTTAATGTCATTCAAGAAAGACAGTGGGGAGTACGAAGTGGACTATAGCCTCTTTAATAATACGTACGAGGTAGATACTCCGTTGTGTAGTGCCAAGGATCTGGATGAAATCCGGAAGCTCCAAGGAGACCCTCAACTCATTGGTAAGTCAGAGAATCTTTCTTTTGGTAGTTTTGCATGTTTCTCTGTGTTTGCTCTAGTTTTGTTAGTTTAAATCAATAACAGTTCTGTATTGTTTATTCCTTCCAAGATCTTCCAAAACGGTAAAGCATCAGGAGTTGGACTAGAAGTTGATGAAACAAGTGCTCTGAAGCTCTCTGAAATGTGTCAGTATTGTCATCACAGGAGTAAGGTACAAAAAACATTGAATCAATGAAATCATTAAGAACTTGGTGTTCCAACCACATATAAATACTATCCGTAAAACCTGATAATAATTGTTATATTATCTATCGTATATTGTATCAGATTCCATCAAATGAAAGTAGGGAGTGAAAATTAGTTTTTAAAATTTAACGTTCCGTTTTAGTAGCAAGGCGTGTAGGACGAACACGGAACCTACTCTTTCAAACCGATCCCAAGAGGAAACGACATGTCCCAAGAAGGCGTATGCACAAGTAAAAGAATAAATCTACGGATTCACTAATCTCCAAACCTGTAAAAAGCAAAGAGCCCTGAAATTATCTATAAATAGTGTCATTGTTTCCTAGGTTGTATGGAATTTTGCGAAATGGGATACTTAAGCGGATAAAAGAGGGACTTAATTTTTTCTATCGTGCCTCAGATATCTGAAACTGTTAGGCATAAAACCTTGAAGATTTGAATAGATATTACATTGTGAAAAGCAGTCAATGGTATTATGTTTCGAAGATAATGTTGAAATGCCTTTTGAAGATAATGTAGCTGGAATGGATTACTTTGAGTTTATTGCACGAAATATTCCACGGACGCGTTTTGTCTAAAAACAATGATGTGAACTGACCCTGGTTAAAGAGTAACGGGTAAGGATTCCTGATACCTGGCTCAGGGCTGAAGTCGAAATATTGTAGCATAAGGCCAGCGTTCACTAGTGACTCCGCAAGTAACCCTAAGAGCGACAAAATAGCTCGAAACGCGAATTTATAATGGAGTCGATTGGTGTTGGGTGCAAAGAGATCCACGACATCAATTTATGACTCGAATGCGAAGGTGTAACGTGCGCAGAACATCACACGGCACCAAAGTTCAGAGTCCCTACGTATTAAGCAGGGATTCCTTCGTGTGCAACGAAGAAGGTATGCCAATTTCTGATAGAACGGTGACTAGTATGCATTCCTAGAGTTAGTGTGGGCAGTTATGTTAAATGAATTTTAGTATTCTATATACGAAGGGAAGTCAGAGGAAGGATTGTCTATCTTAACCAAAATGAGTCAGGAAAGTGCGACAAGGACACAATTTGAAGGGTAACGAGTGGAGACTCCTTGTGCTATCTCAAAGAGAGATTGGATACAATAGAATAAGAAAAGAATTATTCAATAACAATAATATTTTAAAATATTCATTTGATAAAGACAAATAAACAAAAAAGCAAAAGTAAAGCGGAATATTGGCGTCCAATTGGAGGCCAGTACATTAGTATCATTTTCCTAATACATTGTATCGAAAAAATTTTACAAGCCTCAATTATCTGCATTTTCATTCAAAGTTTTCTTTTTTGATATGTTGGCAAGTTACTCACCCCTCCAAAAGCAATGGTGTTAATTTTTAATGTTATTTTCAAAAATAGCTCCTAGTTTTTGAAAATAATTATTAAAAACTACAATAGTGGTATAAAGCAATGTGTTCAAAACGTGTTGATCTGAAGAGGGGACAAAAGTAGTTGATTTCCTGTTTATTGGAAAACATTCATATAGAAGTCTTGGCAAAATTGCCGTGTGCTTAGAACTTTACTGATGAAATGATTTTTAGCCGTTGTACTTAACATATTTCTTCATCTTATAACAAAATGCATCTTTTTGGCAGCGCGTAAAATACATATTGTCATATGTGTAAAAAGATAGAAGTTTACAAAAGCACGGATATTTTAACTTTAAAGAAAAAAAACTAAAATTTTGTGTTGTTGTTGATGATTTTATCTCAGAAAATCTACGAACACTCATGGCATGGATTTTCACTCGTACAGAAAGTGCCACCCAAAGATTTGTAAATAGTTTTTGGATTGGTAATTTTATCTGATTTAATTTCCATGTTTTAAGTTTTTTTTTCTTATTTCTAAAGGTTACTTTCAAATTCTTTATCCATGTTCTATTTTCCATTGACAATTGAGACCTAAGTGTGTTTTTTTTATATATACTCGTTTCTGCACAAAAATTAAAACGCACAGAATCTGTTGGAAGACTTTTCCAGAAGGTTAAGAGAAAACGAAAAACTCCTTGTCCTGCTTTTCAGTTCAGCATAAATTGCCCGAATGTAGTAATTTGATGACCTCATTTCATTCTCAACAAATTGTTTATCCAAGTTTGTCTTACGACACGTCACAGTGAATTTTCGCTAGTTAAAAAAAAAAAAAAAAAAAAAAAAAGCTTAAGTTACTCATATTTCAACCACATCCATTGAAGTGGAATTGGCAATTCTATTTCCGAGAATTTCATGGAACTGAAACAGCTACGTAGAACATCTCCCATAATAGAACATTTGTTTCAGTACCACTGGCATAAATTTCAACCGAACCGTCACAATCATACGAATATAAGTGTTCCATAACACATTTCCAATGGGAAAAGTTGTTAACGAAAAGCAGTGTTAGATGTTATGGATTATTATGAGGCGTAGCCGTAATTCTTAGTGGCTTCATAGAATTTCCAATGGAGTACTTTCGACTGGAATCAACATGTCTATCTAATTTCTAAATCAGTCTATTGTAAATAGCAGACTTATTTATCCAATTCTTGTTGCAATTTAACACATTCTAATAAACAGAAACGATCACAAACTATTATGCTTTAAAATCTTTCCTTTTTTGTTTTGTTTAATCAAAATTAGTGCTGGGAATCTCACACAATGTTTGTAATTTGAGGAAAATTTCCCTAATCTAGGGAAATTTCATAGGTAAAGTTACCAAAAAGGAAATCTTTTCGACAAAACATGAAAAATCCAGGAAGTTTTTGCGCTGACTCATGAAACAATATAAATGTTTAAATTTTTCTTTGTTATTCAGGAATAAACTAATACAATAACAATAGTGTGTGTTTTTGTCTGTCTGTCTGTTCAAAGTAGCACAATTTGCACCCATTGTTGCATTTGTATGTATTTTTGTTTTAAAAAGTGAAGGGAAAACAAAAACAAAAAAAAGAAGAAAAAACAAATGTGGTTGGCATTTCCTTTCATATAGGTAAATTAATCACATAACTTCTGTTATAGGAATTGGATACTCAAGAATCTATGGAAAATTTGATAACAAAAGGGAAAATTTGATAACAAAAGGGAAAATTTGATAACAAAAGGGGAAAATTTGATACCAAAAGGGGAAAATTTGATAACACAAGGGGAAAATTTGATAACAAAAGGGAAATTTTGTCAATCAAGGAAAATTTACTTAAGGAAACCTACGAACATGGATGTCATATCGGTAAAAATCGGAATTTTATCTCTGAGGGAGGATGGCTCGGTTATTATTCATTCCAAGTAAATTAAAACAAACTCCGTTTCTTCCTACGTGTTTACCATCACAGAAGGGAAAAACAATACTCTAATTTTGGCAGGGAGGGAAACTTTTTAAAGCATATAGTATCGTGTAAAATCTAAATGTTTACCCCAATTTGCTTCCATCTGACATTGAGAAGGCATTGTTATTCCTTTAACCACCAAACCTCGCAATCAATAATTACTATTTTGAATTTTTGCCATTAAAAGAAGTATTATCGAATATATTTATGTAGTGAAGGTTTGACTTGAGTCGTATTTTCAAAATTGAATTTCTACATATAAGAACTCATTGTACATTCGCGGATCCCCAAGCGTTTCAGGTATCCTCTGATCTTATTGGCCGATACAGATAGGACATCAAGAGTCATAACATACATATAGAGCAGAAAGCAAACGCCAGATGCTGTCGGCCTTCGTAGCGAGCGGGCTAATAACAGCAATCAGCGCCGCAAAACTGTCTTTAACATTGGGGGAGGACAATAAGACCTTTATTTATTTTTTTTGTTAAGCGATGCTCAAAATAATTGTGAAGTTGAAAAACAATCCTGTGGAGGATCAGGAAGCAGAGTTGTCTTCAACATTGGGGGGCGGGCAGATTTGAGGTTTATTCTGGGGGGACATCAATTTTATCTCACTTTCCTTTGTGGCAATCGGGCACAAATCATCACATTTTTTTGTGATTGAGCTACATTACAACAGATGACCGACAAAGAGAACAGATGGCGTTCCGTTCCATTTACACCAACTAGGCCTTTCAAACATATGTCCAAACATGAAGAAAACGAAAACAGCATTTTTGGAGTTACGTTCCTCTGGCTCTCATGCGACGAGATGTAATAAGGAAAAGCTATTGTGAAAGTTATGCGTACGGGAGTCAGAGGCGGACCTGGAAGGTAAAACTGGGGATGAGGGAGGGGGGGAAACCAGATTCAAAAATATGTAAATAATAGCTTCAATTATTTTTGTCACTCAAAAAACTTAGGATCCTAGTTTCCCGCCCCTGGTGGGAGTCGATGACAGATGATAGCGTCCCTTTGGGAAGTGATAGAGGAGGTCATTTTGAGCAGAATTGTTGCTATGACCATGTGTCATATTCTCAAGTTGAGATCCACAGGCCAGGCACGTTGCCAGGATTTCATGAGGGGGGGGGTCCGTGACATGAAATACTGTGGTCATCACACCAGAGGCTCGATCATTCTAAACAATTTTACTGGAACATATATTGGTTCGTTTAGCCAGCATTTCGTAACGGAGGGGGCGTGACATGAAATTCTGAAGGCCCAGGAGCTCAATCAATCCAAACTACTTTACTATCACCATATATTGGTTTGTGAGGATATATTGGTAAGTATTTTAATAAACTATGAAGAAATCTCGAGTAAAAACAAACAAAAAAAGTATTGAAAAAGATTATAAAATATTTACATCCTTCCTCTGTTTATTCAAATATAACAATTTTCCTTTCATTATGACCTCAACTATTATAAAAAGTGCATATTCACTATTATAAAAAGTACATACTCAATAATGTCTTGTAAAATATTTTGCAATATCTGCGTTCCTTTTTATGTTGAATCAAATGTTAACAGAACTTTCTTTCCACATATATTTTTGTTTTTATTATTCCGTCAATTACTCTCTGTTTAAAATGACAGGTTAAAGGAGCGGTAGAAAATTGAAATAAAATGTTTGGTATTGCAAGGATGCGAGGACGAAAAATTATGATAAAAAATTTCCACGCTGTTACACAACGGCACTATGCTTTCGGAAGCTTGAAATCTCCCTGACTAGTAGCAGAAATTCTGAGAATTCCGCAACTTTTCTAAAAATTTCAAATTCCCCGACTCTTCCAGGATATATCGCTCACCTCGCAACCATGTATTGCAAGCAATACAAATTTCGTCATAAGAAAGAGTAACCAAAAGCTTCCTGTAGTTTATTTTTAACGCTGATCCTTCTTTTTCTCATTTCATTTTGTTTCATCCTTCCTTAATTTTTTTTTCATTTCTGGTCTCGAAGGAAGGGGGGGGGAGTCCGGACCCCCCGAATTCCCCCCCTTGGCTACGTGCCTGCACACTACTTTGGCTATTTTTTTGCTCTTATGTTGTATCGCACTATTGCTAGTGCTGTAGTTCTTCTACAGATGTGAGGGACAACGCATTTTAATGAAGAAGGAATGCCCTTTCTAATCATACGGAGCATGTGGCAGTGATGTCTTTGGAAGGGAAGTTATTGCAAGATGCCAACCTGGGGCCACAGTGGCTCTATGGTAGAAAGCTTACCTCTCGTGCATAGGGTCCCTGGTTCGATCTCCGGCTAAGTAAATTTGTGGTGAATAATGTAGTCTCCGCAGGTACTCCCGTTTCCTTTCACTTTCTCATTCCACCAATTCTTCCATGATTATTCACTTCTCTTAATCATCCGTCTCCCTTAGCCTAAAGGGCAAAATCGTGGGATGTTAAACTGGAAATATTTCATTTCAATTTGCCAGCCAACCCATTTAAATAATCTTGAAAAAGAACATTTCTGTGGGGTGCAATGCATTTTCCCTTAATAACTTGCCACATAGCGTTGGAAAGTCCATTATATCTTCATTCAAACGCGCTTCTCTCGAATGTAGATTAACTACAGGACGAGGAACTTTACATAAGGGCAAAAGTGCTTAACAACTTATAGGTCTTAAAACTTGAGGATAGGGCACATGGTCAAACGAACTTTTTCGCCTAAAATAACCTCCTCTATTACCTTCCGAAGGGACTCAATTTTTTCCCAGGGCACCCTATATCTAAAAGAACTTTGTAATTATTGCTTCATCGGTAGCTCTTCATTTGTCCACTTCCTTACATGAAAACAGGAAGAGAATTCCTATTTATATTTTGAGATCAACGGTGACCTCTATACAAAACTTTCACTCTCTATTTTTATTTCATGAAACGAGAAGAAAAATTTGCCAGCTTTTACAAATAACTCTGAACTCTCTTTTTCAGAGAGGATATTAGCGCCGAAGCTGCCGGCGATACGTGCAGCGCCTGACACTGTGGACCTCACAAGCGTCACCTCCACCACGCCGTCCGCTGATGACGCCAATCTAATGACGTCGCCGGTTGACCTTCCAGGGCCAGAGTCACGGATCTAGTAGACGCTAGCTCTCAGGTAAGATAGTTCATACACTTTATTATAGCTTACAGCAAAATCCAGAGGTTACTCGACTAAAAGAAAAGAGACTTAAAGGCTGGTTCTATTAGATTATTTCGGGGGGGGGGATATATTTTTTTACTGAAAATTATACAATCAAACTGGAGGACAAAAAATTTGGGAGGCAGAAGGGTAAATTTTGTGGAGGAGAATAAGAAATTTGAAGCATATGGGTAAGTTTTGGTGGAGAATGGACAATTTTTGTGGGGGAAAATTGTAAATTTGGAGGGAGAAGGATAAATTTGCGGGGTTGCATCCAAGCCCTTGGGGGATGGGCATCCCTGGGTATTTTTCTTTAAAATCTATCCACTTCATACAAGCAGTTTGGCGTCGGATGCGGTTGTCTATACAAAAGAAGTTACTCTTTTTATGAGGCATCGTAGATACGCACAAACAGAAGGAAACCGATCTCCCTTGTGTCTGAAAGTAGGTAGAAACGAGAAAATCGTATTGGCAGATCTTTAGTAAAAAAACTGGGCTTTCCGTGCTTCCATTCAAGATGAACTGTACCTTAGAAAACGTTGTCTGAACTGTTTCCACATCTTTTCGTTCCTCGCAGGAGGAGTGTTGTTGATAAAGACGTGACTGATTAATTTTTACTTAGAAACATAGAGTAATAATTGTTTGTGTCGTGTTGAAAATATTCTTCAGAATAGCTAACTGTATATACCATCACCCTGTCGTAAATATGTTAGAAAGAAATCCTAGATACTTTGATACGAATAGCTGTCAAGAACCGATGCGACGTCCATTCCAATAGTAACGGCACGTTTGTTTATTGTGGAAGAACACCATAAGGTAAGGACAAAAAGGCAAGTCTTCTTTGATTTTCCAGTGACGATAGAAAAATTTCTTTGCAGAATAAATAGAAATGATGTAGAAAACAAAGCAATTAAGTGATCGCGGCATTAATCCTTCTCTCATTTTAAAAACATCTGAGATAAACAAATGGAAACATCCCAGTCATGAGAACTTCGCTTCCAACGTCATACCGTAATTTAGAATAGTTTTATTCTCTATTCCATTATGTCATAGGTCAAGAGTTTGGTCTTTTTTCTTTCTAGAAGATTCCGTAAAATTCTTGTTTCACTTTCGATTCATGTCAAGCGATTCTTTCCATGTAATTTAATGAAAGCTTTCTATGTATGGTTGGTACTTCGTGACGTATTTTGTACACCTCAAAAGTCAGGGCAGCTTCTTTTCTTTAACACCATCTAGGAGTGTTTGGACGCATTAACAAAGTTTAATGTAACCTATTTTCAAATCAGGAAGAGTGACTCAAGATTTCTTAAATTGAGTTTACTTTAGACTTGATTCAGAATAGAGTCCCGCAGCTGCAAACAAAATATGACGAACTTTTCAAATATATTGTTCTAGGAAACAATTACCCTGATACCTGGTCTTTTATACGAGAAGACACGATGGTTCCGTAGTATAGTACTCACCTCTGGTACTAGGGTCACCCTGGTTCGATACAGGGTCACTCTCTAAATAGTAAACTAAATTTAACTTACGTGCAGATTGTTATACGGATGCCTGTGTATATCCACCACATCAAAAACAATGCTCATCACCACTCGTCCAAAATATTTTAAAAATTTAATAAATCTGAAACATCGGAGGCTACAATTTTATGTAAAACCAATCGCAATATTGTATGATAGTTTTTTTTTTTCTTTTTTAATAAGAACGAAGTTAAATCTAGATAAGGGACAACTGGACAAAAATTGGATTTCAGTCTTACATTGTTAGATGTTTACGAAATGTAGACGACGTACCAATTACTTAATTACTGGCAACTCTGATTCCAAGGAATATGGTAGGAAAATAACAAGTACAAAACTATCGAATGTGCCCTTTGTCGCTTAAAAAAAAATCTTTATAATGAGTTCTTACCTTGAAACCAAACTTTACCTACCCTCCTATATAATGCATTTTTTTCTAGACATATCAGTTGACGAGCTACGCTTAACTCTTTTGCTGTCACCTTGATTTCAGTGCCCCAACCCAATGTGCTGCCTACACTTTTATTATCTGCGAATGGGCATTTGGAAGATCAAATGTCAACAAATCGCCTTACAGTTATTGTGGAAACAAGATGATGGAAAACACACTACTTTGGAGAAAAAAAAATGGCCATTTTCGAACCCAAAAAGTGCTTTGCAGTAGAGTTGATCATAAAAATGAAGCAAATTGCTTCTGCAGAAAATATGAAACCATAAGCTAGGTGTAAAGCGAAAGGATATATATAGGCTTATATAAAAGATCTCAAGTTCAAAACAATTCTGACAGCACAAATGTTCCTGAGAATATTTCAATTGACGACCCCTCTGTCAAACTATCTCCAAACACAGGGTGCTGGTGTATTGTAGTCGTATCGAATGGTGCAAGCTACTCTGACCCAACTGAAAGAGCAGAGAGCTGTTGCAGAATGGGCCAATAATAAATTTGAAGAATTAGAATTGGAACGGGATTTCTTTGTTTCTACTGACCTGTCGACAACTCGCCTTCGAAGGTGGAAAAGAATGTTTCCTTATGAATGTGAAGATGAAGTTTCTTCTGATCCGATGACCAGTTACTGCATCGAAGCATTCAACACAATATTGAATACGGTAATTTGGAATATTTCTTCTAGATTCAAGTAGCAAGATACTTTATGGATTATTTGGACCCTAGAAACTTCAACCAAATAAGAGAACTTGCAGGTACGGTTTTCAATAATCTTACTCAACTTCTGAAAAAGCTCAGTAAAGAAGTTTCCAACGATTCTATAAAAATCTTCTCTTGGACTTTTCAAGAAATTCTTAAAAGTCAGTTTTGACGACGAGTACAACTAAAAAGAAGCGATTGTGCTGATGGCACAAGTGATTCAGAATTACAAGAAAATACATTTTTTCTGAAGGAAGGCGAATGTAAAACGTGTTGGAAAAATTGTCCAATGTGCTTAAAAAAAAAAAAAAAAAAAAAAAAAAAAATTGCAGAAGTGTAATTTATATAGTAATGCTTATCCAGGTTTGCTACTAGCATACAAATTTCTATTGACTTTGCCCGTAAAACAGGTAACATTTGAAAGAAGTTTTCAAAACTGAAATGCATTAAAAATAGGTTAAGCAGTACCATGTCTCAGGAACATTTGGAAACATTTATGTTGATATCTACTGAAAAAGATTTGTTAAAGAATGTTTCGAATGCAATCGTGATAGACCTTGCAGCATCAAAAAGTAGTACACTAAAACACCTGCTAATTTTGTAATATAATATACCTACTCGTTCAACTTCATATAATACTTTGAACAATTTGGAATAATAAACTGATGAAGAGAATATAAAGTTTTGTTAATTGTTAATACTATTGACTTACTGTAGAAAGCAAACTGCAACTTGATTTATAAAAGTTATAGATCCTAGTGGCCCTTGTGGGGGGGGGGGGTCCCACGCCCTCATAATGATGCTTATCCGCCCTTGGTCCCACTTTACAGAGAATATCTACAATGAGAACTACCTCTTCACGTCTAATGGCGTCAGTGCCACATAGCGATAGGTATGAATGACGCATATGGCGTCAAGTGGCACACATCAATAGGTATGAATGACGCATATGGCGTCAAATGGCAGTGAACGAGTTAAACTTAGAATATGGTATTGAATACTTCGGACGAGTAGCCGATAGACACTATTTTATATATATATATATATATATATATATATATATATATATATATATATATATATTTGCTAAACATAAATTTGAATTAACTTAAATTAATTTCAATAAAATTGTATCTAAGCTAATTCCTGCGGATATTCCATAAACCCCAGTCCACTCGCTTTCCTGAAGGGTACTCCATACACCGAAGCCCCCCTGGTAGTCTGTCCCCCCAAAGTTTGTGTTCTACTGACGGCAATGACTTCTTATATGTATTCACTCTGAATGTGTTCATTGGCTTCACACCAAAAAGATGAGTAGTTCTTCATTTAAAAATTGGGATTTTCCTTTTTTTTTTTTTTCTTGTTGTTGTAGTTGCCGTGATTCACACTATTTAACACATAAACAATTGAATGTCTGTCATTGAGGTTTTGCATCACAGACTGCTTATACGAACTGATAGTTACTTACGAGTTTTAGGCTAATAGAAAAATTCATTAAAAAGTAAAAATTGGATGTTTTGGAGACCTAAAATCTGTTTTAATGGAACTAATTAGGCCAGGAAAGAGCAAACACTGAATGAGTGAAGATGCATGTGATGTGGAAGATAGAGAACCGTCGCCACCCAACTATATTTAGTGAGAGAGGCTTCTCGTTTAACTTGTACAAATGACGTCATCGAGGGGGAGGAAAGAATATTTCATTTCATCGTAAAAGAATAAGTTTTGGGAGATTGCCACTAACTTTAGCTTCCGTCGGCGGTCGAAGGGTTACTATTATTAAACAGGGCCAAACATTAGAGACACGTCTTATACCTTCAGTCGCTGGAATATTATCTGCTCTGATTAGAAGCATTTCTTTTGATATCAATTACTCATCTCTTTTGCAATCTTCCATCGAATCAAGGTTAAGTGGATTGTAATTCAAGTTTCTTCCAAAGGAATCCAATTCTCAATAGAATTTTTTTTTTAAAAAAAGGAAAAATACTTTTTCAGAGGAATTTGGACTCGAGTGCTCAATGGATGCCTTCACCAAACTGACAAGGAGCAGTTTCCAATTGTAAAACCAGTTTGGAACGTTTGAAAAGGGGAATAAGTAGACCCTTTGAAGATGTGACTTTTTCCAAAGTTGTAGCTATTAATAGTCAGAAATAATAGAGTTATGGTGCAATAAAGAATTGACAATAATGAACCCAGACGATGGCAAAATTTTTAGATAAATCTAGGTATCTTCAAATACGCGTAAGTAATAAATAAAATCGGTAATACGATATATATATAATATAATATAATATAATATAAATGTGATATCCCTACATTAGTTCACGAAAGGCGGTTGCCACAAAATCTAGTTTTTAGAAATAAAAAACGAAAGCTAACATTGAACTTCTTAATGAACAGCCTCTTTCCACAGAGCAACAATTCTGAAACTAGCAAGCTTTAGCGCTGTTAGAGCTAGGCCATTGATAGGTCATGTGTACTTACTAAACATAGTGTAAAAAAGAAGTAAAAAACGCCAAAAGTAAGCCCCTGCCTATCATGAAATTAAGGTATAATATATATGAACATTTAGAAGCTTTATCACGATGTCGTAAATAATGCAGTGTGACTAAATCGGTAGAATTTCTTTTCCAATGACACTACGATTAGTTGTAACATATTCAGAATACCTACATAACAGTGAAGAAAATATACGTTGCACACAAAATATTAGAAATTGAAACAAACACGAAGATAAAGATTAGTCAAGGAAGATCCGTATGTGCAAAATACATGATAAAAGCGAGTTGATTTGATCATAGTAGTTTTAAGGAAATCTGTTACATTGATAAATACATGGGCTAACTCAAGTATGAAAGTAGCTATCTATCTTTCAGTAATTTTGTTAATTATTATTTCAAAGAAACTAATATTATACATTGATTATATCAAAATACTTGAAGGACACAAGGAATATGCAATTGTTTTTACTATGAAGGCTTTAATAAGAAGTTTAAATGGTACAGTACGTATCAAATTCATTTTAAGCCTACACCAACAATACTAATTTACAGTAGCAGAAAGTGTGTCGTCAATCAGAAAAGGTCGGGAAGCACAGCTCTAGAGGATAACTTATATACAGGGCAAGTCCCAATGATGGACCAGATTTCAGAAATTTATTCTGTGAAATTTAATAAATAAGTATTATTGTGAGAAATGCACATCGAAAGATTAACTTTCGAAGTTTCGTTTCCACGCAGTGTTTCCATTTTCTTGCACTAAAAGTCAGCAGCGACCAAAAAGGAATTGCTGATATTGACCCAGGCCCGTATCCAGGGGGGTCTAGGGGGGGCCCTAAAATTTTCACGGTAGGCTTGCAAATGAACTCTAATATGGTTGGATCAGCTACCCCCCTAACTTCAGCCGCCCCCCCCCTACATTTTTGGGCTGGCTACGGGCCTGTATTGACCGCAACATGATACTAAAGGTTTGGCAGGAGATAGATTATGGGCTTAATGTGTGCCGTATTACGTGAGGTGCTCACAGAGAGGACTTGTGATATTTTTGAACAAAACTTTGCCTTTCTTAGCCCATGTCTCACAATAGCATATAATTATTAGATTACACAGAATACATTTCTGAAATCGGGTCCATCATTTTGAATTGCCCTGTATGTTCCCAAACTTTTCTATTGTTTACTTAAGTACATTTGAATATACAGTATTTGAGTATATTTGAGTTAAGTACATTTGAATATACAGTATTTGAGAACAAGATCCTGAGACGAATATTCGGACCCAAGAGGAACGGGAATGGGGGAAACTTCATAACGAGGAACTACATAATTTATACGGTTTACCCAACATTGTTAGAGTCGTCAAGTCTAGGAGGCTTAGGTGGGCAGGTCATGTAGCTAGAATGGAAGAAAGTAGAAACGCTTTCAAAGTCTTGACTGGAAGACCAATCGGGAAACGACCATTAGGAAGACCTAGGCGCAGATGGGAGGACAATATTAAGATGGATCTCGCAGAGATAGGAATACAAAGTAGAAACTGGATGCAATTAGCTAAGGATAGAAGTCAGTGGAGAGCTTTTGTGAACGCGGCATTGAACCTCCGGGTTCCATAGGCCATAGAGTAAGTTTGAGTTAGTTAGTTAGTATTTGGGTTCTTGATTGCCGTGAAGAAACTCCTACCAGAGAATTTAGTAATAAAATTGAATCTTTCAGCTGAACGTCCCACGCTTATGGGCTTTAGGCTAAGGAGGACATAAGGCAAGTAAAGGCATGATTATGGCATGATTAAGGCAAGTAAAGTATGGCATAATGGGTAGAATGAGAATGTGGGAGGAAACGGGAGTCACTGACACTAAGAGACTTATTTCTTTTAATGAAGAGGTTATTAAGATGAAGCAAAAATGGCGCTCTTAAAGGTTAATTTCAGGTGATTTAAAAAGTTGTGATGTGTTGGATAAATCTTTGGCCTTCTCTTTGTTTTGTTTTATCATTGATGTATCGTCTCACTTCCTAATCAGAGTTTCTAACAGCAGCTGCTTTCGGTTGTCCTTTGCTTGTCCATCAATGTGAAACGAAGGACTTGGCGTCTGGAAATAGCTTTAAAAGACGCAGCATGCATCAGAAACAGTTAAGCTTCATTTCCTTTTGATCGCTACATGGCACAGGAAAAGCTTTTCTAAGGTTATGTTTGTGTACTCGCCATAACCTTTCTTAGATTATTTGCTTAGCTAAATTCAACCTATATTGTTTTGGCTTTCTGCCTCCTGCATAAGCACACCGCTTAATGGATATAGAACGCCATCTTGTGTCTGTACATAGCAGTCATCAAAATTTGAATCTGTGAATCAAGGAAAACGTAGATGGATATAAATCAAAGCAGAACCTGGCAACACTTTACAAGAAAAAGTTAACTAACGGGTGGTTGGCGCTGTCTCGGTTCATATTTCGAGAATTTTGTGGCCTTGTCAATATGTAAACAATGTATCATGCTATACGGGTCAGAAACCCATAACATAAACACCAACCATAGAATCTTCATATTAAAAAAATGAAGATCTCTGTTTAAATGCTATTAAAGAAAATCAATCTTTCGGTGTTACTCGCATCACTCTTGTTCTATTGCTGTGAACACATTACGAAAAACTTAAATTTATTCTCGAAATAATATTGTGGTATATATTTGACGGTATATTCTAGTTTGCAATCATTTCAATTTTCGTCCGTTTAGGGATTAACTCTCACAGGTAGATAAGATTTGTTACCTATGTTAAAATATTCCGGTGACGAATTCTTTGAACGAAATTTTCGGAAAACCGGAATCACTAAACTGGTTGTCAGGTTCTATTACTTTATTATTATTATTATTATTATTATTATTATTATTATTATTATTATTATTATTATTATTATTATTATTATTATTTAGCGCCCCTTTCAGCAGCGGGGCTATATGAGACGTAGAGCTAGTGATTAACATGTAATCCGAACCACATGTGCTCCCGCCGGGTCAGAAAACACTGGTGTAGAGCAGTTATCGTCCATCGATGTACTAATAAACATCCACAAGAAATTGGAGACTTGGACCACGTTTGTATAACTTCACAAGTTTAAATAACTTTGTCTTCTCGTGTTTAAACAATTACGAAAAAGTGTCTGGAACCGAGTGCAAACTGTGACCAAGCGACTGTACAAAAAAAGGAAAAAAAGTCCATTGATTTGTCTAATATTCGTATTATCACTGAAGGGGGAAAACAGTTCAGTCAAATGCAAAAATTAAAGTATACATTCTAATGAAAGCGTTCAAGGAATTTAAAATATTTTTATTTTTGAACAGTTAATTTGCATTTGGATTTTTTAAATCACACCTACCTATGTTTTTAATGCGTTAGTAATGGTATGCCTAACGTAAACTACACTTAGCAAAGCTAAATTAAACTTGATTAACGAAGGCTAGTATAAACTACATTTACTATATCCAAGCTACCTAACCAAATGTTAACGAACCTCATCTAAGACAAATTTTACGTACGCAACCTAAGAACTAGATTTATTGCAAGAAAAGACATGCTTTAGGCCTACAGTCATTTTCTTTATGCGTCCTCAAAGTAAATCTAAGCTAAATTACTCACCTCAAACACTTCTTAAGGTATACTTATTCTAAAGAACACTGTGTTTACAGCAAATTTTCTTGAGACAGGCCTAAGTACACCTGCACGAAATAAACTTCGTATTTTGAAGTTAATTTCTCAATATTCTATATAATAGCATACAGGATTCCATGTAGCATTACCAACGAAAAAAGAAATTTCTCCTCTTGTCTCAAAAAGGAGACGAGAAGTATCTTTGTAACTCCAACATGAGACGAGGAACATAACAATTCTCATCTCGTTTTGTAGAGGAAAAATTTCACGACTTTCATGGCTTAATCTAATTCACCCAAGTCTTATTTATTAAACACTTTTAGTGTTACATAATGTATAGTGTAAAAGTATAAATTGATACTGTGTTTGTAGGAACACAACGAAGAGCATATGTTTAAAGATACGAAAGACATTACACGATATACTCCAATAATAAATGTGGTTTAAATATTCTATCACTTCCCAGGCACGCATCTAGAAATTTTTAGTGGAAGGAACTCAAGCTTTCTGGGGGGGAGGGGTCTAAAACTACAAGCTACTACGTATATATATAGTATTAAACGGATATTATTCTGAACCCGAAAAGACGATAAGTAATTGTAAGATACTTCCACCTATATTTTTAGGGGAAAAAAATGATAGAACTAGATTGTTTTTATAAGAGAAAGAGTACAGATGAAGTGTAAAATCAAATTTTCATGTTACAGCAATCATTTCCCTGTTAAACAAATATAGTTGTATTGAGAAAGTGTACAAATGTATCTTGAGTTAGAAATTTTTGGGAAGTCCGGACCTGGTGCATCCCCCATAGATCCCCATGAAGGACTCTAATAACTTCTAAATGAAACTAGGGAATAATTCAGGGCAAAATTTTGTACATAAATTTACAAAATTTATGATATGATATGATACTTTACAAAGTTTACAAGACAAGAAGATACTTTACAAAATTTAGATGATATGATACTTCACAAAATTTACAAGATGATGTGATACTTGACAAAATTTACGAGATAATATGATACTTTAGAAAATTTATGAGACGATACTTGACAAAATTTACGATGCGATACGATATATGGGGTGAAAATCTTTTCTTTCCCTTATAGTAACCATATTGATATATTGTACACTAAGGTCGCCAAGGATTTTTTGGAAGATCGAGTCACCCCTGAGTAGTTGTGGCCCCAAAAAACCATACTTAATATGTACATTGTTTTATTAATTACATCAGTTGTATTATCTTCGGTCATATCTAGTTTATTTCTATAATGGTTCCGTACAACTTTGTCTGGGACGATTGTAACGTGTTACAATCGTCCCCGATCGCCGTTTCAAATTTATACCCGTTCAACGATCAATGATAAATATCATAATTTCTCATAATTACATTGAATCAAAGCATCAAACACAATATCCACGTTGTTAAGAAAAGAACATAGATTACACACGCACAGGGTATTTGTTTACAGTAAACGCATAACTATCAAGAGAAAATAAAAATAAGTCAATTAAAAATTTACTTACCTCTGTCCAAATCACGTTCCTTTTTGCCCAGTCTTCTACACTTTACTGACGACGTTCTTTTTTTTTCTTCCCACATCTTGCATGAGTGACTCCAATGAGACGTACAAACGATATTTCGAAACTCACTTCTACAAGTAATGTGCAATGTTACTATTGACCTGTGTAACAATTGTCCCCGATCTCCCCTACTTGACAAAATTTACGAGACGATACTTTACAAAATTTACGATACGATACAATACTTGATATAATTTACAAGATGATATGATACTTTACAAAATTTACGAGACGATACCGTAAACTGAGGCGACTTCGGACAGTCTGGGCGACTTCGGACATTATGACGCCTATGAGTTTTAATGTTCTCTCTCATTGCTGTCGTGCTTCAAATAAACCACAATGCATTACAATCAAGTCTGTATTGTTGGTTTTACCGACTTCAGTTATTATAAGTTCTATTGTTGGCACCAACCCTTGAAAAATAGTCTTTGTTCTTGCCGATAATATTTTCTATTGTTACCGCGTGGCTGAAAAACCTCTTTGTTGGGAAGCCTTCGCCGAATGTCAACTTAAGTCGAATATCCGTTCGTACGCACCTGGTGTTCGGTATTGAATTTAGCCAGTCAGTTCAAATGTAATCATTAGAGAGGTTCAGCTGAGAACGTTAATTTGAATTGTAAGCCAAGTGTGAGGTGACTTCGGACATGGTACGAGTGTATAAGAAAATTGTAGGGGGTCGACCCTATCGACATTACAGCAGTGAAAATTTACAAAAGGCCGTAAGTGCGGTCCTTTCGAGGAAAGTATCAATAAGGCAAGCTGCGAGACAGTATCAGGTACCAAGGAGTACCCTTTCTGACAAACTAAGAAACAAGCATCCAGGTCACCATGGAGGTCAGAAGTGTTTGACATTCAAAAAAGAAGAACAGCTTGTACAGGGACTCATGAAATGCGCTGAATGGGGTTTCTCGTGTCGAATATCAGACTTCAGCTCATAGTTCAGGGCTACTTGAACAGAGTAGGCAGAGTAGAAAAGCGATTTAGGAATAATTGCCCAGGTTCCGAATGGTGCAAGTTATTTCTTCAGCGCCACCCTGAACTTTCACACAGATTTGGAGAAAATGTAAAACGATTTCGTGCTGCTGTTAATTGTGAGATGCTAAACAACTATTTCGACAATTTGGAAGAAGTTCTGGAGGGCGTACCACCATCAAATATAATAAATTACAATGAGACAAATTTCACAGATGACCCTGGCAAATCCAAGGTGATTGTAAAGAGAGGATGTAAACACCCAGAACTCATAAGGAACACGTCAAAAGCCAGTGACTCAGAAGATACCCCATGCATTGTTTGAAGTGAGCTGTGGTCGCGAAGTAAGCCTGGAGAAGAGTGGGTCAGGTGTCAAGTTTGCAAAGGATGGGCACACGAACAGTGTGCAGAGTTTCCCAGAAAGCAATATAAGTGTGTTACATGTAAGTAAAAAATGTGTATCTTCTTTTGTCAATCTCAAATTTCTTATGTCTCATTTCCTTGTTTTTTTAACACTACCCGTATTGGTTTCATCATCATTGTAAATTGAAATAAAGCATAATCCTGAAATGAAAACAATAAATGTAAAATAAATAAAAAGAAACCTAAAAACAATTATTAAAAAGTCAATTATGACATGGTTAATCACCCCGTATAATATACTTAACAAATTATGTCCGAATACACTCCTGTTGATGCACATAAATCGGAAATACATTAAAAATAAATAGTGTCCGAAGCAGCCCCAGAATGTGAGGTGACTCCGGACATCGTTTTTTTTTTTTTTTTTTACTATTGTTGTAACCATGTCTACTTTCTTTGCTGGCCATCAAATGATAAGTAAAGCCTTGACTAATATATATTATTTTTTCCCTTATGGTATTATAATTATTACAAACATAAACTAAAAAGAACTTTAAAAAATGTCCGAAGTCACCCCAATTTACGGTACTTAACAAAATTTACGAGATGATATGATATTTCACAAAATTGACGATACGATACAATACTTGATATAATTTACAAGATAATATGATACTTTACAAAATTTACGACACGAGAAGATATTTTACAAAATTTACAACACGAGAAGATACTTTACAAAATTTGATACGATACTTTACAAAATTTGCGATATGATCCTTGACATAATTTATGAGACGATATGATACTTCACAAAATTTACGAGATGATATGATACTTTACGAAGTTTACAAGACGAGAAGATACTTTACGAGATTTGATACTTCACAAAATTTACGATACGATACTTGAGAAAATTTACGAGATGATATGATACTTGACAAAATTTACGATACGATACTTGACAAAATTTACGAGATGATATGATACTTGACAAAATTTACGAGACGATACTTGACAAAATTTACGAGATGATACGATACTTGACAAAATTTACGAGATGATACGATACTTGACAAAATTTACGAGATGATATGATACTTTAGAAAATTTACGAGACGAGACAATACTTTTACACAAATTTACGAACCTTATTTCTCGTTCCGTCTCGTCTCGTGAGCTAAGCTCATTTCCCGTCAGTGGTGGCATAATACATAACAATTTTTGTACATCGAAAGTGCTACATCTCAAAGCCCTATTTAGATTAAGAAACTTGTGATTATGAGTTTGAACAGAAAATAGCGAAAATAATATGTAACTCAAAAATGTGGAAGGTAAATTCATGTTGTACACCTTGATAAAGGAGCATCACATGTGAATCATGTGCAAATCTCATTATTGGTGAAACAGTCTGCTTCTGTTCCCACGTACGAGTATTTTTGATTTAGCAAACGGAATGGTGGAGACATATTATGTCGAAACTGAAATAAATTGTAAAAGTATGTTTTGGGAACTTGCATGTGTGAATATTTGTTCTTGCAACAAACTGCTGATCTGGCTCATTTGAAATGATTTCTCAACCAATCTGATGAAAGGAAAAAAGTTCATCCACTTCGTTCAACCAATGTTAATAAGTTATAGAAAGAGTTTGGCAGTTGCTGTTGGCTATTTCCGGGCCTAAGTGCTTCATCATTTGTCATCACGGCGACTCCTTCCAAGATGGCTTCCTTCCGCGTTTATGCATCTTCAGATGCAAATCTGACTCCCTGAGTCACCGTCACGTGTTGGCCGTCAATGTTCACCAAATAATGAGTGGGTTCCGCTGCTACACTTCCAGGAGTAGAAAACTTAATTTATCAGAAGGAATGGTAATTCAGAAAGAAAAAAAAAAAAACTGTTACTGAAACCATTTATTTCACTAGAAGGCAAAGTTAAATACACACAAAATAAGCGTGAATGCTTATACATAAGACTCTTTTAAGTCTCTTAATGGCTTAATAAAGGCGTAGGTTCATTGCAGCAGAAGTAAAAGCCATTACACTGGACCTTATCGATCCAGTATAAGCAGTAGCGTACGCAGGAATTTATTTCGGGAGTGGTCCAAACTCAATATGAGGATGTTTTATATTAAAATTCCTAAAATTGCCCCTAAAATTAGGCTAAATTTATACAAAAGTCGAAATTTCGGGGGGTCCGGACCCCAGAACCCACCCTCTGCGTACGTCCCTGAGTATAAGCATTACCGAAACACATCAGCTGTAAGAAACTATTTGAATTATTAAATATGACGGTTCCTTCTTTATACATATTTGAACTTCTCGAAATTACTTGGAATCATTTGGATAATGTTAAGAGATAGTCATTAACTATTTTGCGCGTGGAAAAGATAGCTTATCTAGTAAGTATCATAGAACATCTGCATACAGAAAATTACATACCCATATGGGTGTAAACTGTATAACAAACTGCCTAGTATATAAAAATACTCATAAAAAGAGACTCTTTGTCAACTCAGTGCGAAAACTGCTGTTAAATAACACATTTTATACAGTAGACGAATACCTTAACAGCTCATTGTGCAACTTCGAAAAATAAATAAATCCCTATTGTATATATCACTCATACAATATAGACAAAAGGATTAGTACAAACACACACACTTATATATATATATATATATATATATATATATATATATATATATTCACAAGTTATTAAAAACAAGAGCATTGTATTTGTTCTAAGTATTGTATCTGTTTTAAATACTGACAAAAGTTCTATACCACTTTTTTCAAACATACACTTAATATGGTCTACAGAATGTTTAATAAATCTAATCTAACTTTATTTGTAGTGGCGGCTTGTGAGACAACTCACATCGCTATAAACCAAGGAATAAAACTTTACCTAATGTATATATAATAAAAGAATTAACACGTTACGTAAAATAATAATAATAAAAAAGAATATCTCTATCAGCAGTAATAACTTGTTTGACACTCGGATCCCAGAGTGTACAGTAAAATAAAATGTCAGTGTCAGTTCAGCACAATGGCTCTGTTACTCGAATTCTGTTAAATTTTGACAAGCTTTGTGCTACTTCAACTTCATTGCGCTTTGGAATAAAGTGTTAAAATGGTAGTCGCTATATCAGGCAACTGACATAAGAAGCCATTTTAGTAACATGCAATTAGTGGTTGTTTTATGTAGAGTTCTCAAATAATTACCTTTACAAATAAGCTTTTTGTTATTAAAAGGATAATATAGTGTAGGATAAATTATTTTTAAGTGGTTATGAGGAACAAAATATGGTCAGTGACGAAGAGGAACATAGTCAACATAGGTCAGGTTAGGTTTAACGTTGAACAACTATAGGAACTAGATCAACGAGTAGGTAGGCGATATCTAGTTTGACTGGCGTTCTAATTATATCGGACACTTGAATGATGAGGTCAAGGAAAAATGAAGCAAAAGTTAAAAAAAAAAAAAAAAAAAAAAACATCCTCAGCAGAATTCCTATCTAGCTACATGGTTAGCATATTGAACTTCAAGGCGAGAGACCCAGATTTGATTATCGGTGGAGGTTCAGTTCCTACGTTAAGTTGTAGACTCACGTTTCATGTAGCTTTGGTTCCGGACATTACAGTCAAAGTCAACCCATTTAAATTCACTACCTAGCATGCAGTGATCAGTGGCGAATCTAGAAAGTAAAACTGGGGAGCAGCCAGAACCAAGACTATGAGTTCATAATTTTTCATGGGTCCTGCAGAAGTTACCAACTTAACCCTCTCCAGAGATGTAAAATACCTGAGTATTTATTTCACCGAGTAAATACCCGGGTACTTACCCAAAATGGGTATTTTAGTAGGTATTTTATGTTTCAATTATCCATAAATGAATTTTATCATTGCCAATGAAAAATATTGGTCATTTGTATCACTTGCAACAGGAATACTAAATAACCACTTAACTAATCATTGTTTTCTAGTAACTAAAGAATGAATTTGATATTTATTAAGTAACAAAATACGGATTTCCTAGCTACTCAGCATTATTTTTCTTTTTTCTTACACTAAATTTCCTCCTATTACCCTTGGCGGAAAATAATTGTCCATTCTACCCCATGAACTTTTACCTTAGTGTGCCCCAGAGACGTCCAATCAGCTACGCGGTAGAATTCGATAGTGGACCAAACCAACACGAAAATATAAAATTTATGATAGAACATAACGATGACTAACAAAAGTGAGCTCAGTTGTCATCAAACCAATTATACACTATTAGTAAGTACTCTGCCTGCCAGCAACTCCTGCTATTAATGACACGGAATTTAAGTTATTCCTTAGATTCGCGTCTGATGAAACTGCTTTCTCCATTTTTCTCGATCTGGCCCATCTTCTTTTATCTTCCAATACCTTCTCCAGTTTTTCAAATCACCGATGAACACACTAACTTAACTATTTAAATAACAGCAAGATATCTATTACTAAAATAAAGAAACAAATTTTCTTTTGGTTTACCAAATATATTAATGGGGGAAAATGAATTATTCTACTTATATTATTATACTTATTATTATTATTATTATTATTATTATTATTATTATTATTATTATTATTATTATTATTATTATTATTATTATTATTATTATACTTTCCTATTTTGAAGATCTAAAATTTACAACAATTTTATTATACATATATATTTTTAACATTACCTTAAAAAATCGAATAGTACAGACGAAAAACAACGTTTTTGATAACTAAAAAACTGAACTGGTATTTCAGATACAGCTGGTTACTTTCTTCACGCAAAATAATGTTCTTTTTAGTATTTTATCTGTAGGCAATAAAAGGTATTGAATTGTCAATTATGCAAATAATTGAACCAATAACGTTCTTGTTTTACTCCTGGTTTACTAAACTAATAAATTCAATCTAAGAAACTACACTGTAACAACTAAGTTGTTGATATAGTTATTTCAAAGTAAAGACACTCGGTTTTAGTAAGTAATAACCTAGAAAATACTTAGAAACTAAACAAATTACATAATTACCGAATTTGTCATTCTGTAGAAGTAATTGTATGATTAGAAGGTTGCAGAATAATCAAAGTAACTAAATTTAAAAAAAAAATGGTCGATCAAATTATTTACTAAATATGCCGATGAAAGAAAATTATCCATAAAATAAGGAATAACACTTCGTAAAACACTTAAATAACTAATTCCTGATTTTTAGTGTGTTCACTAAATGGAGTTTAACACTAACACTAATGCTTTGTTCGAGTATTTATTGGAATAGCATATTTAAAATATTAATGTGATAAACAATGTTAAGCTGTATAGTAACTCTGTGAAGGTAATATTCATACTTTAAATTATTTAGTATAGAACAGCAATTAACCTCTACCGTATTTGGAGCACTATAAAGCGACCACAATATTTAACGTTCTACTCAGAATCAACCCTAAGATCGGAGTCGGAATCATCACACAATTCGGAAGCATCGTAGACTTTACATTTAAAACTGGGTCTGTCTCCCAAAGATTCAAGATATACTGTTTATATACTACTTCTATACATACAACCTAACCACCTAATTTAAGGCTTGAAGTCATACTATGATTTTTTTTTTTTTTTTTTTTAAGGTTTTGGTGAAACTAATCCAAGTTTAAAAACCGTTCACATCGTGGTGAAGAAACGCATAGATGGATAAGTATAGTAAAATGGCCCCAGATCAATCTAGAGACAAGTGAATCCTCCTGTAGATACACCCAGGAGACATTAATCCCTCATGCTTCAACTCTGACTCTGATTCTCAACTCTGATTTTTTCGTGAGCAATGACGTAAAATCGGAAAAGTGGTATTTCTCAAGATCAGCTTGATCAATGTTGTTCAAACTTAGATTTATGCATAGGTGTACATGAGGGCTTCGTCTGAAAAATGTAGCGTCTAACCCCCACAATTTTCCTCTTTCAAAAAATTAGATTCAATATATTTTGATCTCCTCTTTACCTATGAAGTTCTTCGAGAAAAATTATGAAAAAAAAATTGGTATTAGATGTCGCTTTAACCCTAGAATAACATATAATATTCACAATTGTACTGCGGGTGCACATGGTCAAAACTGCTTGCAAACCTTCACCGCACCTGAACGGGGTCAATTGGTTATTATTTTGCATTTTTACTCATGAGTGAATGAGAAATCACGCTCGAAAGACCCCAAAATCGCGAAGGCTCAATTTAGTGGCCTGTGGCACCCCAATCCCCATTTTGGGTCAAAGTGAAACTGTTGATATTCGTGTCTATTTCGTATGAATTAAACATCCTGAGCATGAATATGAGGTTCTAGTTGCCATTAGTTCCCCGTAAGTACCCCATTTGATGGTACCTGAAGCTTCAATGTGAGCTGTCATATAATAAAATGAATGTTATCTACCAAGTATACTGATAGTACCCAATCGAGGTAAAATCACCTCAGCTGGGAAGAGAATAAACATCAACAACAATGCTACCTTTGTTGTGGTGTCTGGGGCGGTATAGAACCGTTTGCGATTGGACACTGCCCTGTAGGTATATGTAACATATATACGGGCAGAAAAGCAAAAGTCAGACTTCGATTGGTTTGTAGATTCGACGAACACCCCTTTAGCACCGTAAGGGTTAATATCCACCTTACTAAATTAAGCTATACTGAACTGTTCGTAGTTTACGTTTGTGACTGCATCCATGTGATTCACAAAATGGTGACAAAGAACCCAATGATTTACTTGAATAAGAACCAGTAGTTGTATTTGCACATGGACCCAGCGATAGAGGTGCAGGGTTTTCTTTTGACACGAAAACATCAGGAATGTTTATTTCTAATAGTTTAGCTATTTCTTTCGCAGATGATGTACTTGCAACGATATTCGAAAAAGTACTGCAGAATATTGGTTCTTCAAGCTGTTTCACATGAGCTGGGCACTTAAACACTTTTTCAAATAATTTGTAATTTTATTGGCATTCGCATGTTTATATTCTTTATTACAGAACTTGCAATTTGGCTTTAAAGAACTGCTATACACGACTCTTCTTCTTCCCCATGTTATATTTTTAGTCTTGCAAAACATTTTCGAGGTAATAGTGAAAGAAGGCAGAGACCAATGCGCAACCAACTGTAACGATTATCTTTCTTTTTAGATATTCAAACCAACGCTGTGATGTTGCCAGGTCTTGCACTTCTGCAACAGTACAAAGTATTGCAAAAAAACTCTATAAAACTAACGGATATTATGCATTTTAGTGCAAAATATCCGTAGTGTATTTGAAAAAAAATCAGTAACTAATAAAATACAGAAAAAACGTCACCAGTATAGTTAACAATTCTTAAAACTTCATAAAAATTGAATTTTCGTAAAATACCCATTTTTTGGGTAGGTAAATCCAAAAAGGGTAAATACCCACTTTTATTTACCTACCTACTGGGTATTTACCCGACCCACATCTCTACCCTTGGCTAGATCCACCCTGGCAGTAACGGTTTGAGGGACGGCCCAGAGAGAAAATTTCCCCCGGAGCCATTAAAATCTACTCCAGAGCATATGTCTGGTCTAACATCTTTCTTGTCTCGCCACATGCTGAAAAGTCTTGAAAGAAATATTTTATAGGGCATTTTGTATTATAGCCTATCTTTGAAGTAAGCCTGAAATTCGTTTATCAGTAAAAGTTTCCCCTCTCAAAAGTATTGATTGTAAACACGAGTGTGTTTCATGGTTAGGTAAAAACTCTGCCAAGGCAAACTCATTGTCATAAGGGGCCAGGACCCACCGGAACAACATTTCCTTTGTCGCTAATGACTGTGAATATTTTGGGGAGATTAATCAATGAGCTGTGGGAAACCATCAACAGATGTATTTAAGATCCTGAGTATAGCTACAGAAAGCGTGGTGTTGTGTTGTATCTTTTTATTTTGTGGACGAGACACGTGTGCGATGGGGGCGTGAACAGCTGCTTGAAACGTGAGGCGTGTGTTGGCTGTCGATGTAGGTGAGCATGGTTTTTCCACTCAACACCGAAAGCTTTTATCAAAGGAAATGCTACTTCACTTAACTCACGACAGGAAAATTACCTGATCCAATTGATCCCTAGTTCTTATGAGACATTTGAAAATTTTATTGAAATGAAATCTTAGTATAATCTACGCATTGCATTATCATAGACTACTGTTAATCCATTGCTGAGTTGATTTTAACGTCCCATTCAGCAGGAAGGCTACATGAGGCGTGGATCTGCTGAGTAACGTGGAATCTGAAATACATTAGCTCCCACCGGGAATCGAACTCAGGTCTCCCACGCCAGTTAATCCATTGCTGGATGAAGATCTTTTTACCCCCAACAATCTATCTTGAGCAAATTTTTCCGTGTATTTCCAGTACCTTGCGTGAAGATCTGGTCTCTCGGTTTTTACTCAGTCTTTCTATCCAGAGATCACAATTTCTTCCGACTCCCTGCCACTTCAATGCCGTTAAATCTCACAATAATAGTAGTCACTTCTGTCATGTTCCTAATTTATGAAATTCTTTCCCTATCCCTACCTTCACAGGTGATTCCCAGCAAACGTCTCTCCTATTGAACATTCCTTTCGCAGTTTTCATATTTATTTTCAAAACGGTCAGCAGCAACATTTAAACGAATAATACGAGAAAAAGGCAGAATGGTGATTTTCGACTACACCATTAGAAGAGTGCACATTCTTCTTTTTCTTCTTCTTATTATTATTTTACCTGGTAGCCTATGTGCCAAACCTGTCCGAACTTTTAACTTTGAATTGTGAACAATGCTACACTATGCATTTAAGATTTCAAAATTCCCGAAACGGGAGAGTACATGGAATTGAGGTCAGACGATCATAATGGCCGTTGCAGAGCTTTCTTCTCCCACTACTTCTGAATAAAGAAGAAACACTATTCTCTGATTCCATATCTCCCATAGTTAGGTTGCAAATGCAGATGATCAGATCGCAATCCCAAGTGAAATGGGATATTTGGACTTGAGTGATCGGCTACTTCCAGATTCGGATATCTGAAATTGTTTCTTGAACTCAGGATTTGGTATTCGGAACTGGGCCTATAGATTCGGATTGGATTAGAAATTTGTTTATTATTGGGTTCAGATCACTTTAATCATGTTGAGTTGCGAAGATTCCCTATTGAGATACCGTGACTATGAAAAGCGTTTTTACTTCGTATAATTCTCCCCTAATTTTAGTTATTTGTTTTAATAAAAGTACGTGTTTCGCATGGCATACTGTAAGTGAATGAAATCTGTGCTTAAAAAAGGAACCCTGAACAAATGGTACTCAATGTTAAAATTACTTCCCCTTGTAATGAATTGAGTTGCTCACATGATGTTGAACAGCCTTCGCATATGGTAGGAATTGATTTGTATGAGAGAAGATGTGTGTGTGTGTGAGATGAAAGGATGTTGCAGAATTGAATGATGTATCACTGTTCACGCCTTCTTCCGCTCAATCTTTGCCAATCTTCTGCTGCCTGACATGAGACGGTCTCTGGCTGTCACTTTTTACATTCGCCCCGGGATGCAGGAGACAAAACACAAACGAAGCGCCTTTTCTTGTTCAAGTAGATCAGCGTTTCCCAACCGGTGTGCCGCGGCACACTGGTGTGCCGTGAATGGGCCGCTGGTGTGCCGCGAGGAATCGAAACAAAATTATTAATTTTAGAGGAATCAAATTGTAAAACGTAGGGAAAAATATATATTTGTAATTCACATTATATGGATCTATAATTGGGTAATTCCACGGGAATGTACACCAAAAGTGTATTTTCTAAACTTATGTGTTTCGCTTGTTTTTGTCATCCATATCTTCGATCGAGGTCTAAAATTATGAATGCTATGTAATTTGCTGCAGTTTGTAAAGTGCTGAACTGATAACAGTGTTGATCCAATATGGCCGCTCTGTTAGACAAGCTGAAAGGCATATCGACTGACATTTAATTGTCGATCATTCATTTTTTTGAGAAGAGAAGAAAAAGGTGTTTACAATTTTGAGTGCAGAGTGCCGTATTGTGTATCACTACATATGCGAATGTTGTCTACTTTCAGCTGATTAAGTGGTATTTCATGTTAGAAAACTGGTCTTGTGCTGTAGTGTGCGTCACGAAAAAAACACATTTTTTCCTGCTGAAAGTTAGTTATTGCATGTAACGGTTTAATACTTTCAATTTTCCTTCTTGATAGATAGAGCAACTATTTACCGTGATATTGATTTGGAAACTCAAATAAAGACAGACTTACAATTACTGAAGTGTATGTAGTGTGCGTCACGGGTAGTGTGTGTCACGTTCAAGCATAGCGGAAACTGCTGCACAACGTAAAGCAAAGCACGGAAAATCTCCGTACGTCCGGAAATAATTACGAATTTCGAAGAAAAGAGACTCAAAAACAGAGAATTAGACGTGAAAGGAAAAAGAAAAATATTACAAATGAAGAGAAGGAGCATATGCGAAAGAAGAAGAGGGAAGAAATGAGACGATATCGTCAGAAGAAGAAATTAAGCACAGCTATTGATGCTATGTTAAATAAACAAGTACCAGTGCATCTTCACCTAACAAAGTGTTTTCATCTCGGTGTTAATATGGAAAGCTATGGCTAAAGTTAAAAGAAGCGTACCTCATAGTTCCAATAAGCGTAAGGTTGTTGTTAAACAATTGTTTCAACAGTTTGCACCCGACAATAAAAAAACAGCCAAGACACTAGATCAAAGTTTATCAAAAACGGCAACTGAAGAAGCAGTTATTCAGTTTTATTTAAGCAATGCAATATCTTACGAGACACCAGGAGTTCGAGATTGTTTAATCATCAGAGATTCACTAGGCACACAAAAAGTCCAAAAACGGTACTTGTTCCTAACACTTGGTGAAACAGTTCAAGAAACTGAATCCTGATATAGAGATTGGAAGATGTAAATTCTGTGAACTCCGGCCGAAACACGTCTGCTGAACGCGAACATCACCAAATGTTTCTGTATATCAATCACGAGAATGTTAGATTACTGTTAAATTCATGTTCATTTCTGTCAAACAGCACAAATGATCTGATTTCGTCTCGTAGTGTGCGACGATGAATCTGAGACCTCTATGTTTCATACTTGACAAGAATGTGGTGAATTATCAAAGTTCGTTTCGCTTCTAAACTCTACTCAACCAATGGACACGAATATGGAAATCACCTATCAACAATAGACTACTGATGAGACGGGCAAAGTGCCGAAAGAGAAAATGTAAGGACCATTAAAGGAAGTGATGAAAAAACTATAGAATAAACTACCCGCTTTTATAGCATGCATTTATACTGCGTCACGAGGCAAATTATTTTAAAATCCTGAAAAAATTGGGTTGATTTAGTTTAACGTCCCACAGTTATGCCTGCTAGACTAAAGACGACGTGGACCAACTGATTATAGTGGAATTCTAACCACTTTGGTCCTTCAACTGTACCCACACCGGGAATCGAATCCGGGACCACGCTACCTGAAATCAAACGTGCTAGCCACTAGGCCAAGAAGGGGTTCCCTGAAAGAAAATGTACCGGAAAACACAATAATCATGCAAATAAATTTTAGTGAAAACTACACATTTCCGAAACATGCTAAATTCTTTTTTGGTCCCTCAATAAGTATAGTTGAGTTTGCTCTTTCATTTCTCGAATACCTTTCGACATATACCTCAGTTTCCTATTTTTTTTTTTAAAGTGCGTTTTGGTTTCTAACAAACATTATTGAAACGAAACTACTGAAGGTATCGATAGGCCTATGCGTTTATTTATTTAATACAATAAAGAAACAATATGCTTATTGAATCACCAAAATGCGTACGGCTCAGAGGCAATTTTACACTAAGGAAAGGATTTGGGAAAGTGTCGGCCAGAGTAGATTTGCTAGGTGCCATCCCGGCACTTGCCTGGTAGGACTGAGGGAAAAGCAGAAAAACCCGTCAGAATAGTCGGCAGCGGTATCGAACTCACAACCTCCCGACTGCGAACCAACGCTGTACCAACAGAGCTACCTCAGTAGCATGTTTTGGAAATACATTCCACAGTTGTACGAGGTACGATGAATAACAAATTCAAACAATCAATAGGATTCCAAACAATAGGAAAATTTAAGTGTTGTCATTGAAGGAAGTGTAGTGTGCGTCACAAGTGAACTGTAGTGTGCGTCACAGAGAAATTCAGTTGTCATATGTTTACTACAGTGAAGTGCGAATGAAACGGTGGTTGTGAGAACACTGCATTCCTTCTGCAAAATGTTTATGTACAAAATACATTTTGTAAAGTCATACGGAGGAAGATTTCCTAAATTCAAAATATGAGTAAAATTTTACTTCCCTTTCTGTAGTGTGAGTCACGTTTTAGTGTATAAATATAACTTGGTATTTTAATAATTAAATACAAAAATACCAATATGTGGAAATTATAATATGTCCTTTCTATAATCATATTTAGTGATTTGTATTTAAAAATCGTTACGTTCATTACCATAGTTAAGGTTTAAAATATACGAGCATGTTCCTTTGTAGAGTGCGTCACGCGTGGAAATAGCCAATTTTAAGTTTCATACAGTGTTACCGTTCTGTTCGTACATTTCTAATGTTGAAGAAAGTGTTTGTTGTCATTGTTATGACCATTATTGCTTCTTTATTGTCGCAGACTATTTCTTAACTTGAAAATTTAAAATATCATTCAATCCTTTCGACAAAGTACCTACATTTGTGTTTTAAAAGTAAATGTGATTTGTTTGTTCGTTCGTTATTTAGTGATCTTCCTTCTTAGTAAAAGGTTGGATATAGTTTTTAAAAAGAAAGCGTATTTTTAAAAACTTGAGTCCAATATTTCATTGCAATTGTTTTCCATTTTTAAATTAGAATGAAAAATAAGCATAATGATTTACCATGGGAAAAAATCAGTTTTCGAGCTTTCTTCTTGTGAGAAGGAGATCAATAATCACAGAAAAGTACCACTGTGTTTTATATTTACAAATAATATCTATAAGTGTGCCGCGAGAGTGCAAGTAACACCCGTAGTATGCCGCAAGTTGAAAAAGGTTGGGAAACGCTGAAGTAGATCAACCACTTCCTCCTCTGCTTCTAATAAAATCCACACAGGGAATTCTGCTAGGGACTTAATTGCTTTGTAGGGGGACCACGGTGGCTCAGTGGTAGAGCGCATAATTCTATTGCATGGGGTCCGTGGTTTGATACCTGGCCAAGTAAATTTGTGGTGGGTAACATCGTGTCCGCGGGTTTTCTCGGAGCTCCTGTTTCTCCCACATTCTCATTCCACCAATTCTTAAGAGTCTTCATCCCGGCGAAATTAAAATACCGCTAATTTTACAGTAATTATGTGATATATTCAAATAGATAAAAGATAATTGAAATATGAAGCAAAAGCGCCCTAGACAATATTATTTTGCGTGAGGTACCGTTATCACAAGTCACCTAGTGGCTTTCCATTTTCAGCTGTTTAGAAACGCGAAAATAAATGCCGATTTTCAAAATGGCTCGAAATCGAAAGCAGATAAGTGAGTCATGATAACGGTATCTCATGTAAAATAATATTGTCTAGGGCGCTCTTGTTCCACATTTCGATTATCTTTTATCTGTTTGAAGATATAACATCATTACTGTAAAATTAGGGGAATTTTAATTTCGCCATGACTAGGCCTCTTAATTATGTCTCCTTTAGCCTAAAGGGAATAATTGTAGGATATTAAACTGGAAGGTTTCATTTTATTTTAATTCCCGGTGGGGTCACTTGGTCGAAAAAGTGTAAAAAGCTTTCTCAGGTTTTCCTGGGTTTTCCTCATTCCCACCAGGCCAATGCCGAGGTGGTATCTAACTTAGAGGTCTCAGGCTGCTTCCTGTCTTCCTTCCCTTTCCCCGGATTGTGTGCTCGTCGAGGGACGTCATCCCTCAAACGTGACGGGCTCACATGGCCTTAAATGCCGAAAGCCAGAAATCTGCTCAAGAATTGCCCATACATTTCATGGAACACCAGACAATTTTTCTGTGAGAACACTCCAAATTTCTGTGCGCCCAACTTTCTCTCCCCCTCCCCCCGACTCGAACATAATTATTTTGTGGCTGACAAACTTGGCAAAGTGCTAGGTATAGGAACTTATCGTTGAACTTGGCAATACTGGTGGTCAGCCATCACAATCAATGTCCGATATTTGTTGTAAAAGACAGTTACGAAATAGGATTAAAATCAATTTCTTTGATTGGTTTGCAATCATTTTAAATTTTGAAACTTAAATAGCTTTTGTTAAAAAGTTCCATTAGCTAAGTTGATCGTACGTATTATCAAGCACCAGAGGCAGTTTGGCGGGGATTTCAAACTTGAAAAATTGACACAAAATAAATATATAAACTTTTCACACTCCCTTCCCGCATTACCTATGGGCGGCCCTATTTTGCTGGAGGGCCGCGGTGGCTTAGTGGTAGAGCGTTCACCTCTGGTGTGTGAGGTCTTGGTTCGATCTGAGCTCGCGCCAAGTGGACTTTGTGGTACACAAACACCATGTGCGTAGGTTTTCTCGGAGTTCTCCCGTTTCGTCCCACTTTCTTCATTCCACCATTACATTCATTTTTCATCATCATCGCAGTAGCGGCGCTCGGATCGTAATAGTACGGAAGCAAGAGGGGAGGCGAGGCAACCACACTTGTTTTGCTTTAAATATTATCGATTGTACATATTATTTACCAATTGTACATAGAAAAATCGGGGGCGAAGGGAGGCGATAAAAAATATTGAGCTGACGGTTGCCCCTTCTCGCCCCTCCTGTAGCACCACCACTGCATCACAGTCTCCTTTAGCCTAGCAAGCATAACCGTGGGACATAAAACTTGAATATTCCATTTCATTCCCTATTTTGCTGGAGATCTAAGAACACACACACAGGAAAAGGCTAAATGAACTGTGGTGGTAATATCATAGAAATAAATACCTTCTTTGTTAATGAAATCACGGAATTACGTCTGGAGAAGAGCATTCCCGCATATTCCCTTTGTCTCCACATTCAGCTCCAAGCACGAGAACCATACCACAATTATTGTATCAGCTCCCTCTGGTTCTATGTTTAGCGTATTTTGTTCATCGTAGGAGATAAGAGTTAAATTTGCGCTGGAAATATATGAGCTTCTGACCAGTTTTAAACTGTAGGCTTCTCAACGCTGGAAATTAGAAACGAACAAAAACTTATATACAATCCCTGGAGACATTAATTCTACGGCAGTTACAGTAATCAGTTGAGTCGAAAGGCAAATTTTGGGAAGAGAACAAAGTATTCATAACTACAGAATTATTTGGCGGGAGGACTGCGATCTACTTAACTTTTACCTAACTCTAGTGGATCTGCAGGTAGGGAGACAATTATTTTCAGGATTGGTTGGTAGATTATGTTTCGTAGTAAAACATCATTTTCGAAAATACTGAAATTTTCTTTGAATTCTATAACTTCTTAAGACATCAAAGGTCTTCTGGGAGAGGAACTTCCCCGCCACTTCTCTCCCTTTAATCCTTGAACTAATTTAAAATGTATGCCGCAAGGCTAGAGAGGAAGTGCTTTTTTTCTTTGATTTGCCGGATGTGACGTCATCAAATATTATATAGGGGCTTTGCGCTAACTCACATTAATTTAGTACTGGTAACGAAGAAGGGGGAGATTGGCAGCTGGCGAATTGACTAATTTTGAATAACTATTTCTTGACTAACGTTTTTGAGTTGTTGTTTGTTGAGATTTAGGGTCCCATTTTTAGCACCGAGGGTCTTCAGTTCAAAGTCTAATTCGAACAATCGTAATGTGTTCTATTTTCAAGTCACTCTCGTTGAGAATCAAACCCGGTACCTTGTGCACCAAAGGCGCGCGCCTTTCTCTTTTTTTCTTTCTTTTTTCTTTTTTTTTAAATAAAAGATAACTGATTAGCTGAACGTTTATTAGTAACTGTATTTACCTAATTACCACGTCTTTATTTATTTTTTATTTTTTACCACTAACCTTAACGACAGGGACACGAACACATAAATATCGAGGACAGTTAACAATCCGACCATCTACTCTTTAGACAGACTCGAACTCCCAACGGATTGTCCCATGATTCGGAGCCAAACGCCCTTGCCACTGGCAGCAACTAGACCAGTTGGGAAAGGATTAACGTTTTCGGGTGTGAAAAGCTTATTAAAAAGGTCCCAGCTTTATAGGAATCTAAGAAAAAGATTCATTGAATATTTGGTATGAAATATCGAACTGTATTGTACGAGAGTGAAACATAAATACTACAGAAAAATGAATAAAAGCATTAGAAATGTGGGTCTGAAGAAGAATCGATTTCTTTGTCGAAACATTTATGCATTTTAGGCTAAAGGAGCTAGAGATCAATGAAAGTGAACGATTACGAAAGAATTGGCAAAATGAGAATGTAGGAGGAAAGGGAAGTGGGACAATATAAGACGACGATTTGGTGTTGCCCTTGTAAACTCCCGAGCTAGCTGGTATGCCTGTTATCATTGTTATGACCATTATTGCTTCTTTATTGTTGCAGACTATTTCGTAACTTGAAAATTTAAAATAGCATTCAATCCTTTCGACAAATTACCTATATTTGTGTTTTAAAAGTAAAAGAGATTTGTTTGTTTGTTTGTTTAGTGGTCTTCCTTCTTATTAAAAGGTTGGATACAGTTAAAGCGTATTTTTAAAAACCTGAGTCCAATATTTCTTTGTAATTGTTTTCTATTTTTAAATTAGAATGAAAAATAAGCAAAATGATTTACCACGGGGTAAACCAGTGATAGAGCTTTCTTCTCTGTGAGAAGGAGATCAATAATCAGAGAAAAAAATACCACTCTGTTTTATATTTACAAATAATAATATCTATCTATAAGTGTGCCGCGAGAATCCAAGTAACACCCGTAGTGTGCCGCAAGTTGAAAAAGGTTGAGAAACGCTGCTCTATTTAAACAGGAAGTGGTTAAAATTAGCAAGTTTCAGATTTAATATTTGTCGCCAAAAATGAACAGATAAAGCGACAAGCTGTTTCCTGGAATCGATTCAGGATGTCAAGAGAATATATCACAACCCACAACACTGTACCAAAACTGGAAGTAGTTAAATTAACTACAACTTCCGGTTTTAATATTGATTTCCATAGACCAAAAACAGTAATATCGAGATGCGTTTTTTTCTGCAACCGATTCCATTTCCTTCATTAACGCTCTATTCAAATCGGAAGTGGTTCAAATTAAAGATTTCTGGTTCCAACTCTTATCGTTATTGAACAAAAATGGTGTCAGATAGCGAGAAACTGCTTTCCGCAATCTATTCAGGGTCTCAAGACAGGGGCGTAAATAAGGGCCCCGCAGACCTTGCATTGCGGGGGGGCCTCAAGGCATCGGGAGGCCCTCAAATCGTGAAGTGGGACATAGAGAAGGGGCCGCGCTCCATGCTGTCTGCAGGAGGGCCCCCCAAGCCTTTAGTTACGCCACTGTCTCAAGAGAACATAGCATCACAACCCACAACACTCTATCAAAACCAGAAATGGTTGAAATTTACTAGTAGGGGCCTACTCCTGCTTTCAATACTGTTTTCCGTAAAACAAAATCTGTAAGATATATCGAGATGCAGTTTTGGGAATCGATTCAGCTTCCCAGGTTAAATCCTCTCTTAACTATCTATTCAGTTCAGAAGTGGTTCAAATTAACTATTTGTTGTTTTTTAACCTTTATCATTATACAACAAAAACATAAACGATAGCGAGTGATGACTTTTTGATATAGATTAAGCGTCCGAGGCTGTCTGATATTAATTATTTAGTGCAACCAGTAGTTACAGATGTATATTCAATTTTTGAGTATTGAATTCCCCATAGTTTGGAAGTCTATTGTAGTTTTACACTGTGAAACGAAACTCACTTTCATAAATAATCGTGTACTTTAATTATCGTCTCTTTTTAACCTAAAGGGCATAATGGTGGGACGTAAAGCTAGAATATGCGTATGTGAAACGACGGGGAATGAGCTCAGAAATTCTTCCAAGGAAGTCAAAAATGGAACCTGGTGTAGCTCCGTTCTCTGCATCTTTAGTATCGCATTTTATATCAATACGTTTTAGGATCTGTAAATAGAGAGTGTAAGAGATATTAAGAGTATGGGTATGGATAGAAGAAACAATATGAAATTAGAGTTGATACCTTCCACCAGTCATTCTATGCTATGCTGTTCTCTGCTCCCCATCGCTACGTTGCTATGAATGAGATTTTTTCCCCTTACATTCTAACTAACTCTATGGCCTATGGAACCCGGAGGTTCAATGCCGCGTTCACAAAAGCTCTCCACTGACTTCTATCCTTAGCTAACTGCATCCAGTTTCTACCCTGTATTCCAATCTCTGCGAGATCCATCTTAATATTGTCCTCCCATCTCCGCCTAGGTCTTCCTAATGGTCCCCTTACATTCACTGAATCTTTTTATTGTATCAAAGATAATTTGTGATTTCACTCTCTGAAGTCGAGAGTAGGACAATTTCATAGTTTCAGCAAGGTTATATGATCCCGTTAGTATTTACATTCTTTGCGTTCTAAAAGAGACCGAGGAATGTTAAAATTTCTGCTGCACCTCATACCTTCCTGATCTTCCGTTCTGATATATTTATTTCATTGACACACATCGTAAACAAAATTAAGTACATTGTTATAGATTATGTTAACGACACAATACATCTACATTAACACTGACGGGAAAACAACGGAAAGAAGTGACATCTACACCGGTACAATATGTACGGTTAAATGAAACCTTATAATTTGATGCTTCTTTGGTGAGTTTCTTGATTTGACAGATATTTAATCTTGGTGGACATAAATTTCAAATTTGGAACCCCAAAAGTCATGTGCTAATTTTTCATGTTTCAGCAACCCCCCCCCCCCCACCAAGTTCCATGATTAGGTGATAACCTAAAGTCCTACACCAACTCGGAAGAAATAAATTTTATATGTATAGAAAATAATGTTTACATTACGTATCAAATTATTCAAACATCTTTCCTTACCAATATTATAGATACCATGGTCAAGGAAAATGGCTTATTTCTTGGTAAAATAACAAAATTCTAATTACTACTATTTAGAAGTTATTACGAAATCTTGTGAAAATTTAAAAAGCCATGAAGCATAAAATTGAGATCTCTGCTTTTAATTAGTACTTACGAATAAAAAAAACATGGAACTGAATGTAATTTAAGTTAACGATGTATTTTAAACTCTACACGCTTGAGTGCAGCACATGTATATTTACTTTGTGCTGCCATCTGTCAGCGTTTACGTGCACTCGAGGCGTTTCGGTTGTTGCCATTGCCGAGCGTATAAAGCAGAATAAATTGCTCGTTATTTCTTTTGCGAGCATTTAACTCTTTGCTAAATAAACAGCAAAAATTGGGTTAATGCGAAGTCAAAGCAAATGAACTTTGAAATTCTCGAATAAAGATCTCATTTATTCAGGATATGTTTCGTTTGCTTGCAAATGCTCAAACTTCCGTGTTTCGGATGTTAAACATTCAAAACCTGTCATCGCAAACAGTGTATTTCTGCAATGAACAAAATAATTGTTTGATTTTTCTTGATGCTTGGTTTCTAAATTCTATTTTGATCTTGCTTTTTTTTTTTTTTTTTTTTGTTTTTTTGTTGTTGTTGTTTCAACTTGCGACATTATGTAATGACGTAAGAAACATTACACTATACATTTCGAAAGATTAACACATTTTATGAATTCTACATTTTGATTGCTCATCTGTGGTATGAGAGGCCCCTGGTTTGATCCAGAGGCGTCATTTAGGGAGGGCAGAAGGGGGCAATTGCCCCCCAAGAGTTTGAGGAATATATATACTTCAATCGATTGTCTACTAATATACTAGTACAAACCCGGAAAGCCTTATGTCTGTGGGGCTTTTGCCCCCCTCAAGCGAAGTCTAAAATGACGCTCCTGGTTTGATCCCAGACTGTGAATTTGTGGTGGACAACATCGTGTCTAAGTGTTTCCTTGGGTTCTCCCATTTCCTCTAATGTTCGTATTCCACCAATTCTTAGATAATCATACACTTTGATTGGCCACCACAGAGCTCACTTGACGCGAGCTGGGATCGAACCAAGGCCCCCTTGTACCAGAGGTGAAGTCTCTAGCACTGAGCCACCACGACCGAGCTCAAACTTGAGTTGTGTTTATAAACGAACAGAGTGATATTCTTGATCAGTTATATTTTGCGATATTTTTCTACGCTTTTGTTCAAGAAATATCATGTGGAGTTATGGAATGACTAACAGTATAATTTCTTAAGTCCTACTGCGTCATCCTAATAATTAAGATACAAGTTTTGATTCCAACTAAATAGAGCTTTCGTACTTTAACCCCTTACCGCATGCCGTGCCATATATGGCACATACCCTTTTTTCACTTTAGCTTTTTTATGATTTATCAAAGGCACCAACTGACTGTTTTGTCTCCTGTGTGAGATATTGACGTGTACGAATAAGATATTTTGGTGTCATCTGGCATGTTCTTTGTGAGTTGTAAGTGTGTCATATATGGCACTTACTTATTTCTCGTCGGAATTAAGTGAAAAATCTAAAATTCAAGTTCATTTTTCAAGTTTCCATATGAGGCTTTCCAATACTGATTTTTTTTTTCGCTAAAAGAAACAAATCATGCAGAAAGGGGTTAAGTATATCGCAACATGAGACCCAAATATTTCGTAAGGGATGACACAAGGAGTTGGTGCATAGGGTGTGAAGAATCTTTCCTTCCTGTTGGAGACAATTACTTGAGATGGATAATAGGCCTATCGTATCTGAGGATTAGGATTATCGCAATGTTTTTTCTCACACCCTTCATTTTACAATCTTCCATCGATCAATTGTATTCAGCATATACCTCGTTTAGCTTACTATAACCATCAAATTATAATAATAATAATAATAATAATAATAATAATAATAATAATAATAATAATAATAATAATAATAATAATAATAATAATAATAATAATAAATGCTCGATTTCAGTATCCTGCCCGGTTCGCGTATGTATGAATCATTTCCAATGCACATATTCTTCATCTTTGATCTTTGATCCAGAGGCGAATCCAGGACCGACTTCTGGGGGAGGGGGCGGTGGGTTGTCATACTGCTACTTTTAAGGGCTCCAAACTTTGGATGGGTTTTATTATATATGTAAAATAAAAAGTTTCCTCTTCTGGGGGGGCGATCGCCCCCTGGATCCGCCCCTTCTTTGATCTTTTGTCTCCTTTTAACATACTTTCTTCTGGGTGTGTTTCTTATTCTTCAATCATTATGTATGTTTTCCTTTTCTTCATCTTCTCACAAACACAGTGTAGATTTTCTTGCTTTTTCTTAGACGTCTTCGTTAAGTGTATTTTTGATTTATTCACTCTCTTACGATCTTTATTAAAAGGCTGTGTTTTTCTGGGTATTTTTGCATAGTGACGCTGAAAAGCTGCACAAACTTTTCCCTGGTTTTTTTTTTTTTCACATAATTTATTAATAACACATAACTTTTTAGGCCATTCATTTAAATGTGAAAGTATTTTTCTGATTTCGTCAAAATCAACGGGAATTTGAATGGTTCCATTATACTAAATTTTGTTTCAAGTTGAATTAAATCTATGTTTCTTTTTCAAAATAAATTTACATTACATCGATAAATTTAATATAACTAAAATTAAGTTTCATTTATAAATATTAAAAGCAGATAACAAAATATTCAATTTTCAAGAAATATGAGACATGTACTTCGACTTGACAATCAGAACATTGAAATTCCAGTATATTTGCAAAAATATCAAAATTAATTTTCCATCGAAATCAACAGACTAAAGAGCAAAGATGGCGGAAATTCTCGACTTCCTTAATCTACTCAGAAAATTCTTTTGGTTTCGAAATAATAGGCGGAAAGATTTTTTTATTTCTAAATTTTACTTACAGTAACAAAATGTATAATAAATTTTGAAAGACGTATTAATTAACCCTTTTTGGATTTCCACTTTTTGAGGTAAATTTTAGACTTTCACTCAAACAGCTATTGCCTCCTTACTATCGATCGTAAGATCCTGGTTCATACCTAGTTTTTTCCAGAATAGAGCATCCTTTCCAACGGTATTACCCTAAGCCAAATAGTGATGGCTTATATAATATTAAAAATTATATAAGCCAGATATATAATTCTAAAAATTACTGTGCCATCACTATTTGGCTTAGGGTCATGGTTCAAACGCCATTTTCTTCAGTATAATTCGCCCTTTTCAATGATACCACTCACTTGTCCGTATCATACATCTGAACCGAGAAATTGGGGAAAAACCGGACATTTTTCTGAAAAAGTCACCGCGTCGGAAGGGGCCCGGTATCACGTAGGGACCTAAAAAAAATTGAGAAATACTGAAAGGTGCACAAAATCCTTATGCAAAATTTCAAACTGATATCTTGAAAACTAAGGGCGTAAATTGTTTTGAAACTTGCCTTAAGAAAAGAAAATCAATGTTACGCTCCTTCGCCCCCCACTTGGGGCCGCCATGTTGATCATTCGGTTCTAAAATGCATCTGGTGTGTTCTTTGATTGATGCTTGACTTGACTAATAATTAAAAAAAAAAAGGCTTAAATGCCTGTTATAGAACCTAAATAAGCGATCAAAGACAATACTACGCCATGATAACGAAAGTTACCATAAAACATAAAAGGGTTAATACAACACGATTTACAAGACTGTCTCTGTGGCAGAATTCTACAATAAAAAGACACACTTTAAGAAATAAAGGATATTTAGATATATTATACTAATTTCAGTCCATCAAATTGAAATTTGATCAGGTGAAAAACTGTATGATTTATCTAAAATTGACACATTCTAAAACGTTATAGTTGTGTGAATGGTTGTTTACTGCGTAACTTAGCATTCCTTCTATTTCCAGGTCTGTTCCAATCCTTTACATCCGTCCACCTACAAGAAGAAACAATTTGGGGAAGAATGTGCCTTTTAAGTGCTACCTGGCCAGTCCTGTCGCCATATTACACCTTAACATCTCAAGAATTCCACATATCTACTGAACATAATGTTCACTACTTCGCCCAATAGAAAACAGAGGAAAATGAATGAGGGGCTGGTCGCGCCTTCTCCTGCTCATGTCCCTCCAGTCGACAACTTTTTAAAAAAATATAATTTAAAATAATTCCTTTAGATTAAAGACATGAGAAGAGTGTGAAAGGTTTCATCAACAAATGAGTCGTGTGACTGATGGTCGGAGAAAGCAAAGAGTCTGAGCGAGTGCATATGAGTGTACGCCATCCGAAGCAACAGCAGCTCCGTTCCACGCCACGCAACGTAACTCGCTTCGCTAGTCCGCTTGTGTTCGCCGGAGAGGCAACAGGTGGTTCATTCGCAGAGGCGCTGTCGCCGCCGATGATTGTCGTCAACGAACAAAAGCATGAAAGTGACCGACATGGAGCAGGGCCCAGCGCCCACCGACACGCTCCTGTCAGAAACGAATACCAACACAGCCATCGAACCAACGATCGTCAAGTTGTCTGCCTTTAATAGTCTACCCGCCGGAAGATCTGATACAATTCATACCACCACAAGCAACAGGTAAGTTCTTTTTGCCTTTACCTCATTTTAAGTCTTCTTTTGTTTATACCAACATGGCTGACTGCTTACTAGAGGAAATAGGCAAACCGCATTATATATGTTGTAAAACAAATGGAAGATATAATTCCTTTGTGGTGTTTTTCGTACTTTCTAAGTGTGAATGAGCATCATGTTTTCAGATTTTGTGTAAGAATTAGAATGAAGAAAAGGCTTGTCTGAACTAGCGATATGTCAGCGAAACTTTAAAAAAAAACAAAAAACAAAAGCAGCGCGTTCTAGCAGCTGGAAATCTAAACATCTGTTCACAAGTTATGCAACAATACAATGACACATGATACGTTTATTAGTTGTTTATAATCCAAAGGTAATTTAAACGTTTGAAACGTACTTGCGAATGCAATTTTATGAATGACTGAATCATGAACTTCCCTGAAAAAACATCCGCAACATAGTTTTCTAGTGTTAGCTAAGAATAAATAAATAACCTCAGGTTAGTGAGATATTTGAATTAACTGTAATATATTGGCATAAGTTAATAGATTTTGTAATGTATATGGTTATGCGATAGAAACCTCATACTAGCAAAACATTTCTTCCTTTATTTTATTTTTATTGTAGAACGGAGCGATAAGAAACGTCCACTGTAAATATTAAACTTGTTATGGGCCGTTAACTAGGCAAGTGATAACAATTGAAATATCGCTTGTCTTAAGTATTACGTCATCAAAGGAAAACCGAGATTGTCCCATTTATAACTAGCTACTTTCTAAAAGCAAAAAGTGTTTATTTATATATGAAACAACTCATTTTCCTTGTAACGTAGTTAAAGCTAATTTTAACGTTGTATTTCAAATATAGCTATTACATTGAACGGGATGAATTTTCCAAGAAAATTGTACACCGTGCTCGTGGGTTTTCTCGGGGTACTCCCGTTTCCTCCCACTTTCTTCATTCCACCATTTCACTCATCTCTCATCATCACCGTCTCCTTTAGCCTAACCGGCATAACCGTGGGACGTAAAACTTACAGATTTCATTTCATTCCAAGAAAATTGTAATGTGTATATCGGTTTTAAAATGGATTACAATATTCACTGCTCTCCCCGCTGATCCAGCTCCGTATCCATAGGCAAGGGCACCCATGTTGTGGTTTCCAGGAGGGGACAAGTATAAGCGACATTTCAAATGTAGTATCAAATTTTGTGGTAACTATTCTAAAAAATCTATTGTTTTTTGATCTTCCGAAGTACAATTTCCTCCAGAGGAGGCGAGCGCCCCACTTGTCCCGTTGATGGGCGCCCTTGTCCACAGGGGACCACGTGGGGGCCGGCCCCCCTAAATTTTTACTAGTCCCACCTAAAATTTTCACAGGCTTGCAAATGAACTACAATATGGTTGGATCGGCCCCCCTTAGGTTGTACCGCCCCTGTACATTTTTGGGCTGTCTACGGGCCTGCGCTGATCTACTGTAGTAGCTATGGCCCCGGGATCGATTTCCAGTGAAGAAACATTTAAAAAATTGAAAGCATTGCGTTTGATTTGGATACCACCTTACACTGTAAGTTCACGTCTCATATAGACTGAAAAAGGACGCTAAACTTGAACACAGAACCAAGAATTAAATCTTTTATGTAGCCGATGATGACTGTCAAGTATTATGTAATGTTTCTGAATTTAGAGTCGGGAAAGCTAATGTGAATTCTCCGTCCTTCCTTCCCAAAAATCTAGTCCCAGCAAAATTACTTTATTGCTCCTGGAAATGGTCTACTCGATTCAATGGAAACAGTGTAAAGAATGAAACAGAAAGAAATAATCTATTCAGTCTTTCTCAAACCTTCCTCCAATTCAAATATTATACATTTGTATATTCAGTGGCGTATTTAGGATTTTGTTTCGGGGAGGGCTATGCACAGCACGTGAATGAGCATTTATATTTTTCCTTTTGGGTGCTGACAAATATTAAGATGAGTGTAAAGGGACAAGTTTTGCCGATAGATGTCACTACAGTCTTCGTATCTCTCCCATGTATTTTTTACCTTTCACGAAAATTTACAATTTCTCTTTCAAATTTCACCCTAGAGACTTCAAATTTTTAGAGAAGAAACTTCATAAGCTATTAAAGGGTACAGTCTGTGCCGATTTTTTAATTTAGAATTTTCTTCATTGTTGAAACAGTTCCATTGTTAAAGGTTTGGATATCCATTTCAACAATCAAGCCATTTCAACCATGAAGAAAATTCTAAATAAAAAATCGGCACGGATTATGGCCTTCGATAGATTATGAAGTTCCTTTTCAAAAAATTTGAAGTCTGTAGGTTGAAATTTGTAAGATAAATCGTGAATTTTCGTGAAAGATAAAAAAATACATGGGAGAGATACGAAGACTGTAGTGCCATCTATCAGCAAAACTTGTCCCTTTAAACCAACCTTAATGAAGTTAATTTTCCTTCCTTTAATATATGCATAATGACACTTCCAGGTATGAGGAATGAAAACATTGAGTGAGGGGCAGAAATAACTGAAAGATAAGATAATACCTAAATTAGCAAGAAGGAAATACGCGAGGGAGGTATGAAATTCGATGGCGCCACATTTTGACGACGGCTGACTTGAATCACAAATAACAGCGGTCGAAATATGATAGGACAAACGAAAGAAAGTAACGACTAACAAAAAGAAACAAAAGAGTGGAATGGACGAAAAAGAAAGAAAAAAGAGCACGGTTCTTACATGAAATGAAATTTGACAAATACAGTATTATTTTTGAACAAAGAGCATAAGAAAATGGAAAGTCAATGAAATTCTTAGAAATGGTAAGAAGGATTATTGCTGCACGTGGAATGCGAAAAACTAACAAATTTAAATGAAGGGGGAGGGGGGGAGTTAAAGAAGTCTATACATGCATACACCAGTTCTACTTATATTAGTAGAATACAGACTAATTCGTTGGTTATATGGTTACTGTAAACGCCTTTGGCGTGGGAGATCCGAGTTCAATTCCCGATGGGAACTCATGTAGTTAACGTTAAGCATATTAAGCTGTAGGTCCACACCTCATATAGCCTCGGTACTGAACGGGACGCTAGACTCTCAATCAACCAACAGAGATGTAGTTCAGGTCTATCTTTTAATATTCTTGGGTTAAAAAAAATAGAAAAAAAAAACACTAGAGAACTTAAGAGGATGGCCTTCAATGCCAACCAAAAGAAATGCAACATATTTCATAATATTATAGCAGGTAGGGCTCGAATTTCTGTGAGCTAAAGACCTTGAAATTATGCATGCATTTATGCCTTTAAAAATGACAGAATATATCCTAAAACAAAGGCGTCTTTGGGGCTGGAGGAGTGGGAAGATTTTAATCAATATTATAATAACATACTGACGTAAAACTTTTCTCCCCCCCCAAACAAATGCTGAAATGACGCTACTGCTAAAAGCCACGTTTCCCACTACTAGAGCGCATCTTGAAACTGTACTCAGTGATGCCAACTTTTGTGGAGAAAAATCTCTCCGAGGAATGACAAAAATCTCTCATACTCGAAAAGTATCCGTACTGTCGGTGTAAAAGAAGAAGAAAAAAAAAAGGCGGGCTGCCCCGTAAGTATCAGTCGTTGTTTCGCGGAAGATTCTCCTGGCGACATTTCTTTGATTTGTGCTCAGTGTAGATTAGCAATATTTCCGCGGTGTATTTAAAGTTTCCTCCGAATGTGGAGGAAATTATTTTCCACTAATATGCAACAAAGAAACTCGACACAGCTGCTCCTAGCTCACAACATATATGGCTTACACGAGGAATTTAATCTTCATTTTATGTTACAATAAGATTTTTTCAGAAAAAGATTTAAACTCCTCTTTCCTCTGTCACGGTATTTATTAGGTTTGAGTAAAATTTCTGTGAAAACGGAAAGTTAGATCAGATCTGTGCGTATGCATCATACATTTGTGAACTTCCAGAAAAAGGAATGATCCGAGAAAATTTTGCGCCCCAAAATCGTACGGCCCAGAGCATGGTGTATATTAACCCATATTAAAGTTCTTCCCGACCGTAACACCCAAAAAGTGACTATATGAACTTTCAATTAGCATTAGTGTAAAGACAAATAAATAAATAAATAAATAAATAAAAGAACATCTATTCAGCTTTTGATTTGTTCCCGGAACTGCAGAACAAAAACAACTTTACATTAAGTTATCCAATTAGTCGTGTTTCCCTGTTTCCTTTACCTTTGTTTCACTTTAAACACTTTAGTTATTTCTGTCGTGGATTCAGTTAGTCTTTCTTCGAATTCGTGATTACTTCATAATGGATTGTTTCCATAAACAATCGCTCATTGTCTTAGTTTATGTTGACAGAAGCACCGGTCAAATTAACACTTTTTGCCTTGTATTACAGACTTCTCTCCTTTGTTTGGTCGGAACGATGGAAGATTTTCACTTACACGTCTTGTGTGCACAGAGGTTTCGTTTACAATTATAGTACGAATGCAGTTCGAAAAGTTTCCCGACTAACGTAAAAAGAAAATATACAAATCCCCCCCCCCCAAAGGTTTACATACTTCTTGGAACAATCCTGCATATTTTTAAACGTCTAAATATGACGTCGTCGTTATGAAAATGAAGTCCATTAAGATTTTCTTTTTAAGTTACAGAACAGTTAAATATGGTAAATACGGTGGCTGTAGTAACAATGCAGTGTAGATCTGCTGAGACATTTCTCACACGAAAGTGAAACGAAATCTTTGAGTTATAACGTCCGACGCTTTTACCTGTTAGGCTGAGGAAGATGGATGATTAAGACACGTGTATTGAATGATGATGAAAGAATTAGTGAAATGAGAATGTGGAAGAAAAGGGAGTACCCCGACAAAACACACGGACACCATGTTATCCACCACAAACTTACTTGGCCGGAGATCGAAAGAGAAACCCCATACGCCAGAGGCAATCGCTCTACCACTGAGTCACCGTTCCTCCCTATTTTTCTCATACGTAACTACATTATACACATAGCATCCGGAACCTGGGGGGCTCACATCCCTTGAGCTCCCCAACAAGGTCGTTGAAGCGGCTGCTCCCTCCCAATGTTTCAGTATCCTTTTCATGTTCTCATTTCTTCAGTGAATTTTAAAAACTGACAATTGCATTTTGTTTCTGAAAACATAGTATTTACTTTAAAAAAAAAAAAAATACCTGTTGCATGCAGCCTATGTAAATAGCATTAGTGTCTGTAAATAGAAACAACTATTTTCTTTCTTTCAGAATGTTTATTAATAAGAATGTAAACAAATTGTTGTTGACTGTTCTTTTCTCTTTCTTTGTATACCTGCTCCCAGCTTCAATTGTTAGCTGGTGATCATTTTTATCGATTTGTTACTAAGTCATACCAACTTGGTTGTTTCTCGCTCCGAAAGATTATGTTCAAGATTTCTTGTCATTCCAGTTGCCTTGAATGAACAATGTTATTGAGATAATTTGTTGCTATTTCGATTTTCTGAAAGAGAATTCTGAATTTTAATAGTTTTATTTTTATAAGTGTGAATAGTGCTAACTGAGTAAATTTGAACTGAGTGGATCATTTATAGTCGGAACGAAAAACTCCTGAATGAATCTTCTTTGTGACCGTTGGAATTGGATTGTGACAAACTGTTTGTTAGTTCTTTATTATTAAACGTAGTATTAGTAGTTTGAGGGAAATTCCCCTAATTTAGAGAAATTTCGTAGGTAAATTAGGAAAAAAGGAAATTTTTCGATAAACCATGAAAATACAGGGAAATTCTCCCGTTGACTGATTAACTAATATAAATGCTTAAATTTTGCTTTGTTCTTCAGAAATAAATCAGTACAATAGCGACATTTTCTGTTTGTGTTCAAAGGAGCACAATTTGCACCCGTTGTTGGCTGAGTGTATTTGTATCTTTTCTTGTGAAAAAAAAAGTAAATAAATAAATAAGTAAATAAAAGCAAATGAACAAAAGAAGCGTGGTTGTCACTAATTTTAATATAACTAAATTAATCTTATCACTAGAGACCGGATGTTAGGCAAAATGCCTATTCTTTAATATTAAAGATATGATCAAAAATGACATTTTAAAGCTTATATGGGGGGTTATAGTTTCGATTTAAGCCAATTTTATTTTGCCTATTTTGCCTATTTCGACCTTTACTGCCTAAATAATTGTTTTAGTGCCTAATATTGCCTATTCAATGCATTTTCTTCAAAATAAGCCTTCATTGGGAAAATATATAATTTAT